>NC_134474.1:38358185-38866871 GCF_964194025.1 Convolutriloba macropyga
TTTTTTATCATATTTGATTATTTCGCTTATTGTGAGTTATCTGAGATTAATTTGATAGATTTCGGGTTTTTTAGTAACGGGGGATGTAGAAGGATTGTTGGGCGACGTGGACAACCCATTGAACGTTTTGGGTGGTATTTTGGTGCTTACTCTACAGTGTTGGAGGTGTGTCTACAATTTGGTGGCAGTTCTACGTTTTTTTAGTGTTTTGTGATTGTTGGTGGTTATTCTTGTTTAGCGATGTTCTGCAACTCTATATCGGTGTATTTCATTTTATGCTTCCTTTTTAGTTTAAAGATTATAGTAATTGCTTTTCATCTGCCTAGCAAGATCTTGTACAACATTTTCCAAGATAAGCATCCCGATAGAAAAGAAAACAACAAAAAATTTATTCATGCCTGAAACTCCCACAAATTTCCTAGTTGCGTTTACCGGATGGAGGTGTATGGCACAGCTTAAAATTAACTTTCAGGTTGGGCAAATATTTAACTTGACGTTGATAAAATTAATTGTGTCAGAAGGGTAGATAAGTTCAACAGATCATGAAAGCACGAATTACCTCGATAGGGATTGTACTTTATTCTCATTAAACGCATTAATAACAAATAACATGGGCATTTTAGGAACAGAAACTGTGCTGCAGTCAACACACAAGGTCCCAAAATATACAGAAAACCATTTTAACTTACTTTTGCCCCTGAAAATATCAGACACCGAGTTTTTGTTTGTTGAAGATGCAACAGGAGCGAAAGTTATGTAACAGATTTGCTCGTCAAATGGGAAAAAAGAGACGTCAAAAGGGCACAGCATTTTCGCCACAACCATCTGTCGATATGTCGATATCTTTCCATTGCTCATTATTTGCTGTTTGGTGGCATGTAGGTTGTACCTAGTCTCTGTGATTTCTTCCACAACTAAAACAACAAGCACAAGCTACAGGTTTTAAAACTGATTCTTGTACCAACCCCCCTCCCCCCTCTGAAAACTTGAAGCAGAAAATTGGAGATAAAAAATGCTGAAAGTGAAAGGATACATTACAAATCAAGATCGTGCCTTAGAATTATATTAGTTGGTGCTCATGACACAACAAAATACCACAACAGCTGTAAAAATAAGTTGTGAAATTGAAAATTTAACCGCTAAAAATTGCTAATTTTACAAAAGTCAATGCATATCTTTTCCTTAAAGTGAAATCAACCCAACTTAGATTCGAATGAAATACTTAAGAAGAAAGTGACAGGTGGTTCAGGGCAAAGAAAAGTGACTGACAGGCTAGAGGTCAGAGGTTCAGACTCGGGTACGTAAGTTTTTGTGGTTAGAGTTCCATTGAATGCGGAGAAAACAAAAGTCAACCGCTAAACACCGCAATCTTAGAAAAATTCCTGCTTTCATTGCATTCATCGATAAAAAGATGCGCGAAAATTGAACCTGGGATATATAAACCTTGGCTACATACTTACCTTGGCTATAAAGGTAAATATGGGTATTTCCATCTCCTATGAGGCTAAGCATACTAAAATGATTGTAAAAACATACGTTAGAAAATCAAGCGCACAAAATAGCTAGAAACTAAAACCCCAGGGCAGCTCATCGTAGTCAATAAGTTTGCAATTAAATCTTAGAAATGCACATGGAAACACGATGGTGGTCATGCAAGCCAAAATTTTGAAAAGAGGACCGAAAAGTATGTCGACAATTTGAAAATGACGTCTTTTTTAACTGCAAAACATGCCGTCAGTTGAATTATGTTTTTCAGATGTTTTTGTTGAAATCTCTGGCCCATTTAGTTGCCCTCCTAAGTATAATGCCCTTACCTTTCTAGCCACCCTATTGCATTAGGAAAATCTAATTTTTGACTCCTTGTCGGTTGCTCTCAAAGAGTGTCTAATTAACCCTTTGACTCTGTAAACACGTTAGAACATAGATCCTATTCACAATCGTACCCTGTCCCCAGCAATGGAGCAGAAGAGCCATTGAGCGACTAAGATTTGTGTTCTAACTTATAATTACTTTGTTTATATAGCCTTATGCACAGTTGAAAAGTTTTTTTCCGAGATGCACAGTTACGAGGTCTCTAAATACATTAAAAAAAATTTAGACACCCTCAACTCGCGCCTCGTGTCCAGGACTCGCGCACAAACAACGCTCTGGTGTCAGGACACTAAGTCCCTCGGACGGCTAAGATTTTGTTCTATCATATAATTAGACAAAAATGTTTTCAAAAGTACAGCAACAGCATCTCATGAACGGATGTTTAGTTTTCTATTAAGATGAACTATATAAAAAATGAACTGTTGAAAAAGAAGTTACTCCCATTGTCTTGATTTGCAAACGCGCAAACGAAAGCAAAAATTGGTTAAGTGTAACCTTTACTAAAAAAAAATAAGGACATAGCAGGACAAGTCCTAAAATAAAATTCAAAAAAACTAATAATTGTTAAAACTCTTAAAGCTTTTACTTTTAAGGCCAAATATGATGCAATTGGATATAATATCGACAATATGATACCCAATAACTTACGCAAAGGCGTTGATAGAGATTTATTTGACACTGAAGATAGAAATGTGACAAATGCTTCAAAAAAATGAATAGTGCAAAAGTTAAAGAGAGTTTCTAAATTTTGCAAAACTTTTTCTCTGGAGCTCTATCAAGTTGTCTCTGGAGCTCTATCAAGTAACACATATGCAAGGCTTAGAAATGTTTCATTGACCAACAGAGATCGTTAAACTCAGAAAATCACAAAAAATTCATAAAAATTGCAAACTTCAACAAAATCTTGCTAAAATTTGAAATAATATCTTCAAAACTCTTTCATTGTCCCTAGCATCCATGCAGTAACAATTTTTCAAAATTTAAAGGAAGTTGCCTGGTCGCTGAGGCAAAAAAACTTAACAAAAGACAAATATTTCAGAAAAACTTGAAAAAAAATATAATTTTTATTTAAAAAACGCTAAAATTCGTGACATTAAAATTTTGAAATCTATTTCATTGGCATCAAAAATTTTTGCAGTAACCGATTATCAAAACTTCGAGGAGATTTTTTGGGCCTTGAGGTTGGAGAAACCTACAAAATGACAAAAAATTTTCAAAAACCTTGAAAAACTGCAGGTTTTATCAAAATATTGCTAAATTTTATGACATTAAAATGTTGAAAACCATTCCATGAGCAAAACAGTTTTTAGTAACTTATTACCAAACCCTAGAGGTTGTTTCCTGGATCCTGGTGCTCGAAAAACTTAAATAAAGATGATAAATGTTGAAAAAGTGAAAAAAAGGCAAGTTTCATTTGAAAAAAAAGTAAAACTCGTGATGTTAAGATGTAAACCATTCCATTACCAATAAAAACTATGCTGTAACCTATTGTTAAGTTACATAATTTTCGGCAAGCTATTATGAAACCCTAGAGGAGGTTTCCTGGCTACTGGTGCTAGAAAACTTAACTATTATTAACAAATGTTAAAAAAAACTCGAAAAAAAAGCAGGTTTTATCAAAAATTTGCGAGAATTGGTGATGTTAAAATCATGAAAACCTTTTGATTACCATTAGAAATATGCATTAATCTAATATCAAACCCCAGAGGAGTTTCAATGGCACTTGGGGCTGAAAACACTTAAAAAAATTTTTAAAAGGTATTCAAAAAACTTGAAAAAAATTGTAAAAATTAGTATAGGTTTCAGTGTTTATGATCAAAAAGCAATTATGTCTGGCACGAGACCTTTTTTCAAGTTTTACAAACCTCAATTTTAGACTGGTCTAACAATAAACTGAAAAATGACGAAAAACGCAAAAAATTGCCATATATTGGGCTCGAAAACTCCTAAAAAATGAACTTGTAACCTTGAATTACGGCCTTCCCTGTAGCTTCACTCTAAGCAATTGAAAGACTACTAAACGCGGTTAAGGCGGTCTAATGAAACTTGATTCCCGCTGAGCTTTACCTGTTTATCCCGTTTTGAAAGCTCAAA
Source organism: Convolutriloba macropyga (assembly GCF_964194025.1). Lineage (NCBI taxonomy): Eukaryota > Metazoa > Xenacoelomorpha > Acoela > Convolutidae > Convolutriloba > Convolutriloba macropyga. The sequence goes on from NC_134474.1 coordinate 38,362,152, forward strand.
GTCGTGAAAAAAGATGTGAAAACATCTTACAAAAAAGAGAGCCCCAATACAATCGATTTCTTGGATTGTAGTAAAATCTTAGGTGTAGACGCAGCTATATACCTCATAAGGTAGACGTTATAAAAAAATCAACATGGGTTTGACTTTCAACCAAAATAAGCTTCTTAAGACCATAATAATGAACATGTAGTGGTCTTTTCAATTGTCAAAGAGGGATAGTTTCCTTGTCGGTCTATATTTTTTTCGAAACCAATTCTGGTCGAGCACCGCTTTTTGATAGTCTACTAAGGGTCTTCTTCTGGCTAAATGGGTAGATGGATCATTTTTATGGGACGAGCAACATCAATTTTTTAAATAAGTTTGTAGGCAAAAATATGTCCAATGTTCCACGGTAAACTTCCAACAGTTATTTGAGAGTTTTTTAGGGCCCTCAGTATGCATCCAACTCATAGGACTGTAACAAAGTTTAGATCATAGATTGACACCAGCTGTTTGCTTGTTCTCTGATTTAACCTCTTCGGACAGTTTTAAATATTTTCTGTTCAAAACCTTAAAAAAGGCAGAAAATCATTTTTTTTACCGATAGGAGGATGCCAAAACATTTTAGCTGGCACTGTCACATCCCCAATATTTCCAAAATGAGACCTGTTCCAGCTGGCCGGTTTTGATTGGTAGATGGCTTCAAAGTAGAATCTGGCTTGCCATACTCCGTCTTTCTCCGAAACGTCAACAATTTGCTGGAATTTAAGATACAATTGAATGCCTTGCGGTTTCCAATTTAATTTGGGCACTGAATATTTTGTTAATTTAGTGTGAAGGTACTTTATAAGACGATCTTCGGCAGAGGGTTTCATTCGTTCTCTGAGAAACCGAGGTCTTGTCCGGTTCGAGTTTGGAATATCTGACACGCTCTCTATCAATGGTTTGACCTTAGACTCTACAAACTTCTGCGCTGCGCTTCTCAGAATTGGTTGATTAGAGGCAGCATCAAGTTGTGATAATATAGGTAATTTTCTTTTCACGCCCCTTCTTTCACACCAAACAATTTCGAGGGAAAAATAACCCAAAACGAACACGAATAGAACGACTCTCATACTTTTGTAAAAAAAAAAAATTAACAGTTCAACAACGCACAGTTCCAGTGTCCTGCGCTACGCTTTGGTTTAATAATATACTTAAATATAGTTAGCAAAGTTGTTCACGTCAATTAATACGGTATGCATAAAGACGAAACGTGTACCGCTAGCAGGATTAGATGATAAATAACGAACCTGTGACTATAGCACACATCCATATTTCAATATTTGCAAATTGGGGATCTTAAATTCGTTAATCCTTATTGCACACTTAACCGAGACATTGAAGAATGTGCCAACATTCTTTTAAACAAGTCATGGTAGTTCTTGTGAACCACCGAACACCTCGATATTAAATTTCTTCGTATCATGGTTGCTTAAAATGCACATAAGAACCCTTAATGTCTGCAAAATATCTTCAAGAAAGAACTACTAAGGATAACACTTGTAATACGGGTCAGAGCATTATACAGATTTGAGGATTAGTGTCAATAACTTTCAAACCACACCCCTAATCTAGAGCAGTCGGAGAAAGAGTTTCAGATGAAATGATAATGGAAGAAAGTTGTGGCAATATTTTTGAAGATGTTGCCATATTTTCATAAGAAGCTCTCTCACACAATTATCAGAGACAGTGGTACAAAATAACAAAACAGATTATACAAACAAGAACTTAAAGTCCAATTTTAATGGCACTCAGATTGAGGTGTGCGAGCTCTGATCAGAGGGTTTTTGATAGCGCAAAAAGGGTACCTGACCGAAATAGGCTCTCCCGGAACTACGTCGCATATTATTTCAGTGCCGAATCATTAAATTCCAATTATGTATTTTATTATGTCAAGTTTACTGATCATGACACTTTATAGACTGTTTATGATGTATTTTCGGCTTCTACTATGTCGATGGGCTGCATAGTATGAAATAATAAACTTCTTTTTTCTTGACAGAATGAATCATAAACTGTCTTTTATCTGCAAAGCATGATTTTAAGATGCGAAGGATGCGTAGTATTAGCTTGATTTAAGATGCGCAGGATGCGTAGTATTCGCTTAAAATTAAAATTATGACTAATAGAAGCATATTTTTCTGTTTGCCTTTCTACAAATTTAGCCTCTATATTTTGCCGCGCATTGTTTGAAAAAGCCTTTCAAGAGGCAATCAATTTGCCAAACAGACGCTGTGCTAAACATAAATTTAAGCATTCATTTGAAGCATAAAATTTGTTCACAGCAATTTGGTTAAAATTATGTAATCATGTAGTGAAAACCAAAATCATGTGTTTGTACGATTAAGTTTTAGTTGTTGCACGTTTTGAATTCACAAGATTTGAATTCTCCTCATTCACACGTACAGCCACAGAAATCAAAGCAGGAGATCGGTGGTCGGTGGTCGGTTTCACCTCCGCTACCGACCTGCGCCGACCTCCGCTACCGACCTCAACCGACCTTCACCGATGCGCCAATATATGGTTTAGATGTGAATGCACCAATAGATGTGAATGCACCAATATATGTGAATGCACCAATATATGGTTTAATTAGAGCTAGAATAGTTTTTGAGGTCAGTTCTTTGTATGCACAGTCTGATGATGAGAGAAAAGTGAAACATTCTGTGCAGTGTTGAACAAGAATGTAAATGAGGCTGCGAAGAAGAGGAATGGAGTAGATGTTTCCTATTGTAGTCTGGGCAGACTGACAAAAGGCTTATACTTCTATTTGTCTGGTTCAGTACTGGTTAAAATTGAAAGTCAATGGTAGAGCAATGAAACTCACTACGACCAAGGTCCGAGCTGGTCGAACAGACCCGAGCTCCGCACAGAGGGGATCTAGTTAATTGGGTGGCGATTAGAGGGGGTATGCCAAACTAGCTTGAATAGTCTGATCAGACTAGGCTGCAACAAAAGTTGTGAAAAAGAAACCCAGGCTGTGAAAACCCAGGAGCCCATGTAGAAACCCAGGCTGTAAAAAAGTTCCATTGTTAAATAAATATAATAGAAAAAAACGCTTCTGCTGTACTATAGACGATAAGATGCTATTTTTGGTTGTTGATATAGCCGCCTATAATGTTCTTCAGTGCCAGCAACTTCACTGTACCACTGGTTCCACTTTTCAGCGAAGTCGATCTTCACTGAAATAAAATTTTGTTATAGCTCTTCATTACTTTAACATACTGATAGAGCCTGGAGTTCAATATCGCACTAAATAAAGAGGCTCAGTAATTATCGGGCTCAGGTATTTGTTCGCACCGCATCTCATCTCAATTTTGCTCGAAGAAAACCAAAGTTGAATTTTCGAAGCAAACGAAAAATTCTCCCATAGTCTGTAAATTGATTAGCTTCTGAGTAGAAAAAAAATTAAATCTGAGTAGCCTAGAATCTACAGCGAGGCAACTAATGACTTCATGTTGGTTTCTTATAAAATCCAAAAAAACTGGATTGTGACAATTCACTGTCTTTTCTGATAATTTTTTACCACTTTTTCAACTTGAGGATTTCAATGAGAAGTCAAACCGAAATGTTAATTTTATTAATGTGAAACTAGTAAGGCCAGCAAAAAACAATTAGCATTGAACGGTTAGAGCTTTCAAATGGCTGCTATAGTTGAGTGAGAATTTTGAGTTTGAGTTTATTTTGAAAGGGAACTTTTTAATAAGGCAGGGTGATTTTCTTTTTTGCTGTCTTTTTTAATTAACTTTAATGAAAGCTACTAAAAATGACACATATAATCTAACAAGGCAGAAATTCAAGATCGTTACTCAGTCAATGGGCAGCTAAGGTTTTTATGACTTTATCACTGTGTTGTTTCAAAAAACATGCTTTAGTTTAGACCGTAGTTTTTGAAATTTTATTCATTTCGGGGTTTGTTACTACGTCTCCCTGAACAAAAACCCCACTTGGTCTTAGAGTTTAAAAGTTTGCCGTATTTTTTTATTTATTTGATCTTTTATCACTTGTTGTAATTAATGACAAGTTCGACTGATATTCAAAAGATAAAATTAACTTTAAATGAAAAAAATCGGCACCTCAAGAGAAACACCAGAAAAATTTTTGACAAATCTGACTAAGCTTGTTAATATTGCCTTTGCCAGTTCTGGAAAAGTAGATAGATCATGTGGGTGAACTAGGAGAATTCGCGATGCATTCATAGCTGGAATGACAAAACAACTGCAATTAAAAATGCTTATGCGACGAGATACAGATACTGTTGACACTTTCTGCACGTAAGATTCCAAGCGACTAGTTCTCCAAAGCAAATAATAAAACTAGAATTGGCTCATGAATATTATTAAAACCTTGGCTCCATAGTTGATATTATAGAAAGTATGGTTTGATAGCTGATCTTGACCGGATAAAACGCTTGGCATATATTTACTCAAATGCTTAAATTCAATTGGATAGAATTTGTAAAATAGGAAAGTTGGACTTAGAAGAAGAGATGATTGAAGGTAGTAAAAAGTTGTTTGATTGAAAAAGTTAGTTGAAAGAATCGAATTGAAGTTGCGGAAAAATTGTTTACAATGGGTATAACCACATCTAATCCATTATTCGTCCGAAGTCCTGAAGTCTAGATTGGTCAGAAACATGATGAACACTAAAGAGAGCGTTTTAGGAACACCTTTTCAAAAAAAATCAAAGGATTTAACATTTGCCCACTTTGCTATTTTTGTTGCCATGTCGTTGAAACTATTAAATGTCACGTTACATAAGCTTTCCGATAAATAATAAATGCATCTGGCAAAAGCTTTGAGACTTTACCTATCTGTTTTAAAAATTTGTCAGTACTTTTTTCAAACAAATTCTCTGTTGACACCAATTTTCAAATACATTATCAGTCAGATCTTAATAAAAAATGGCAACATCGAATAATCTATTTTGTTGATGCGAGTTGTCTTTGAGGCAGCCATTGAGGCAGACAGGTGACATAGATCACTACGATCATCTGAAACAAACTTCAGTGAATACACGAACTTGTGTGATTCAAACTCTGTATAATTTGGGTGTTTAACGTCAAAAACCAGGTTGTTGGATTTTTTGAATAAACGAAAAACAAAGATACGTTGAAGCTGTGCATTTGTCGAGAAATCAAACAAAACGACAGTAAAAATTACTAACGCTACTGTTTTAACTCACCATCTGATTTTTAGGTTGAGCGCATACAACATTCAGACAATAATTGTGTGTTGAAGAAAAATATGACAACAGAATGTAATTGCAAATTTTACTCGCAGTATCGTCAAAATCTTTTGATTTTGTGATAATCATATACTCAAAACTTGTTTTAGACGAAATTAAGAATGGCAAGTAAAAACCAGTTTGTGAAGGTTGGAGCCAAAGATGATTAAGAGTTCGCATAATTTCCAAAAACTAAAATCACACTCAAATGTAAAATAGACCAAAATTATTGAACGAAGATTTAGCCTTAACTACTTCTCTTGTTTATTCAATGAAAAATTTTGCGGTATCTCTGAAAGAGATGTAAAAGATACGTGTGACTGACAATTAACAGAAAATTTGTCTTTCGGCGCCAGATTAAGTAATCTTTGTCGAATTTAGCGAAGCATTGGTCCCAAACGATAAATGAAGGGTTGAAAAGACAAATTAAATTTCTTTGACTACCAAAAAAGTAACAATTGATCCAGATTAATTTCTACATATTTCTACATATAAGAGGACTGTGCAAATACTTTGCAACAATAGGAAAAAAAGAACGAATAATTCACCTAAAATTTAACAGAATAAGTATACAAAGCAAAGAATTGCATCATTGGTTACCAATGTTGCAGAAGACATAGTCCAAAAAACAGTTCCTCAGGAGTTACGCGTAGTGTTTGCGAACTGAGCACACCGTGAACAGCAATAAAAAAATAGCAGAAATTTAATTTCTCAGCTAAACTTAATCTAGGTCTTTCTGGTTATTATCGATATTTATGGCTGTATTAATACAAACCATTTCCAGGATAATTGTGTGTATTTTGTAGTTATTTTTTATAATATTAATTTATTTTTTAGTTTATTATATACAGATTTTATTTTAATACAGATAAATTTACCCGCAACTAAAAATTTGATAGCTAAATTGTCACTAATTAAATTTTATTATATATTTTAGCATAGTGAGTTGCGCCAGTGAGTACGACAGTGAAATAATTTAAAAGGCTGTTTTATGTCAGCAAGAGTCGAAAAAGAATATAAAAATGAGTTATTTTTTAAACTTCTCAACAGGAGCATATAACCATAATAAACAGCACAGGATAAATCAAGTTATTTTTACTTTTATCGAGAAACAAGTTCATTAATTTAATTATTTTATAATTCCATTTCACGGTTTAAGTTAAAATGAATGAGTGCTTGCACGATTTGAAAAAGCTTTCCCCTTCTCGCCTCCATTTTTTCACTTTCTGGATACAATTTTAAATATTTGTTCAGACCCACTTTAGTGAGGGAGGGACTATATACTCAAATGGGTTTTTTTGTTCAGACAATTTTGGTCGATCGATATAATCATCGTAGAGAGTTGTCATCGGTATCATTAGAAAATCCTCCAGCGAATATGGATTTAAAAGGATTTTTTGATTTTCGATTCTTAAAGGGAGTTACCGAGGTTTAAAGTTTTGTGAATAGCAGACGATATTAACTTGTTTAAATTCACATTTTCCGCATTTTTTCAAAACTTTCGTTCTTTTTTGGTAAAATGTTATAAAATTGTTAACGGTAGTGTAATTTATTTTATCTCTCAAAATATTGCAGGGTTGCTGATTCGTTGGAATCGGGTTTTTGACTTGAAATAATGCTAAATTTTTTCATAAATCTGACTTTTTTTCGTCAAAAATGGGAGCAAATACGCTTTTTACACCACTTTCTCCAAATTTGCTAAAAATTGACACCTGGAAACTGCACACATTTTCCTTGTCAGCTCACAAAGAACTAGTGGTTTTCTTGTTGGCCTTAAGAGTCTTCTGGAAGTATAATATTGCGAGTTTTTGGCAATTTTAAACATTCGTTAAATACAAAAAATTCATGATTTTTCTGATATACAGAAAAATTGTGTTTGAAAGTTGATCTATTTTGCAACCACTTTAAAAATTGAGTGTATTTTGAGTCAGGCAGCAATATCATGAGTGATCTCGATCTCACCATGGATCCTTACGGTTAAAAGAATTTTAGATTTTAATGGTGCGCTGCCTTTTTTAAAAAATATTTCCTTCATTATGGTTTTTATGTAAATTACTGACAAGAATATCAATGCAGGAATCAATTACTGACAAATCCTTTTTACAATAAAAGCCCGATGATAGAGGTTTTATGATTTCAGAGCTAAGCTCATGGTTTTTATGGCTGACCAATTGTGTTCGTAAAATTTCATGGACCTCTTCTGTTTTGCTTCCATTTGTTATGCTTTTTGAAGTCTAATACCTTAGTCTCCCTAATAAAAGATCTATTTGGTCTTTTAAGAAGTAAAAGTGCACCTAGATATTTTTTTCAGTTGTCATCTAATGTCTCTTATGACTATGATTTCGTTTGTTTTCAGAAAATGTCGTAAGAATTTTTGAACTTTTCAACTAATTTATCTTATTTTTCTCAACTTCAGGCGTCAACTCAGTAAAAACGGGAGAAACAAAATTGCCTCCGAGTTAAAAAATATTTTTTCAACGGTCTTATTTTTAACTGAAGGTCTCTTGGTTTTGAAACTACGAGTTTTCAATTTTTTTTCTATTTTGGCATAAATGAAAATTCTGTGTTCCTTTTCTTTGCTTGTCTAATTATCGCATTGACCGGTCCAATTGAAAAACAGAATAACTGGAAAAATGCACAAAAGTTGGGAAAAAGCATATCTGCAAACGTTAATTGTTTTTGTTGAATTATTTATGCTTTTTGGCACAGACACGGTTCTCCCGCAAAAGTTAGTGATTTTTTTGTCTTTGCCTATATTTGTCGTTCTTCTTGTCGTTGTACGACATATACTTGATAATGATTATTTTCAATTGCATTCCCCGCACGTATAATTGAAGCTTTTCAAAGACTTCGGTTCATAGTTTTTTGTTTTTATGAATTTCAAAATAACTTTTTAAAAGAAAAAATTGTTTCAACTGTTTCTTTTTTGCTTTCAATTTTGTCATCAAGTAAATAACCTCATTAGTAAGAAGTCTCAACTAGTTTTGTTAATTGAAAAATTGTTTTCTTTTAAAGGTAAACAACCAGCGCAATTGGCTTCCTGAGGTGTTGCAACCTAATTGATCATTGTTTTGATATCCTATGTCTGTTAGGGTTTTCTAGAGTATTTGATTTCAAAAACATATTTTAATTTTTGAGCTTCGCCTTTTTTAAAATCGTTTTTCGGTCGATTTGGAACTTAGTCTCTGTAAAGACGTAAGAACGCGTTTCCAGTGAGCTAATTAATAATCTATATAACAGCTTTAGCTTCAATCGTTTGTTTCTTGGCTCTTTTACTATTGTTACTAAGAGATTTCCTAAAATGATTGAGATTGCAAATTTGTACATGTTAAAAGATTTCTGTTTTATTTTTAAACTTTAATATTAATGTTAGGTCCAATTGGCTTAGAATTATTGTGAAATTGGATATTTTCGATGCTCTTAGAGACAGATTTATGGTTTTAACTGCTTCACTGCAATTTTCCCGAAAATTTTCCATGAACATTTTTTTTTATTTCGCCGGTATTTCTTTTTTTTTTGTAGTGGTATGACCGATACTGGATAATAACAGGACTCAATTGCTTTCTATGAAAATATATGTGAACAATATAGCGTTTTCAGTAATTATTTAATCATATTAATCACTTTGAAATCATGTTTTCAAAAATAGAAACGTAATTTTGAACTTCGCACTTTTTTGCATTTTTGTCTACCTGTTACCCAGTCGCATTGAGGACAGGTCAAAAATCTTTTCTAATGAAGTATAGCTTATTTTGTTTCGTTTAGATTTTATCTGATGCGAGTTCTTATTTTTCTAATCACATTAACGATCCTCCTTGTTGTTTCTAAAACAAAATTGAGCATAAAGGTTAAAACTTTGATAGATGCATTGTAATGTTTTGGAAAAGACTAGATGCTTTCCAGTGAATGATGTGAGAGATATTTTCTCCATATTTGACAGCTATGATTACAAATGTTTATCGCTTAGCACCGTTTCCAACAATTGCTACAAAATAGGAAGAAATGCCTAGAATGCAATGAATATTTTGATTTATTTAATGAAAACTTTGTTAACCGCGAACTTGGTTTCTGCGAAGTTTGCAGTGATTTGCCAGAACGAGTTTCAAGTGTTGATCAGTAACTCTCCAGTGTAGTACACGTCTTGAATTGCCAAATCAGAACTGATACGTCTTAAGACTTGTGAAGACTTGCTCAAGACTGTTCATGTCTAAATCAAGTCTTGGCCAAGACTTGACAAGTCTTGATTACAGCACATTTTAAGACTTGATGTTCAGTCCGGGTTGCGGCAATCTATTCATTTTCACACCTAGTCACATACTGCAACCATCGCCCTACCTCTGATCACGCAACTGAAGCTAAGCTGTCTATGAAGGATGCTATAGGATTCAAAACAGGGTTAAGGCGGTGTCCAGTTGTTAGAGGGACTTTGAAGTGATTTGCAGTAAAAAAACGATTCTTACCATAATTCTGGGTTAAACTGTGTGCACCCATTAAAAAATTCGCAACCAAGATTGTCCTATTTGTCCAATCAATAATAAAAGCTGTTTAAAGATTTATCATTTATAGATGGAATTCGAGATCTGGAGCGGACTTCCTTTATGTAAACAACTTTTTTTTAATTAACTACACTATAATATTACAATAAAGTTATAATATAAAATACCATTAAGTTCATTTATAATCAATCAATCTAGAGTGACTTAAGGACTGAGCTGTGGTGGTGAAGAAAGTGTTGATGGCTGTGACTGTGACTGTGGGAGGGCAGTGCATTGTGGTGTGCCACCTGGTTCAAGTGGTGATTCAGATGTGACTCATAGAAATCTGCTGTCTGAAATAATACAAAACAATATAACCTTATCAAAAAGCAACTTTAGAGAACATTTGCCTCTCGAAAATGATAATCAAAACAACTAAATGTTTTACAGTTCTCAATGACGGTACATTTCAAACATTTCCTGGATGAGGTTTCAAAATTTTGAAAAAAAAATTATAAGTCCGTGTAGTATTGTGGAGGGGGCTTTAATAGAACATTTTTAAATGATGCAGCTGAAATCAAATTTTTTGGGAGAAAAACCCGCAGATGTGAAACTAAACACCCATTTATAAGCGTCCTACTGTGCATATTTTTGCGCTTCAATTAGAATTCAAAACTTTGCGCAATCCCAGTAATTATTTGATTTTGCTGACACTATTTAATTTTCCATTTGTCAGCATACTTCAGTTCCTCATTTCCAATTATTGTTTCAGCTGATTATAAGACAGTCCAGTTCAAAAATATCATGATTCATTGCGGATTTACTATGAAATTTCAACCCGGGCAATCAGCAAACACGATGACATAAGGTCATGGTAGAGATTATCACACATTTGAGGGTAGGTTATGGAGAAGGAAGGAATGACATGATTGCACAATGTTAGCAATGTATACATACTCAGTGTGCTGGGCGAGGGGGGCGGCTGAGCCAAGAGCACCTTGGGACCCAGTGCCACCCCCGAACATATCAAGGTTGTCACGAGAACTACTCTCGTCCATTGTGAAACCCTACACGCATATTTCAGTAAATTATATTGAAAGTATAAACCCTGATTCCGGGGTCGAGTCGATATGATTAAATATAGCTAATTGAGTTTCTTTTAAACTCTTAAAAAGCTATGCATCGCCTTAAATTCTTCAGCCAAAGACTTGCAAATTCTTAACGCTACCATTCAACCAATAAATTGTTACAAATTGAACATGCAACTTGAAAGTTCTTTGAAGTTAACCACCATTCTCGTCCCGAGGCGTGAAATAATTTTCCACTGCCTGACTCTATAAAAATTATAAAAATCACTTTACGAATGTGTTAAAAAATTGTGAACATTTCTGTTAGCAACGTTCAATTTCTGTTAGCATTAATAGTTGAATTAATGTAAGAATTGAGCTCTTATGTGCGCTTTCAAAAGTTAATAAACACTTAATCCCATTCGACAAATGTTTCACAACAGTTAGATGGTCATTTTACAAAAACTATGGTTTATGCATCCGACTTTTGACCGCAGAAGATGAATCATTGCTCAAATCAGATCTATTAACTAGTTACAATGTTAATTCAATAACAAAAAGTGACGCCAGGTTTCCGATTATACCAAAAGAGGAAAGTAGCAAAACTATAGGTCACTTTAAGATGAAACCCAAAAACATAAGAGTGTGCAGATATTTAAATACCTTACAAGAAAACCAATAAATGAGCAAAGTATTGTTCAAGTTTTAAGCGTACCTTCCATTTAACTCCTTCTAGAAGCGTGAAAGAAACACTGGAACCAAACTGGTTTCCAACCGGTTTCTGCTTTGGCATCTCAAACAAGATCTGGAACTCCTCCGCAGTTTCCTCACTCGAGTTGCCAGATTCCAAAATATCTATCCCGACATCTCCCATTTTATCAATCAAACCTCTGTCTTGAGTTTGACCGGCTCGTTTTTGACTTTTGACCTCTTGTCTTTTCTTCCAAAATGCACTCCAAAATTGCAACAACTGTTCTTTAATCACATCGGCCGCTTGGACGAATTCAGACACTTCGTCTAAACTGTGACCTTTTGGTTGGGTTTTACAGCTCGGAGGCGGGCCACGAATAAAACTATGCGATTGTCTGACAATTTTAGCAGCTTGTTCAGTCGAAGTTTCGATTTGAACTCTGGCGTCCGAAGTTTGAGAGTCGACGTAAATGTTGACGATGCCGTCAAGTTTTCGGCTAAGAAGGACATCGTCGTGTTGGTCTTGATGGATGAATTGTGTGAGTTTGTATACTTCTATGTAAAATTTGAGACTGTTTGCAATGTAGGGGAGCTCTTGATCTGCACCGTGCTGATTTAAGTATTCACTGAAAAAAAAAGAAGAAAACTAAGGTATAAAATCATTAAAAGCGTTCAGCCAGAATTACTTACATTTCTTACTTCTTGGTCATTTTTCCCCCGGAAAATTAGTTCTTTTGTTTCGACCCCCCCCCCCCCCCCCCGCCCCCTTATTTTTACACCGACTTACAATTAAGTTATTTGCTCTCATCGCAAGTTACTATGTTTCTTTCGTTCTACCCACATTGTGCGTTATGAGCCCAGCTGAACCACGATGCTTTAGATTTTCTCATGCACACTGTAAATTTAGTGATAGCTGTGCGTTGAACCAGACAGAGAAAAAAAATCAGTTTTTTGTTAATTACTAAAAATGTTTCTCGCGCCGTCAAGTATCAGGCGTTTAAAATACAAATTGCATTTGAAATTTAAATCGCAAATTATTAATATTGGCAAAAAAAATATCTGAACTCACTGAAACTGAGCAATAATATCTCTGCACTCTTTCAGAGTTGTCTCTTTGGAAAGCACCCTTGAAAATGTCTCTCTGTCTTTTTCCGTAGGAATTGACCGGATACCCGCTTGGGCTGCAGACTTCGAAGGCAACCCATTCTCCACTCTTCTCCGAACCCACATTGGAGGAATCCCAACGTCTGCAGTTTGGACTCCTGACGTCAACTTTCCAGGAATCAATGACGTCTTCTTTGCCTTTGTCTGGCTTTCGGTCCACTTTTGACCTTCGTTAAAAATCTTGACAGCTGTTCGGAGAGTTTTCTCGATGTAGTCTTCAAGTGACTTCATTCGCTCGGCTGTAAGTTTCTCTTTGACGAGATACTTTTTGGGTAAGTTAACCCTCAAAGGGGCGTAGGCATCAAGGTAAGTTGTATAAATTAGCTGTGATTGGACATCTTTAACTTTAGCTGATTGGTGAATTAGCTTATTGTATTTTTGAATCTCAAGAAATAATCTGAATAGTAGAAGAGTGTTGAATTCTTCGTAAGATTCGCAATATTTCACAAAATTCCGGCTCAAGCCCTGCCATTCAGGATTGAGGAAATCTTTCACACTAGAAAGAACTTTGACCTCGGCGGGTTTGTCAGATTTTCGTTTCTTTTCCTTTGTTTCCTCATTTTTCGCTTTCTCATTTGCTAATGTGTCTGTGTGTATGCTTTTTTCGACCACGACAGTCTTTTTCTGCTGTTTGTTTTGCTTCTTCCGGCGATGAGCTTGATTGCGATAGTTCTTCTGTTTCTTTCTGCCAAGATTAAAAAGAATGTTGATCTTTCAAAAAACTACAGCTTTTAGTTTTTTCTAAAGCTAAACAACACAGATTTACGGAAGAAATTTTTGTCTCAGCTGCATTCCTAACTGAACAGATTCTACTCAAAAGCAACTTGGTATTCAATCAAGTCGTTGCCCCTAAATAAACTACTTTTTTACTTTTTGCTTTCGGAAAGTGATCACTAAGACCAAATTTTTCAAGTTTCATAATTTGTTCAAGTTGTTCACTATAATTTGTTCACTATAATTTTTCCTTGAAGTTTCCTTGCATATGTATAGCTTACTTATTTTTTGAGTTTAAATTTGCAACAAAATACTCGAAAACAGCCTTTGGTTATCAGAGGGAGGAAAAAACTGCAATAATTTTAAAAGAAAGCGTCGATATCGTCTATTTTTAAAGACAGAAGTGATGGTACTGAAACTTAGACAGAGAAACCCGACAAAATTAATGTCAAAAACGAAATTATTTTTGCTTAGAAAAACCAACAGCACCGATAAAAAAAGAATTTATTTATCTGGTGTGAGCTTATGTTAAACAATAATATTGAATTAAGTAAAAATAAACTCAGCACCAGAAGGGACAGGCAACGAGGCCGTCAGGCCAGCAAAAAAACCTGCCCTAAGAGAATTTTGAATAATATTGATCATTTAAAGACATTTAAATTAAATACAACAAATTACTGCAGATGAAAAAAAAATCCTAACGTTGCATATAAACAAATTAAGTTTATGACAATTTAATCTTGCATCAAAAAAATAATAATATCTTACGGCAAAAAGACACTTGGCAAACATACTCTAAGACTTGTTTCAAGTACATTTAAACATAAAAAAAATCAGTCAAAAAAAATTAAAATATATCTGCAAATGCGACATCAACTAAGAGGAAAAAAATACAAGTATTCATACACACTTTTATTTTCACTAAAATAAGACCCGGTAACCACGACTTTCTCATCGCATATCTGGACCATAAACGGCATTTAAAATTCTTCTAAATAACCAGAAACAGAAAAATTTGAATAATTCCATTTTTGCTGAAAAATTTTCTAAGTATTTATCCAAAAAATCGACAAAAAAAATGCCATGTTCTCGGATTCCAGAGGTCGTACGAGGCTCATATCTGGGCATAAAAAAGCGATGTTAAAAAAAATTGGTGCCAGCCCCACCCCCTCAGGGGCAGGAAGCTGGCACCAAAAATTGTTTTCCAAGAAAAACCCAAAAATCACAAAGTTGCACCCCAGCATCGTACACTTTTTGAAAATATAACTGATTTTATAATTTCCAAAGCAAGCTAAGTGTCAAACCAGCAACACAGAGCTAGAGAAAAGGTATTATTATTATTTCAAGAATGCTGAAAACAACAAAGAAGCAACAAAATTAGAAACTAAAAACATGTCTAACAAGTTCTGGGTTTTGCAGAATATAGCACGTTTTTATACTATGGTAAAACTTTGTTACTTTGGAAAAAGTCCACTCCATCATATCATCTGGAAGAATTTGATTAATTCGCAGAAGATTATACAATTTAGTGGCACGATACTTAATTGAGTATCTTTCAATTTGAAGCTTACATAAAGGTTCATGCAGAAGTTGTATTTTTGAAGATCTTGTGACTTTTTGTGATGAAAAAACAAAAAATTTATTGAGCGAATCAATTGAGTGAATTTTGAAGATGGATCTTAACACAAACTTCAAGAGCTCATATATATGAAGTTCATAAACTGTTAAACACTCATTTTTCAAGAAGATGTCATCGCAACTATCACTTTTCTTTCTGAAGTATATCTATTTTAAAATTTTCTTCTGCATTAAAAATATGGGTTCCTGGGCTTTATAACTGCAACAACCGAAAACAAGAATTCCATATTGAATTATCGGAACTACATTGGTCTTATAGTAATTCATTAGTTCAAATTGAGGCACGAAGCCTGAGCTTAGATATTATACCTGATTGTTTACCGAGTCTCGTTTTAACATATTCTATATGCGAGCGAAAAGAAAGCTTATTATCAACATACACACCAAGGTACTTACAAACAGGCTTGACTAAAATAGGGCACGAGTTAAATAGGAAGAAATCATTGGAAGCACTAGGTTTCAAATTCATTTGAATTGTTTTGGATAAATTTAACGCGAGTTTGTTTGCATTCAGACATTTACCAAGCATTAAGAGGTTACTATCGAAGTGATCTATTTGTTCATCTACAGCCATTAAGCTAGTGTCATCGGCGAAGAGCAAAACCTTTATATCTGGGCATGCAGCTGGCAGATCATTAATATAGATCAGAAACAGAAGAGGGCCTAGTATTGAACCCTGCGGGACTCTGTGCTCAATTTTTCGCCACTGAGATGAAACTCCATTGACTTCAACTCGCTGATATCTATCACTTATGTGGGAAATTAGCCACGCTAAGCAGTTACCTCTGAAGCCTAATCTTTCTAGTTTAGATAGTAGAATGGAGTGATCAACAGTATCAAAGGCTTTCTTTAGATCTAAGAAGAAGCCGATTACTTTTTTACATGAACGGGAACTGATATTTTCAGTTAAATCAACTAGGGCATCAATTGTGCTATGTTTTGCTTCATAGTCAAATTGTTTGTTATATAAAAGAGAAAAACGTTCCATAAAATGATACATTCGATTATATATTACTCTCTCAAATATTTTACTCCAAATTGTTAGCAGACTAATTGGCCGATAATTATTTACATCAGTTTTAGATCTTTCTATGAACAGGGGTATTACCTTCGCTTTTTTCAACTTATCGGGAAAAACACCTTGATTCATGGACTTGTTTATTATGTAAGTTAAATATGGTGCAATAATTGTACTCGCTGTTTTAATTATTAGATTGCTTATATAATCATCATCCGAAGAGGATTTGTTTTCTAGATTTTGTATGAATTCTAGGATCTCTTGTTCAGTTGCAGGAACGAGATACATTGATTTCTCTACTCTTGAAATTTTAATTTCTTCCGATGGTGGCAGATTTCGGATAATATCTTTTGCTGTACTAGTGAAATGATCGTTGAAGGCCTCAGCTATATCAATTTGGGATGGCTCATTATCATCTGCTTGTAGCACATCTAAATAGGGAACAATGTTTGCATTTTTTTGTTCACCTTTGATCTCATTTAATAACTTATATGTCTGTCTTCAGTCTCCAACACACGATTTAAATTTATTGAGGTAAAATTGTTTCTTAGTAGTCTCCTCTGCTTTTTGAAAAGTGTTGCGCTTGTCCTTAAAAACTTTAAGATAGTCGCTATTATGGGGATTCATTTTCCAGTTTTTGTGTGCCTTATTTCGTTTATTGCGGAGGGATTTCAACTTATTATTATACCATGTCGGGGTTTCCTTGTTCTTATTTGTGCATGTTTTCAATGGCGCAAAAATATATAGAACCTCCTCAAAGATATCTGTAAAAGAGATAAAGCAAGAGTTGACTGAATTACTTGATCTAATCTGCTCAACGCTGTTTTCTAATTTTTCATGCATTGTTTCTTGAAAATTCTGGACTTGCGAAGGATTCTTAAGGAATGATGTATTACGATAGGCAACTTTTTTTGATTTTAAAGCTGTTCGAATTGACCAATGTAACATAGTTGGATAGTGGTTGGCAATTTCCTCGTTTTTTAGAACACATATTTCACTTTTGGATACATTTTGAAATATAAAATGATCAAGGCATGTTGATGAGTTCATTGTTACACGTGTTGGTTCCATTGGTCCAATTTCAAAGCCATTTGAATCAACAACACTTGAGTAATTTTTTTCTAGCAGGTTTTCTTCCAAAATATTTATATTGAAGTCGCCACAAATTATGAGAGGAGTTTTGTTTGAGCTTTTAAAGCTTAGAAAATTATCAAGAGCATCAACAAACTCAAGCTTCTTCGCTTTTGGTTTATTATATACAGCGGCAATAAAAAACTTGTAATTATTGCACGCAATTTCGCCCATTACGGCTTCATCAAAATCAACTTGATGCTTATTCAATAGGTTACATGAATTTTTCACTTGAATCATAACACCGCCGCCTAATGTTGTCCTATTTTTTGCAATATATTGGGTGTATCCATCTACAAGAAATATTTTCGGATCATCGTTATCAGTCAACCAAGTTTCAGTTAGACACAAAATATCTGGTGGAGACTCAAGACTTAAAACTAGTGCTTCCAATTTTTCAAGGTGCGATTTCAAAGAGCGAACGTTAACATTAAGCACAGATAAAGATTTTAGTTTAAGTTCCACTTTCAGATGTTCCCCATGTAAAATATCCGGACTTAGGGAAGCATTGTAGTACATCATTTATGTTATATCCCAAGTCTAGACCAGAATGATAGAGATCATTAACTTTATACAACTTCTGGTTATCTCTGCGAATACCGTGAATTGTCCCTTCTCTGGTCCATACTCTTTCAAAGCGGGCGTCTTTCTGCATGATCTTAACAAAATTCAGTCTAGGCTTCGTAAGGTCTTCATACACTTTGACATCTTTGAACACTTGAGAATTAACCGTCGCCTTCTTGTTTGGCATTATTGATACTTTGGCAACTCTTCTGGCAAAGCGTGCAATAATTGGCTTAGGTCCTCTATTTGACGGCAAGCGGTGAGCGATGGAAATATCTGACTCATTAATTGGAGCTCCAATGGTATTCGCTAGTGACACTACATGTTTCATCGTCACTTCCAATTTTTCAGATAATGGTTTACCTTGCGCATTTCTTTCGATGACCTCTTCGATGCCTACAATTCGAACGTTCTCGCGTCTATTGTACATCTCGAGGGCTTCGGCCTCCGACAGGGACCTTAACAGAGATCTCTGTTCAGCATTGCCAACTTCATGGTAGACTTCTTCCATAATACTCGTCTTCAGATCTTCCATCTCTGTCTTTAGCAGTGTCTTCATAGAGCTCATTACTTCCGTCTTGACTTGATCAACGATAGTTGGAATCATTTCCGCAATTGCTTCTTTGACTGTTGCTTTTATAAGGTTAACCAGTTCTCCTTGCTCTTCTGTAGGACTTAGCTCACAGTGCTTTCTTTTCGGATCTTGTTTCCCGATAGGCGTTTGATCCATGTAACGTAAGGCTGGTGGTTGCAGATTTGTATCAATGTTCAAAGAATCACTCGTAACTGTCGCAGATTCACTCATTTGCCCTCTCTGAAACTATTTAATAAGTTTATCACAACAATTAGGCTAATACAAGTATTCATACACACCTTATTTAGAACTAAACTTTATTTAGAACTAAACTTATCACAACTGGTTAGGATATTGAGTTGAGTCTTTACCTGGCTGTCCAGCTTTGTTTGCATAAATAATTTAGGGATTAATATTCAAAAGTTGAAATTCGCGTCTTTGGGAAAGATTTTCTGGTGAAAAGTTTGAGGTGGAACATATAGGTGTCAAAAGATATGAAGTTAAATTATGGGGGTGGGGGGGGGGGGGGTAAATGATTCAGGGTGAAAAAAAGTCGAGCCCTATACCTGTAGTGTTCAATGTCTTGGGCAATTTGAAATGCTTTCTGCAATCTCAGTTGTTTCTCATGCAATGACGCTTCTTCACCTACGATTCCTGCCGCGCCTTTGTTAAGTGAGGTCATTGATGACTTTTGGTTCGATATTGACACGCCACGTGATCGGAACCTAAACATATAAGAACAGCTACTCCAAGAAAATGTAACCCCTAGTCCGAACCCAACCCCCTTTGTTTTCCCAACGAAAATAACCATTATCATTTTTTTTGTGTAAACAAACAAACAGTCGCACGCTTTTCCACAGATGATAATGGGTATTCCTCACATTTTGATATGCATCATAATGCAAATTGGTTATGAGTTGTAAAAATTAAAGAGAGGTGATCAAACTTAGCCATTATAACTTACTTTTATAATGGTGTTAAAATATTAATAATAATAACTGGTCTTCAATGAAACAGTTCCAACAATCCTATATCTGAGCTAACCAAGGTTACAAAACCATATAGTCGGAAAACATACTGTACCTCTCATCCCTTTGACTGTCCATATCTGACATAGCAGTCTTGGATGCGCCCTTTCCTGCAACGCCACCTGTATCTTCTGAGTTGGAGAGAAACAGTTCAAAGTCGAGAGAGGACTCGAGTGTCTCAGAGTCCTTCACTGCGTAGTTGATCCATTCTAAATCAACAGTGCGATCAACTTAATATTAAATAGCATAACTGTGCATACCTAAGTTTGTAACGACAGAGGTTGACAAAGCTAACATAACTTAAGAATAAAGACGAATAGATCGCGCAAAGTGCAATGTCAAAGACGGGGCACTCACCGAAGGGAACAGTGAACAATTTTTGAAAGTTAAACATTCAAAGTTTCAGAGGATTTTTAATAAAAATTCAAAAAAATGGCATTTTTTACCTCTGGAGTAATCATAATCATTGATATATAATTGAGCAAAATTTTACATAATCAAAACTTGTTTGGATTGAAAAGAGTAACGAGAATAATACTTTAATCTTTTAACTCTGAAAAAGCAGAAAAACAATGGTTGACCCGGAGCGCATCGTCAGATAGATTCAGTACTGGACCAGAAAACAAATCATAATGATTTTTAGGCGGGCCATTACTATGTTCAGGTCCGAGATTTCACTGTTTAGTATGATTTTAGTAAGACAAGATGAGTCATCAACTGACTTTTGTCTGAACATGAATTTTGTTAATTCGGTTTGCGGTATGGGCATAAACAAATTCTGTCTGCCCTGGTTATGGGCATATTAAAATGCCGCCTGGTTTTGATATGCGCATAGCGTACATAATTACCCGCGCTTTCGCGCTTCTATTTGCTCAAGAGCCAATTATCCCGCGTCTCCTCTCTCTCTCTCTCTCTCTCTCTCTCTCTCTCTCTCTCTCTCTCTCGCTATCTGTTTTGATCGTAATTAAAAATACATGCGTTTTCAATATACATGAATTTATGTCAAGTTGCAGAAATTGTTCTGCGTAACAATTCAATTTATAGGCTCTGAAACTATGATTATAACTATATGATTATAACTATGATTTTGAGTTATAGTTTTTGAGTTTGTCGCATGCATCTAATTTGAGTTGCGGCCATTTGAATTGAGCAGACTGGGATGTTTCTTAATCGACTCTGGGCAGACTGGCAAACGTATTTATACTCTTATTTGTCTGGTACAGTACTGGTTACAATTGAAAGTCGATGGTACAGCGCTGAAACTCACTGTGAGCAAGGTCCGGGGACCAGTGTGCATACTAGCTTCACTATCACAGACAAAAATAGAAAATATAGCTTATCTTCAGGTTGCTAACCTGTAATGAGAACTCTAGTTAATCTTTGGGTAAAAAATTTCAATTTTCATTATTATCCTCCGAGCCAAGTACACTACCATCAAATTCAATTTTAAAAAAGTGTTCTAGAGTAGGGGCCAGAAAATTTTCGTATAGAGACAGTCAACGAGATAAAAGAAAAATACAAAAAACATCATATACAGGCATTAATCACAAAGCTGAAAAAATTAGCGAGAAAAGAGTCGGAGCCATCAAAACCGTCAGCAAATCAATGAAAATGTTTTATATGTTCAACAGGATCTCTTTTCAACAGCAACGAAACCTACAGTTCATCTGACATTGTGACAAAAGACTAAAACACACAGCACAGTAAAATGGGGTGTGGTTGAAAAAATTCACTAATAAGGCTTCAAATGACGTCCTTAGAGGTTACTACACACATTATAACCACTAACAAAAATTCAAAAGAAAAAGTTACACCGATATTGGCCGGCTTGAGTTATGCCAGCACCTAAGCTCAACTGTTGACACTTGCGAATGAGAGAAATTTAGATAACGCAAAACAAAATGAAGGGCGTAAAAGACAAAAGTGCAGTTCATCAGACCTGACATAATTGGGATGAAAAACACAAAAAATGAAGGGGTACAGCGTCCCAATACGATCAGAATCATTTTTCAATGACACAATCCACAAGGAAGCCAAACTGGCCTCGCTATCTTTACGCAGCTGTTAAAAAACTTAATTGTTCCAAATATTTGCGTATTAGATAATTTGTCAATAAAACCTTAATGAAAAATAAATGCTGCATTTTCGATAATCATTGATTTAAATTAGCAAAAGGCCGGCAAATGATGTTAATAAGAAGTTATTTAATATGAATGGATGGTATTGCTTAAACTAAAACAAGCAAAGCGGCTCGGTAATGTGCAATACCACATAAGGTTCCGACCCCGCTTATTCACAATTTTGGCATAATTGTCTACCAAATGAGGAACAGTTAGAAAAACCCCAAAATATTTTTCAAAAAGCACAAGCATTTTTCAAAAAACTGCGTATGAACGATAAGATAACCACCAAAGCAAATAACTTAGTGGAGTAAAAATTGAAGCATTAGATTGCTGTGATATGTCAATTTTAAGAAAGCGAGTCAAGACAAACAGCAAAAACAAAACAACAGCAAAAACAAACATTAATTCCATCACAAAGTTTATGTCCGTTTTAAAAGAACAAATTTTAATAACAAATTCAGCATACCTGAAAAGAAACAAACTAACTTATAAATCACCAGAAAAGATATGGACCAGTCCATAAGAAGGCTTGATAACAATAAGACAAAAAAGAACAAAAACAGTAAAGTTAAAAAATTCGCTTATTTTTCAAAACAATTAACTTCAAAGTAAGGAAAACAATTAGAAATCAAGTAAAATATCCCAAAGGTTTACGACTGCCATTTCTTCTATAGAAGGGCATCAGAACTTTTCCTTATTCATTTTTTTAAGCGGCTAAAAAGAACAACAAGAAAACAACAAACGAAAAAACAATTGAAATTTGCCAGAAAACGCTGTCCAAACCGTCAAGCCTTTTTTGGCCCTCGAAATATATTCGATTGCGCCCTCCTCAAACACCGATAACGTAGAATGAGGCCATTTATTAGTGAGACTAGGTAACAAGTAGACAAAAAAGAGAAAAAGGCAAAATTATGTAATAATTTTGATTTTTATTTTCGAAACAAAATTATATCCCAAGTCATGGAAGACATTATTTACGAATTCAAATATTTGACCTGTAATTAACGAGATTAGGTAACAAGAAGAAAAATAAAAAGAAACTTGTGAAGTTAAAAAGCTTTTATTTTTAGTTTTGGAAAACGATTGTTTTCAAAGTCATGAAAGCCATCAGCTATTTACTAATATCAGAATATCAGCTGATCTATTCGTCCATGAAAATCCTGTGAAGCCTATCACTATACAGCAAATTTCATACGAACGAAATGACAAAGTAAAAATGACAGTTAAAGACGAAATTAAAAAGTTCAATTAATTTCTTCAAGAAAGAAGTTTCGAGGCCGTTAAAACTATAATCTATGTCTTTCAGGATTTTAATATGTCCAATTGTGTTTTATTTTGAACGCTAATAACGTGATATGAGAACTGTGAATAATGTGATAATGCGACTAGAAAACGTGAAAAAATGGCAAATATCTGAAAACAAAAAAGTCTGAAATCTAGTAGTATCTAAGCCGGAAAACAAAAACTTCGGGCTTAAAATCGCAATCGAGACTAAATTTTAAATCAGTAGAATGAAGAAGCATTCTTTCTTTGCTTACCCTAAGCTACAAGTTGACCAAATTAAGAAAAAAAATAGAGGAAAAGTTCATTAAGCCACTATTTATTTAAAAATCAATCATTTTTAAAGTCGAAACGATCATAAACTTTAAAGTAAAGAACTAAATGCATTAGCTTGGAGCCGTTTAAGAAGCCAATTGGACCTATCACTCCTGAGTTTTGATTTGATATGTTCTGCTCCTTTTTATTAAAAAAAGGTCTTTTTTCAAATAAAAACCGACTGATTACAATCCGAATACTTTTTGGATCGTAACAGTCCAAGATTGGCCCAAAACTAGACCTGCTAAAGCCTATTGTCCGTTAGGAACAATTGATTTTTCAAATGTTGTAGATATAGATAGTTTGTTAGTTGAAAACTCAAAATTAAATTCTTCATTTTTGATAATCAACGAGTAAAGTTAGAAAAAAACGGCAAAGTGTTAATAACAGAGCACTCTCAGCGGAAGTGGAAGTAGGAATAACCACATTCTGAATCTATCAAGATTGTATTAGTGTTGTTTTGGGGTGCACTGCCGGCAGAGTTAATCAAAGTGGACTAAAGTAGCTTATTTTGTGCTGTTTTTGATGAAAAAGTCTCAATTTTGAAATATTTAATCCAGAGTTTTTGACCAAAAAAATTAAATCAGAATAGTCAACATTGCTTGTTTGTCTTTGGGAAAAAATTCGGAAAATGTGAACAAAAACAACGTGAATTCACTCTACTTTTCTCAGAAGTTTAAACCTTGATAACTCCCTGTAGAAAACGAAAATTAAAAAAATCTTTTTAATTCCATTTTCTACGCTGGACGAGCTTTCTAATGATACCAGTCTCAACTCTCTACGATGAATATATCCATCGGCGAAAATTGACTGAACAAAAAAAACCCATTTGAGCATATAGTTCCTCCCCCCTCAAGAGGGGTCGGAACAAATATTTGACCCAGAAAACGATTGGTAAAAGTGATTAGAATAATTCAACATATATTAAGTATACATTTAAGTTAAGCTTACATATAAAATAAACGGACTAACCGGAACAGTTCATGAAAATACGAATTCATCCCCTGCAACAAATAAATATTTGCAGAAAAGTTTATGAAGTTTACGTGACGTTTTGACTTTAAAAAAGTAAATGTATAAAAATTGTTCCGACATTGCAAACAGCCACGACTATCATATTGATCAATTCATAGTAGTGTTTAAACTGAAGCACTCGCACAATAGAAAATCACATAGGTCCAAAAAGCAAATTGATTGAGCATGGCTTAGAAATTGAAAACAAAACATTCATGAAAAGAATGCGCAAATATTCTGTCTTCTGTAATTATTTACAGAAATCATTAGCATGTAAAATGTTTGCAAGTTACCTGGAGGCTTAACACCGAAGTACTGCAAGTCAAAGTATTGGTCATTAATGTAAATTCCACCCATTAAATATTAATTAACTCTAATCACGTTTAACTTTAATTAGAAAGCAACTAACTAGCCGCACATTTTCTGAAAGTCTTGAAAAGGTCATTTGAATGTGAGTGTTTTCGCACTTCGCGCTGAAGATATTGTATATTTTATTTGCAATCAACGATCAAGAAAACAAAAAGAATGGCCAAAGCTGATCGTTCAAAATTTCAAATCTGGCCCAAATGTGAGCACAGATTCAGCTGAGATTATTATCTTTCAAAGTGGTGAAAGCTTTTGACAAGCTGACAAACGAAACAAAGCGAAAGCTGTTGCCAAATTACTCGTTTTTTGATACCGTTAGTGTGGTAATTTTAATAACTGTTATTCAGAAAACCTATAGCTAAACCTATGTATTGCAAAAGATTATCTCCATTGATGTCACTATAATCAAACCCCGAGTGGGTTGTTATTACAAAAAGAGAGTAACAACAAGAGATGTGGGTCTAAATAGCTGTTTGAATTATTCTAACTTAATCGTAAAACTATCATAATTTTGAAATTCAGCTCTGCTGAAAAAGTATTCAGAATGTACGCTTCGGTTTGCAATAAAAAATTGATCAATATTTATTTTTGCAAACCAGGGCGTAAACTCTGAATTGAAGTTTATGATAATTTTACGATAAAGTTAGAATAATTCAAACAGCTATTTAGACTCACATCTTTTGTTGTTACTCTTTAGGTCAAAAACCGGAAAATGGAACTGTTAAGTTTTAATGACAGCCCATTTGGCTATGGACTAACGTGACTTGAGCTGGGTGAGTATGTGTTGGGTGATAGTTTTGAAGACATGTGAACACTTTCCATTCACATCTCTGCTGTTGGCACACTGCTCTAAGCTCCCTCTCAGCTGCTCTATCTGGCCAATGTCCCTCAAACAATCCCAATAATTTCAAAATTTTATTTGTTTCGACCCCTCTTGAGGGGGAGGGGGAACTATATACTCAAATGGGGTTTTTTGTTCACTTATGTGCGTTCATATTCAGACTTTTGTGCGTTCATGTTAAGACTTTCGTGAGCTTTTCGATGATTCCAGACTATCTAATTATTAACGCACGACACCCTCAGACGCATGTGTCATATTTTTGCAATGCTTTCGTATGTAATGGCTCGCACTCTAAAGCTGGCAGGTGCATAACGTACTGGGTGGGAGGTGGGACAATGTGGCTCAAACGAGAATAGCAACAGATTGTACCCCCAAAGGGACCATCTGCCATATGCTGTACCAATGTTTGTTTGATTATGCCTATTATTTGATATTGCAGTTTTTAGCATTTGATATGACATAACCAAACATAGCCAGCAGACTGCCGGAAAACAGCCGCGATAGATGCTTGTGGCCTTCCATGAATTGAAACAACTAACGAAATGAGATAAACAGATCGACCACCAGTCCTTTAATAGACCACTAGACTTATTGGGTTAGATTCGGACCGTCAATTTTATGACACATACGGTCCATAAGGACAAAAACCTAAGAGATCGTTTTCAAAATTGATATATGAAATCAAAAAACACAAGACTAATACTCAAGAATTAGGGCATATACGTTTAAGTAAAGCTCCATAAGTGAATTCAGAAGCCATTTTTTGAGTGAGGCATTTCACGCAAAGGACCTAAAAGCAAAAATGATGTCACGCACATAAACTTTTACTGCACAGCAGTAGAAGTCACTGAAGTCATTGAAAAGTCAATTCCAAGAAATCAAGTCGTAAGAATTATCGATGGAGACGACGGAACAAAAAAAAAACACGATGTCCACAATAATAGCCGCTATCGCTTCGCGGCGACCAAATTTTTTTCTTGAATTTTGTTTTCTAGAGCGAGTTATCGTGGTTTAAAGTTTTGTGAATACTAGACCGATTTGCGTTAATTTTATTCATATTTTCAAACTTTTGCCAAAAAATTTGACAATTTTGCTAAAATAAGTAAAGTTATCATCAACAGTACTATTGATTTTTTTTTGAAGACAACAACATTTTTTGGTTATTTTGATTCAATTTTTTGGCTAAAACTTTGGCTAAATATTCAAAATTCGGCTTTTTTCATTAAAAATTGACCAAAATAAGCTGCTTTAGTCCACTTTGATTAATATTGACGGAAACACATATCCAAAAAAATCGCACAACCTTTGTAAACTACAAAGGGATCCATTCCTACTTCCATTACCATTAAGATTAGTTTGGAAATAAAATTTTGCCATTTTTCGCTAACTTTACTCTATGATTATCAAAAAAGAGGAGATTTTTTTTATCTTTTAACTTTCAAAACAAGATCTATAACATTTGAATCAACTGTGTGTTCTCCATGGACAAACAGCATTAGCAAGGTGGATATTGGTCCAATCTTGGACTGTTACCATCCAAAATTATTTCCGATCGTAATCAGTCGGTATATTTTCATAAAAAAATATTTCTTATGTTTATTAAAGAACAGAACTATTAAAATCAAAGCTCACTGTTGATAGTTCCAATTGGTTTCCCAAGCCGTTCCAAAATAATGTATCTAGTTTCTTTTCTCGAAAGATTATGATAGTTTTGACTTTTAAAAATGTTTGATTTTTAATTAAATAATGGTTTTTTTGAAATTTGCCACTTTTCTCTTAGAAAGAAAGAAAGAATATTTTCTCTTGTTCATCTTTCTATTGAATAATAATTTAATCTGTTGTGCAGTTTTACTCGTTAAGTTATTGTTTTCTGGCTTTGATATTACTTGATAATTTTTTGATTTTAGACATGGGCCCATTCCTCACGCTTTTTCTCGTTTTTTCACTTTCACATTCCTGACAGTTCACATATTACTTTATTGGCCTATAAAATAAAGCATAATCGAACACATTAAGGTCTTCTTCAAAGGCTTAGTATATGGTATTTACGGCATCGACACCTCTTTCTCGAATAATTTATTTTTAAACTTTTTACATTTGTCTTCAACTGTCGTTTATACTTTGTCTTTTTAGTTGTTTGAAAATTCCCGGACATTAACAGGTTTCATTGGTTTTCTTTTGAGGAAGAAATGAGCCTATATTCTGATTTGAGTAGATAGGTCATGGCTTTCATGTCTTTGAAAACAATTGTTTTCAAAAATAAAATAAAATATTTTAACTTCGCATTTTTGTTCTTTTTTGTCTATTTGTTACGTTGTCTCGTTAATTACAAGTCACATATAGCAATTTTGTTGTCATGGTACGGTGCAATTGTACAAAACCTTATAATTTTCAAGAATTCGTTATGAATTTTTCTGGCTTCGACACAGGTTTTTCGCAAAAAGTATACTAAATTTTGATTTTGTCTATATTTGAAGTTTTGTAGAAGTAAGACATTTTCCTAATGAGAAAAATTTTCTTGAAACTAAATACCTTCGAATTTTTACAGTAAATTATACCATAGTATGGGCCCATAACTGGTTGTCTGCAGTGGTGTTCTGAATGAAAGAAAATTTCTGAAAAATCCGAACAATATAAATATTGGTGTCTGTCATTAGAAAATCTATAATGATTGACCAATTAAGTAAAATTTCTTGGTAGATACAGTAGATTTGGTATTAGCAAGGGATACAGATATTCTGGTAGCAACACATAAAAGTTTGACAGAGTAGAAGCGTCGGACTAATTTCTATCAATCGACTGACAAGGAGTTGGCTTTGATAGTACCCAGCTCAAGTTTAAGGAGAGTAACCTCCCTTGGTGCAATTAAGAGCGGAGGGAGTGGGCGTAAAAGTTTTGTGAGTAAGAGTAAGAGCAAAAAATTTTTTCGTACTCAGTTGTTTTGGCAACTCATTCACTTTAACACTAGTGCAGAATTTCAGATTATAAAAATGTGCATGGCTCATGAACGGACCTTGTAACAAGTATTTTTGTCTTGCTAGCCTATTTTTTAGTTTTATTCAAGATACCTCTGAAAGAACTCTGCAGGGACCTTGTATCCTTAAATTTAGCCAGTTTACCCAATTTTTATTTATGAAAACTCTAATCAAGAGGCTTAAACTGATCAAACAAAAACTATTATAAAAAGGCAAACAGAGCTCGATTAGTTGTTAAAAAAACAATTTGCGACCTATCAGAACAGTTGTTGGTCCCATTCAAAAACATTTTTTGCGTCGAATGCAAACGTTCTAATGAAAAACATGAAAAAAGATCAAATGTAAATTTCAGCTCCTTCGTACATAACTACTACCACAAATACTTCTTTTATAGCTGAAAACCGAAATTTACTTGAAAGAAAAAAACTAAAAATTCTTAAAGATTGACATCGCACAACCCAGCAGTTAACTCCGTTTCCTAGTCATTCAACGTTGAGTTAGATTCCGATTTCACTGCGTAGGTGTTTTTTTGAAGAGAAAATTACATCTCATTTGAGCATGCAAAGGCCTTCAAAAGTTTGCATTCTAAATTAAGAGCTATTTAGATCACGCAAACAACCTAAAAACTGATGAGTGGAAAAAAGCAACTGGCAAATCAGACTAGTAAAAGACTAGTGAGACCAAAATAATTAAGACCCGTTTAAGAGCTATCATTGCCAGCGGTACCGAAAAAAATCTATTTCCAGAGAAAGTGGATGGCGCTTTCAAGTGCCGAATTTCGTTCAATGCCGAAAGCGCTTAAATTTTGCGA
Organism: Convolutriloba macropyga; assembly: GCF_964194025.1. NCBI lineage: Eukaryota > Metazoa > Xenacoelomorpha > Acoela > Convolutidae > Convolutriloba > Convolutriloba macropyga. Next base: position 38,391,188 of record NC_134474.1, read on the forward strand.
AAGTTGTTTCCACAAAACAAATAAGAGCATTAAAATGAAAAATTGGATTAAAAAATGTGAAAAAACCTACTTTCGTCTGTAACGGCATTTCACAAAATATTAATCTCTTCAATCCTTTTGACGCTCCATTTTACGAATTAATGTTTTAAGATTAATAAAATGAGGTACTATACTGCAATTAATCTACCGCACAATTCTTTGCGGAACGTGATTCCGTCAAACATATTTTGCGGAGGAAAGCAGTTTTCAACACTTTTTTGTCCGCGAAGTTCGAAAGTATGTTTCGAAAGTATGTAAAAAAATGCGTAAATTTTCTCAATAATTTGGTACCAGTACACGCCTGTAATGATGAAAAAACTTTTATGTGAAATTGTTAGCTACTGAATTTTTAAAAATCAAAATTAAAAAATAAGAACACCAGACTTCCAATAAACAGAAGATAACAACGATTTGAACTTGGATTGTTCTTATTATTATTCAAAATTTTTGTTACTCATCGTGAGATTCCAGGTTCAGAATATCAGATTGTGAGTCATCTAAAATTTGTAAATCGCTGCAATTCAACTAAAAATTTATACTAGTTATAAAAACTTTATTTATATTTGACAACAATGGCAGCTAATTTTAAAACGACTACTTTTATATGTAGAACTGATTGCGCTTTTTATAAAACATTATTTTGCCCAAAATTGAGCAACGACATCAGTTTCCTGGAACAGTTTTTCCCGTATGGCAGAGTTTTTTCGTCAGGTATATGGTTATATGGTTGCCAAGTTAGCATGAACTCCTTTTATGGCTTCGATATGGTTGCCATGAAAGGTTTATGGCGGTCAACCATATTTATGGTGTTAAAATATGGCTTAATAAAAGAATCGAGGTGAAAAAAAAGATAAAACTGGGCCAAAAAACAAACGAAAAGGTGCACCTAATTTAAGCCCTTGTGTTTCTAAGGGGTCTGCTGCCTATCCTAATTGTTCCGACCCCACTTGTGGGGGAGAACTATATACTCAAATGGGTTTTGTTTTTGTTCAGTCAATTTTGGCCGATCGAAATATTAATCGCACAGAAATGTGAGTGGTATCATTAAAAAGCTGGTCCAGCGTAGAATTCAAAATTAAAAAGATTTTTTTGGTTTTCGTTTTTTTCGAGGAGTTATCTAAGATTGAATTTTTGTGTGAACACGGGATATCTGTTCACTTTTAGTCTGATTTTTCTTCAAATTAAGACATTTTCTATAAAAATAGTATTTTAAACTTGAATTTCTGGCCAAAAAATGAATCAATTTGTGTTCCTAATAGACTAAAAGCTATAAAAAAGACTAGTTCTGGTCTCATAAGGAGCTTCAATATAAAAAAAAATCGAAATGTATTTGAGAGCTCTTTTTTTATAAAACTTTTCTATTTTTTTTTGGTTTTTTCAATCACCTAGAGACAAGTCACTGTTCATATCGAGGTTCTATTAATTACAAATCTGCTTTGCAGTCAAATGAAGCCCAATGAACGAAAAATCGTTTTCAGGGAATTGCTCATGTTTTTTTTTAAATTCGACTCTGAGTTTTCGTCATTTTAAATGAAATTTTGAATTTTTTTTGAGATTTTACTAATTTTTTGGAGTCTTATGGCATGGATTCATTGACTAACAGTGCAATATAATCCGTAAAGAGATTTAAGTGAGCATATCTAGTGCTTTGAGAGGAGAGCTAATGGCTGTTGAAACTTTCAAAAAATAATTTTTCGAAAATTTTTTTGAACATTAACCAATCATAAACCTTTTATCGTGAACTGTAAGTCAGTTTCTGTGATGACAGCACCCTCTTCCGTCCTACTCTAACCAAAATTGATCTAGCTGGTGGTTTTATCTTCTAACTTTCAGTAATGACTTCAAAGACACAAGATTTCAAAAGGTTTTAAAAATTTTTTTTGGATATTTGCGCATTATTGGTTGCTTTTGAAATTTTATCACATTATCCTTAAATAGACAGCTCCTACTGGCTTAAAAAAGACGTTCAGTGCAACACAGATAAATTTTTCAGAGAAAAGCTTATTGTTCCAAATGGCTTCGACCTTTTCTTCTTGCACTTTTCTACTGATTTTTTGTTTTCGCCTGTTTTTGTTGTTGTTTTCATAGTCATAAGACTTGTTGTGAAGTCTTATTGATCAACTACGCATGACAAACATCCCTATTCTCCTTTTGAAGCATTTTGAGCGTACTTATTAACTTCCGTTGAAATTTACTGAAGTTAATGGCTGTTAAGAATGTAAAAGTAATTTTTCGAATATTTTTCTGAACATTAACCAATCGTAAACTTTTCGTGAACTGTTAGTCAGTCTCAGTATTGATATAACCAACTTGCTTTCTACTGAAACTAATATAAAAATCATTGGCGGTTTTATCTTCTAACTAATGATTATATGACTTCAATGACACAAGAATTCAAAATTAAAAAAAAATGGATATTTGCTTGTCATTGGTTACTTATGAACTCTTATCACATTATCCAAATACTATACAAATTATCCAAACTTTATTCTAATCCCGTATGCTTGGAAAAGACATTCAGTGGATCACAGGTAAAGTTTTCAGAAAAAAGCTAATGTTTTAAATGGCTTCGAAATTTTGTTCTCGAACTTTTCTACTGATTTTTGGTTTCCGCCTGTTTTTATTGTTGTTTTCATTGTCTTAAGACTTATTTTGATCTCTTATTGATTGTCTATGCATGACAAATATCTTTCGCCTGCCATTGTGATTTTAGCGTAGTTTTTGACCTCCGTTAAAAGCTTTTAAGTTTAATGGCTCTTAAGACTTCAAAAGTTTTTCGAAATTTTTTTTGAACATTAACCGGTCCTAAAATTTTTTTCGTGGACTGTTAGTCATTCTTAAAACTTACAGGATCCCTTTTCATTTCTAGTGCAGCCAAGAATAATCTGGTTAGCGGTTTTATCTTCTACTTTTTAGTTTTAAAACTTCAATGCCACTAACTTTCATAATTTTCATAAAATTTTCGGGTACTTTTTCTTATTTTTGGATTTTTTGTAATCTTATCAGATTATCCTAATACCGAAAAATCCCATTTGTTAAAAGAAGACGTTCAACGGATCATATGTAAAGTTTTCAGAGAAGAACATATGATTTAAATTGCTTCGACACTTTCTTCTGGCACTTTTCTACTGAATTTTTGGTTGTTACCCGTCTTTGTTGTTGTTTTCGTAGTCTTAAGACTTATTGTGATCTCTTATTGATTATCTATGCATGAAAAATAAATTTTTTTCTTGCCATCGTGTTTTTAGCGTAGTTTTTGACCTCCGTTAAAAGCTTTTAAGTTTTATGGCTCTTAAGACTTTAAAAGTTTTTCGAAAGTTTTTTTGAACATTAACCAGTCCTAAACTTTTTTTCGTGGACTGTTAGTCATTTTTAGTACTTACAGGATCCCTTTTTATTTCTAGTGCAGCCAAGAATAAACTGGTTAGCGGTTTCATCTTCTACTTATTAGTTTAAAACTTCAATGCCACTAACTTTCATATTTTTTATAAAATTTCCGGGTACTTTTTCTTATTTTTGGATCCTTTTGAAATCATATCACATTATCCTAATACTGATAGTTCCCATTAGTTCCCATTCGTTAAAGCAACGCGTTCAACGGATCAAATGTAAAGTTTTCGGAGAGGAACTTATGACTTAAATTGCTTCGACACTTTCTTCTGGCACTTTTCTTCTGAATTTTTGGTTGTTACCTGTCTTTGTTGTTGTTTTCGTAGTCTTAAGACTTATTGTGATCTCTTATTGATTATCTATGCATGAAAAATATATTTTTTTCTTGCCATCGTGTTTTTTAGCGTAGTTTTTGACCTCCGTTAAAAGCTTTTAAGTTTTATGGCTCTTAAGACTTTAAAAGTTTTTCGAAAGTTTTTTTGAACATTAACCAGTCCTAAACTTTTTTTCGTGGACTGTTAGTCATTTTTAGTACTTACAGGATCCCTTTTTATTTCTAGTGCAGCCAAGAATAAACTGGTTAGCGGTTTCATCTTCTACTTATTAGTTTAAAACTTCAATGCCACTAACTTTCATATTTTTTATAAAATTTCCGGGTACTTTTTCTTATTTTTGGATCCTTTTGAAATCATATCACATTATCCTAATACTGATAGTTCCCATTAGTTCCCATTCGTTAAAGGAACGCGTTCAATGGATCAAATGTAAAGTTTTCGGAGAGGAACTTATGACTTAAATTGCTTCGACACTTTCTTCTGGCACTTTTCTTCTGAATTTTTGGTCGTTGCCTGTCGTTGTTGTGGTTTTCATAGTCTTAAGACTTATTGTGATCTCTTATTGATTATCTATGCTTGACAAATATCTGTTTATTGCCATCATATTTTTTAGCGTAGTTTTTAACCTCCGTTAAAAGCTTTTAAGTTAAATGGCTCTTAGTCTTTAAGTTTTTCGAAATTTTTTTTGAACATTAACCGATCCTAAACATTTTTCGTGGATTGTTAGTCAGTCTTAGTCGTCAATATCTTGTTGTATGGCCTTATTGACAAAATACGAATGGCAAACAAACTTGTTTTCCCATGGAGGCTTCGTTTAGCGTGTTTAGTGGATTGCGTTGAAAGCTAATGAAATTAATGGCATTTATACTACGAGTTTTCTCAAAAATTTCGTGGTTCTAATGTATTTGTTCAGATTTGTTTTCTTGAAATTATATTGATAAAAAAGAAAAATCCTATTGTTGTTAAAAATTAATTGAACATAGGAAAGTTTTTAGTGAAAAATTCATTTTTTAATGCCTTCGACACTTTTCTCACACAATTTTTTTCATGAAATTGCTGTTTTTGCCTGTTTTTGTTCTTTAGGTAGCTTTAAATTGCTGACAAGTCTCCTAAAAATGACACTGAGGATTGAGTTATTGACGTTACCGAAACAGGCGGTAACTTTATAGCCCTTAGTCTTAAATTTTATGATATATATTTTCAAACATTTTACAAACTTTTCAGTTTTTGTTGTTCTTTTCGTTAAATTGTAACTTATTATCATCAATGAGAGGGCACATCCAGTTTCTCGTATCTCAAAAAAAATAACATATCTACTGATAATATTTGTCACCGATGCTTCGTTTGTTGGACAATATGCGTTTTAATAAACGTTTTTTCAGTAGTCATTTTTTGCGTTTCTAATCTTCTTTCAGAACAATCGCGTAGTAACAGCTCCAAATGGTTTACAATTCTGGCCCAAATAAACTTATTTAATATTTCAGTATAATTCCTGCAGCTGAATTAGTAGAAATAAGAATTAAATTGAAAATACGTAATATTCAGATAATAGCTAATGATTTTAATGGTAGCAATATTTTATTTTCGCAAATCGTTTCTAATTTTTTTCTAAGTTTTTCTTTAGTTCGTTTCTAAGACTTAGTCTACCCAAAGACAAGGCCTTTTGGTTTTGCAACAACTTTTTAGTTTTTTATCAAAGGTTATTTAGTTAATAGCTAATGATTTTTAAGACTTTTAAAGTTTCTTGGTTTAAAAAATGTTTATCAATTTTTGAATTTCGCCTCATTGATAGTTCTCTTTGTTGACTTGTAACATAGTCTCATTAAGAAAACTTTCCATCCACTGTATAGTTAAAAAAAATTAAATTTGAGTAGTTAAAGTTTTATCGGACTGCATTTTGACGTTGTTACTATGTGCTTTTAAATTTAGATATTAAGTTTTTGCCGTGAAATTTTTGTTTTTGTTAATTTTTGTTGTTGTTTTTTTTGTCTCGTAGTCTCTTTATGGTCAGATCTCATTGGCGCTGTAATAAGGCATGGCATTATGTTATTCAATTCGTAGATAGGTTGTGAAACGATTGTTTTAAACTCAATCATTTATTTTTGTTATTTCTTCATTTGGTTGAAAATTAAGTCAAAAATGTAGAAGAGCTCGGGTCGGAACATCATGTGCAAACGCATATTAACGAGCTGCCTTGTTGTATCTAATTGTTTATTGAGTCTTGACAGAATGTAAGACAAACAATTTCTTCAGATATGCGCAGGAGTTAAGCTAAATTAAGTATGATAGATATTATAGTACCTTGTGACAGCCCATAGACTGGCAGTGTTGAAGTACTTGTTGAATATGCCCCATGCATTAGTCAGTCTGATCAATCTGTCTCCTACCCTCTGCTCAGCCTCCATCAACTCCAACATGTCTTGCCAGTACAAATATTGGGCTAAAAAAACAAAACCTACAGACATTGGAAACATCTGAATGTTACATTACTAACGCATGTCAACTTAATGCTCGTGACTGGTCTAAATTCCTGTAAAAATGTTTCACGTGAGCTATAAAACTTGAAACATTTATTCTTTGAGGGATGTAATAGCAAAAAGGCAATCTTTATTGGGTAAAACATCTAATATTAAAACTAGAGAAGGCTCACAAGAACCATTAACTCTATAGAAAGTATTCAAAGACATTTTCAATTCCAATATATTAAGATCGAATAAGTCATTTGATTTCGTCATCTACATATTCTTGTCATATGGCTAACAAGCCAATCATAGCTAAATTTCGATACGAAATAATAGCACATACCCAATGACGTCAAAGTTTGTTCCACGTACTCCGAACTTAAACACATCTGCTGCAGATACCTCTGAAAGGGACCACCGGAATCCTTGTCCTTTACAATACACATTGTAACTTCATCCAACTTGATCAAATCTTCTCCCATTACCAGAGAAACTTCAGAATCCTTGTCAACAAAACTAACTCTGTCAATATCCGATACAAAATTATGCGCCGACGGCGAAGTCTTAAGTTTGGAGTCGCGCTTTGCACTTTTAATTCTGGCGTCTGGACCCTTCCCGGATTCCATGACTTTTATCCAGGGTATCATAGGGTTGCTTACGTCACTCCAAGACACATCCGGCTGGACACTCAAAGTTCTGGCTACGTTTAAACTCGGCAAGAAGTCAAAAGTGACCAAGGTTTCAAAGCCAGTAGGGCTTAGTTTCTTCTCCGGTTTTTCAATCGAAGTAATTTCAAGTCCCGACCTTTCTAAAGTTTGATTGGCATAAGAGCCCTCTTTAGTTTGGCAATAAATTACAAATCTAGGTACCCAATATGATCTCAGCCTTTTCAAAGCGTCATACTGAACTTTCGAAAATATCGATGAACTGAAGGAATCTGATCTTTCGTTGATGAGCTGCGCTTTCGTCTCGTTTGTCAATTTTAAACCGTACTTATCCAGAAGCTCCCGAAACGCGTGCAAATAAATTTTGGACTGAATTTCATGCGTTTCAAGTTCTTCAAACTGGGTCATATCATCTCGAAATTGCTCGCAATCTATCCAAAAATTCATCAAAGTTTCGCCTTGTGTACCTTTGAGAAACTTCGTGAACAATTTCATCATTTCGCGATTTTTGAATAGAATTTCTTTTGACTCTTGCAAACTGTTTATAGTTTCTTGGAAACCGCCGTTGCTGTTTTTGTTGTTGCTCCCGTCATTTGATTCAGCTTGATCTTTCACCAACTCATGATTTTCATGAGCGTTAACCTCCTCAAACTGAATACATGATAACCTTTCATCATTTTCTTCAAATTCTAATTCATTTTCATCTCCATTTAAATTATCTTCACCTTCAAAATGCTGGTCTTCTTCAATATTTTCACAATTTTCTTTTTCTAAATCAGTGTTCTCTTTGTTTAATATTGCTGCGTTTTTCTTGGCCAAAGTATCCGAACTATCCGAGGTCCCATTTAAAGACGGATGAATGTGATTGGTTGATTTTTGTTTATCAGATGACAAGTAATTACTGGAAACCTGTTTACCATTACTCTCATTGCTGCTTCCATTGTTTTCGGACACTCCTAGAAACTGGGTTTTTTCCTTTTCAATTGCGTGAACAACTATGTTTCCCGCGGGTTTTGGGAGGGCGATAGATGCGGTGGCTAGAGAGTGTCTGAGATGGGTGAGGTAAACTGGGAGGCTGAAGGCCCTGGATCCGGGTCGGAGGTAGCGGAAGCCAGCTTGCAGCTGTGCGTAGACATTGTCATACTCATAAGAGTTGTTGCTGTTGTACGATTTGTTCCCAGCTAGTAAATACAGAACATAGAGCTTAATTTACCTTTTTTATATCAGCCACTACTGCGCTGTAAGTTCAATCTGAGCATTATTCGTCCGATGCAATAAGAATCCGATGCGAATAAATAAAATTTCTTCCACCGGAAAAATCATGTGATTTTTTTGCGGAAAATTGAGCAAATATTAGATATTAAATATTAGAGCAAATCTTAGACGGTGACTTATTGCAACTTTTAATGGAAGAAGGAGTGAATGCTGATTGTACATTGTTAACATTGCAACAATATTGAAAAAAAAAAAATCGTTCATGTCGATTGCGCATACCCCAGTCGAGACCAGATGGTTATCTTTTTTTTCAAACATGTAAATTAATAGTATAACCGAAAGGTTAAAGTTTACATGCCTTCAGAATAATCAGGAATATTTATTGAAATAATCAAAATTATACATTAATCGTCTGGTTATTAATTGATGTTACCCATTAAGCTGTTCGTTCCACTATATATAAAAATACGACACGAATGATCCTAACTGTCTATCTATTGGAAAATCTTGCAAGGTTATCTTGTTTATATATTGAATGTGTGGTACAATAGCAGAGCTATATACTACACCAATCTGTCATTGACCTCAATGATCATGTAGAGGAACCAAATGGGTTTTTCATGCCTATAGCAAAATTATTTCATCGTTACAGACGTTCGTTTATAAAAACTCCAACAAGGCAGCTCGTTAATGTGCGTTCGCACATGATGTTCCGACCCGAGCTCATCTACATTTTTGACTTACTTGTCAACCAAATGAAGAGATAACAAAAATAGATGTTTGATTTTAAAAAATGCTACATTTTAAGTTAATTAAACACACTAAATTCTGCCTCGATGAAATAGCAATCATAGGTTTCATTCATGTGACATCAATAACTCATCACAATAAGTCGTATGGCAAAGAAAAATACATCAAAACCACGAAATTTTTGAGAAAACCCATAGTATCAAAGTCAAAAAATTCTACAGCTTTCAACGGAAGGCATTTAATACGCTAAATTATGCCTAGATGATGTGACGACTAGGATGTTTGTCATTCAAAATTTATCAATAAGACATTACAACAAGTCATTGACTATGAAAACAACAACAAAAACAGGCAAACTCCAAAAGTTCGGTAGAAAATTGAGAGAAGAAAGTGACGAAGCTATTTAAACCATAAGTTTTTTTCTCTGAAAACTTTTTCAACGATCCATTGAACGTCTTCACTAAGCCATGGGGAGCTATCAATATTAGGATAATGTAATACGATTTCAAAAGGAACCAAAATTACAAAAAAATCCAAAAACTTTAAAAATTATGAAAACTCGTGCACCGAAGTCAAAAAAACCAATAGTTAGAAGACAAAACCGCTAACTAGATAAATTGTTGCTGATGTAGAAAAAAAGCTGTTCTAACATTACCGAGGCTGACTTACAATCCACGAAAATAAGCTTAAGATTGATTTATGTTCAAAAAAAAATTAAAAAAATATTTTTAAAGTCTTAACAGCCATTAAACTCAAAAGCTTTCATAGGAATTCAATGAATACGCTCAGCTATGCCACGATGTGAATAAAAGGATGTTTTTGATGCCTAGGTAATCAATAAGACATCACAATATGTCTTATGAAAATGAAAAAAACAACAAATACAGGCAAAAACCAAATCTTCTTTAGAAAAATGGGAGAAGAAAATGTTGAAGCCATTTAAACCATATTTTTTTCTAGGAAAGTTTTATCTATGATCCTTTGGACTTCTTCACTAAAGGAAGATGTACCCGTCAATTTTAGGATGATGTGATAAGATTTCAAAATGAATCAATAAAACGAAATGTCCAAAAAAATTTTTAAAAAATTTGAAATCTTGTGGCATTGAAGACGTATAATCAATAGTTATTTGATAAAGCCGCCAATGAGATTAATGTAAAGTTGCAGTGGTATGAAGGAGTTCAATCCTGTTTTTACTGATACGAACTTACAGTTCACAAAAATAAGTTTATAATTTACTAATTTTAAAAAACTTTCGAAAATTTATTTTCAAAGTCTTAACTGCCATTAGCTGTCCACTCACAGCACTAGATAGGTTCCCTTAATGCTCATTAGCAAATCTATTGCACCTTTAGTCAACAAGTTTATGCCATAGGATCATAAAACTTTAGTAAAACCTCAAAAAATAAATCAAAATTTCATTTGAAATTACGAAATTTGAGATACGAGTCCAAAAAAAAACATGAGCGATCCCTTCGAAACAAATTTTTTGTTCATTGGGCTTCATTTGATCGTAAAAAAGGTTTGTCATCAACGGAACTTCGATATTAAAAGTGTCTAGTAGTCTCTAGGTGACTTGAAAAAACAAAAAAATGCAAAATTTTCTAAAAAAAAGAGCTCCCAAACCTAATTCGAATTTTTTTTATATATTAAATTTCCCTCTAAGACTAGAACTAGTCTTTATTATCTCCTTTCGTCTATTAAAACCTAAAATTGATTTACTTTTTGGCGTGAAATCTAGTTTTGAATTAAATTTTTCGTAGAAAAAACGTTAATTCGAACGAAAATTACGGTAAAAGTGAACAAAAGTGAACCAAATATCCAGTGTTCACAAGAAACTTTAAACCTCGATAACTCCTCGAAAAAATCGAAATTCAAAAAAAATCTTTTTAATTTCGAATTCTACGCTGGACGAGCTTTTTAATGATACCACGCACATTTCTCTACGATGAATATATCGGTCGGCCAAAATTCACGGAACAAAAAAAACCCATTTGAGTATATAGTTCCTCCCCCCCACAAGTGGGGTCGGAACAATAAATATCAGTGAAAAAGCATTAACAATATTCTTAGCAATTCAGATTATGCTTACCGAGACTGTCGGCTGAACTAACGTCATCTGTTCTTGACACTCCTCCCAGACGAGCACTGAAGCGTGGGTTAGATTTGCTGCCACTCCTTGAATCACTTCGCTTAGCCGATGAAATCATCGGTCGAAGTGGTCTGACAAGATATCTACACAATTTGTACTCCAGATACAGCCTAAAAAATCTACAGTTGACAAAGAACAAGATAACCGAATAGTCAGTTTCCTGCTGTTATCCTTAAATTTTAGCTTGAGTTTTAGGTACTTTGGTGCTAACTTATACCAGTACTTCATTCGGCGGTATTTGATATTTAGGGGGGACATCTAAATTGTCCAAAAAGTCTCTCAATACCGTGTTTGTAGAAAGAACACCAGTCGCTCATTCTTCACCCATTTGAGAATAGCTTCCCTCTGCTCTTCGTTCACGCCGTACTGCGGATGAACCGGGGGTGCTCGGGTTGCAACTGATTTAGTATCGCCCAATTCAATACCTGCTTCTTGGGTTGATGACAAGTACTCATCTTGTCTGATTCGCACAAGAGTTCCCGTTAAGCGATCAAACCTATATGAGAATATAAATGCTGCATTTTTGGGTTTCAGTTGGTTATGATCCATTAAGAACTTAACCAAAAAGGATTTTTGATCATACAATTTTGCATGCAATGTTCAAACGGGTCAAATGCCTGAAAATTTTCCAAATTTACCGAATATGGTAACAACTTAAAAACGTATAAATTGTTCAATCCAAGATGCTTATCGCCAGATAAACGTAGTCTTACTCCTACAACAAAATCAGGTTAGCCAGTAACTACATATCAGAATCTTAATTTGATTTTTTCAATTAAATATTAGTCTGCTCGCAGTGAGACGGAGCGTTTCATCTTCTTTCAAAGAATCAAGAGACAAGAGTTTTGAAGAAAATTTACACCTTTTTGCATTTTGCAATTGCATTGACCTTTTTATGTTGCTTTATTCTAGCCGAAACAGCTCATTCCAAACAACTGGAAATTCTTGCGAAACTGTTTGCTAAAATAGCTGGCGCAATTTACAACTGCGCAAACCATACCATAGCCATGCCATCAAAGACATCTCTGTTGACTTCTCGGTGAACCGCAGGCTGATAATCAGAGATCTTGGTATGGCTACTGAAAGCAGAAGTTGACCGATAATTAGATCCTTTTGGACAGGTTTTTCTGCATCGGATACATTTAATACAAGTATGAGGGGACAACTTCCAGCAAAAAAATAAATTAGAGCTTTGCAGCCTATACCACTTCTGGCTCAACAACTACTAACCGCAGGCAGCTACGTAGGAAGAGTCTCTTTGAGAACATCTAGGTTTACCGGTTCTCATCCTAGAGTTTGATTCCGAAAACTGGATTCCAATTGCAATCAGTATATTGCAATGTGAATTGCGAAGATTGTGAACTAAAAAAATTCATTTTTGACGTTTCCAGAAGTGGGAACAAGAAGTTATTGGAAAAGCCTTATCAGTGATTTCCCTTAATGATCAGAAACCTCCATGTGCCAATTACGGATTCTGTTTGAACCTCGGTGACAATGTTCTTATAGGGTGTGATACGAGCGAGGCCTAATCCAGTGAGAAATGCTCTTTATGGTCAAATGAACTAGTTGATACAATGTACAGCCATTCAAACGCTTCAATAGCCACGCTCTCGAACAATGTCTTTGCAGCCTCTGTCAACCAGACTCCACTGACACTACGCAAGAGTCATCACTATAAAAAACGGCTGTCATCACTATAAAAAACCTTTGAAAATGTTGTTGATATCATGCTTAATTTGCCGAGAGTGCCAAAACGTGCTAAACTTGGCTGAGAGAAGCTGAAGAAAATCCAGTCAAAACCTCAGGCAAAATCTCCAGCAAGTCAATCAAATTAAAATGAGTTTACGCCCGGCAAACTTTTGGAAAATCTTTGAATTCGCTTAACCGCTAAATTAGACAACATTTCAATAGCTGTCTAATTTAGCAGTTAAGCAAAAATCTTTGAATTCGTTTAACCTCTATATTAGACAACTTTTTGCTCCATGACTTCTATAGTAATGCAAAATTTTGTTGAAACAGACTTTCTTGCTCCTACAGCGACAAACCAAAGAGCAGTCAAAAGAGACGCAATCAACAACTGCGGTAAAACGTCATTTTCCGTCTCCAAAGTTTTTTTGCGTAGTTCATTTCTTTTTACACTCCAAAATGCATCTGTATAAAGAAACATTCATGGCTTAGATTTGTTTAACAAGTTCCAAACCACAGTAAATTGTAATCATCTGACTATTGTGATTATCTGCAAATAGCAAGGCAGCTGAAAGCTAATAGCAGCCATCTCTAGTAATGTAGATTTGTTCTGATCAGCTTTGGGGGGGGGGGAATTATTTGCTCAACTGCTTTCTCTGGTTCAATCAATTTTCTCCGATTGATGTATTTATTGTACAGTTGTAAGACAGATTAGAAAGCTTACAAAGCGCAGAATTTAAAGTTTGACAGCTTTTTAGGTTCACCTTTTCGGAGAGAAGGGGATTTTTAAATTTTTGTGAATGCTAGCCTCACTTCCTTTGTCTTTTTTTCATCTATGGAAATTTTTGCCGAATATTTGATCAATTTCGCTAAAATTAAGGTAAAAATTTATACAAAACGGATTTTGGTTTTACGTTTAAAGATAAAAGAGATTTGTTGATTAGTCTGAATTGACTCTTTTCGACTAAAGCTTTGGCTGAATAATAGAAAGTTCATTCTTTCATGAAAAATGGAAACAATTATGCTTCTTTAGCCCATTTGTCCAAATTGACGGGTAATGCAGATAACGAATCTGCTGCAATATTTTGTTCACTCAGGTCAGAGCTATTCATAACTCCGCTTCGCAAATAAATTAATCTAGAACTAATAATTCGGTGGCCTTTTGCTAATTTGATTTAATGTTTATAAAAAATGCTCATAATTTTGAAATACGAGAATTTTCTTCTGCTAAATTTATTACACTTATTATTTTCATCTATTATTTTAACAGCCTCGCAACGATACCAAGGCGAGTTTTGTTCTCAACGTTGTTTTTTGGCAATTAAAAAAATTCTAATTAGGTTTTGGCTGTCCTTTTACAAATCGTTGCGTTTTTGCAAATACCTAGAACACACAAACCTCTTTCATTTCAAGGTTCGATAACTGAGAGATCGAACCTCGAACACCCAAACAAGCCTATTTTATTTTCGGTTAAATTAGGCCCAAAAATTAAACGTTATGCTTTCTCTGTAAAAGTCAAGGTTCTAATAACTTTGACAAAAGTTTTTCTGTTGTACATTTCGAGTAAGTTCTTCGGTTTTGACACAATTTTTTTGTAGTCTCATTTCTGAGTAGAAATAATCAATGATTTAATTCTTTAATTCTATATTTAAGGATCAATTAGTGAAACTATATGAAGTTTTAAAAAAATACTTAAAGGTTTTTGGCTGATATTTCTCGATGATTATCAAAAATAGTTCATCTATTTTTGATATATTGAAAATTTCTTCCAAATAAGATATTGCGCTATTATTGGAAAAATTATGAGATCTTTCTCATCATAGCCACCCATGAAATCATAGCCCTCGATTATGGTATAAATACAATTGATTGCGGGGGTATAAGTTGTCTGAACAGTAAGCTGTGCACTATAATGTGCTAATGAACGAACAGCATTAGCATTGCTAATTTTGGTTTAATCGTGGGTTTTTACAATCCAGAAAATATAAGCATTGTAATGGGGCGTTGTCCTTTTTTAAATGTAGTTTTGCCCTTTTTCCAATTTGTTTCAAATGCATTAGCGTGTAGGCGTCATGGCGGTTTAATATTTTAAATAATTGTTTATAATCTTTGAAACAAAAAAACATCAGAGTTTTTTGTTTGAATTTGGGACATTTTTGCATTTTCTAGGTTTTCTTTTTATTGTCGTGTCTCATTATCGCGTTAATAAAAAGTAAAATATCAAACAAAAGCTGTTGAAAAAAAGATACCATTGATAAAATATCAAGTTTTTTCTGAAAAAATTAAGATTTTAACGGCTTCGACAGCGTTTCCTCGCAAAATTTGAGTTACTTCTTGATATCTGGGTCTGGTGTTCTTTTTTCATCTCATTACTCACTTTGTTTAATTACAGTACTCATTCGTTTTGCTGGAGTTTTGTAGGTGTAGGTATTAAAAGCTTGTATTTAGCTTGTATAAAAGCTTGTATTAAAAGCTTGTATAAAAGCTTGTTAAAAGCTATTAAAAGCTTGTATTTGGTAGCTAATAATTTTCAAGACTTTGAAATTATTGTTTTCAAAAAGTATATTCGTATGTTTAAACTTTGCCCTTTTTGTTTTTTTTACTGTGTACCAGCTAACTATCGTCAATAAAAGCAAGTCTTATATCTTTTCTGATAGAACAGAACAACATCTTTTCAGAATAGGTTTGGTTTGATGCTTTTTTGACTTGTAACTGTTTCTTTTTTCTTTTTTAAAAAAGATATTTGTTTTTTGGTCGTAATTCATTGTTGTTTTTTGTTATTTTTGTTGTTTGTCTTGTCTCTTAGGCCTCTAATGAGGTTATTTAATGAGTGTTATTGAATTTGTTTAACGGTTTAAGTTTAAGCGATTTTATTAAAGGGATACGCCAATTATTTTCTAACAGTATTTTGAAAGTTTTCGAGCTCCTTCTATTTACGTAGAGAAATAAAAAATATAAAGAGCTAAGTAAAAACACAAAACTTGGTAAAGCAAACGCAAAGTACCGAGTTACCTTGTTTTTGTTAAGCACCACTTAATTAAACCTCAATAAAAATTACATGGTCGACATCAGAGCAATTATGTTCCTTTTTAGATTTTTTCTAACAATTCATGTGCTGTAAGTTGCTCTTCTACAATCCTGTGAGAATAATCTTCTGATAGTCCGTGCATTGACGTGGAAATAAAGAAAACTCAAAGTTGTTGGGTAGAGCCAAAATAAAAAAATGTTGGTATGCGAATCTCAACTAAAAGGCTCGTTAATCCACGAAATTCTAATCATAAAGCTATACCATATCCTCACTATTATTTAATTTAACTGAAAGGCTGAACAAGTTTGTCATGTGTCTCAAAGAAAGAAAAGGTCAAATCAAACAGAGGAAAGAACATTATAACAAAAAAGAAAAGACATCCGGCCGATTGCTGCCAAAAATAGCCACCGTTGATCTCCACAACCCTCCTTGGAATTGAAAGAACCAAATAAAAAAATGATTTTAGAGAAAACTTTTAAAAAAGCGAGCTACAGTGATTGGAATTGGTTGTTAGAGTTAGTCTTCTGTCTTAATGAGAGCTAGATTTGTAACCATACCAATAACCATTAAAACTGGTAAATACAACATATTAGTACAAAGTTCAAAAGCGTGGCTTTATGGGTTTAACCCAATTCTGTTTTTGATTTCTTTTCTCCTGCCTTTCAGATGGCTCCGTGGAGAAAATGCTGTCTAAAAGCTCTTTTAGCAGAATGAAGGAAGAGTGAAACTAAATTCGAGAGGTGAAAGAATTCACACAAAATGCCAGAAAGGCGGTGAAATGCGGTAAATCGAAATAACTTTTGTCTACTGAAGTAAAAAAAAGTTCTGAATTACAATCCAAATAACCGAGTGAACTAAAGATCTAAACATTAACATTTTCCAGCAAAATCATATTTTAATAGTCAAAAAATCTAAAGCAATTTAAAAACCTTTAAGTTTCGACAAAAAGTGTCGTAAAAAAGTCAGCATTAACAACGCTTTATATGAGTAAGGTGTTCATAGAATGATATTCACCCTACGCATTCTCAGAATGAGTACGCCATACATATACCTTGCCGAAATGAGAGACGAAATGCAAAAAGAACAAACAAATTTAGAAAAAAATCAGAAGCTTTCAAAAAAATATTGGCCTCAAAGTAGTAAAACATAGACAAATAACAAAATGAGCAACAAAAAGCATGGCTTACAATTTAAGAAAAAATTATCTTTAATGCTGTTGCCATTTAAAAATTCAAAAACAATAGGTCATCCAAAAATAGCTAACAACAGAAGTCGATAATTTAATAAATACACGACAGTAACAAGGCAACAAAAACTGTAATTAATGCATTTAAGCGATAATGCCACAAGAAAAGCAACAAAAAAAGAGCAAATCTCAAAATTGGCCCGTTTCCTTTTTTAAAATAATTAGTCTCAATATCAAGAAAACGACTGACATGAATTCAAGAAACCATCTAGACCCATAAATGACTCAATAATAGCCGATGAGATGTTCCATTAGTGGATTTAATTGATAATAACAAGATGCACATCAAACACAACCAAAACTCTAAAGTTCAATAGTGTTATTGAAAACAAGGTCTCAAAGTTATAAAAACCATCAGCTAACACTTCAGCTATCATCCAGTATTTATGCTTATTTAAGCCTGCCTAGAAAGGATCATTCCTGCCTTACCGAGACAACAGAAACAATAAAATAGGGGCAAAATTAAAAAAAAACACTAAAATTTTATGACAAAAATTGGTTTCAAAGTCATAAGAAGATTTAGACGACGGTTCGGGAAACCAAGCAATTGGAAATAATCCACATGAGAGTTAATGTGTATTATCTCTGAAGTCCAGTTGGAAAAAAGAACATAGAAGTCCAATTGCCGTAGGTGAAACAAAATATTTACTCTCAAAACGAAAAAGTTTGTTCGAGCACCAAACTCTCACTCCAATACAAATTAATTTTAAAAATCAACCCACAAATCATGATGGTTACTTCGTTCCTTTCACTACCCCAGCATGGCCGTTTTAACTTCTCATTGACCTTGAAACGCTGACAAAAAAGTGTTTAAACAGATTCTAAAAAAGACAGCGCACCAGCCTGAACCCTTGAATTGTTAAACATAAAGGCCAAATTCTGAATTATAGTACAAAAATTTAATAACTAACAACCCAAGCATCAAAAGTTAAGGAAGAATATCGTAAAATTAAGCACATGGCCCCGTATACAAAGTAGACGAAGGAATTGGAAATTCTTCAAAATGATTAAAACGTAATTACGAGTCGCAGCGGTGTTAACAATGAGGCAGGAAGACATTGAAACGAAGAATCCTAAGCAAGCACGCAAAAAAAGAGAAAACATCTGGTTTTAGGGACAAGGAAAACAAATCAGGAACAACGTTAAAAAAACAGATACAAATCAAATTTTGGAACTCTGGCAAAACGTTAATTTTTTTAAAAAAGTTAAATCTGAATAAAACATATGCAAGCATTGAAATCCGAGGCAACATCACTCTTACGTTGAGAAACCATACAACATCTGTTTACTTTTCCACCATTAGAAAAAGAGTCGAAATAAATAACTCTTAGATTGTTCAAAGGAAAATCATTAGCTACAAAATAAACCGAATCAATGTAAAATAGTTCGACGAAAAAAGACCGATGAGACCCTTCCAATACATTGAAAAGTGCGGCCAAACACAAACATTCACTAAATTTTTTGTGAAAACAATTTTTCAAGTAATAAAAACCATTAACTATAAACGAGAAAGTTTCCAAAAAAACTAGTATGTCAGGTCAGAAAACCAATGGCACCTATCTCCATTGAAACTAAGTAATAAGATAACAAAAATAACAGAAGCAACCTCCAAAACTCGAAAATTTACTCATGTTTTTGAAAATAGTGTTATAAAATTATCACTAACAAAAATTGCTGCATCAAACTGAATTGTTTTCTGCATGCCACATGTAGGAGCAAACCTCAAAAACTCATTTGTGAAAACAGTGAAACTTAAAGTCATAAAAAATATTAGATATCAACTGAAAACATTGAATTATGTCATTTGCCACTGATTAGAAAGCCTAAAACACTTGTCACTAGTGGAATTAAGTCACAAAAAAAAACAAAAAGAACAAATACGGGCAAACTCAGATATTTTTTTGAAACCGAAATGTGTTAAAGTAAAAACCGCAAGCCGACTAACGTCGGATAAATTGCGCTCGAACGACAACCATTCGGACTAGGAAGGGATTCGAACAACGATCTCCCGAGTTCTTTATAGAATCATTAAATTTAATTAGAAGCTGTATAATATCCTGCTGAGATGAGGGCGGTTATTAATCAAACAAAAAACGTCCAAGTTGCCTCCAGTAAATACATTTTCACACACTGAAGTTAAATTGAGTAAACCGCCTTTGCAGTTCAGAGCAATTTATTGGTAATTTATCAGCAGTTAAACTTTACTATATAAAGAACACGCATGTTTGAGTTGTATACGGCTCCAAGCAAAACTTGACATTTCACCCGATTTCATCAACGGTTAAGGCACAAATCAAAGGCCTCTTCGTTTCCCTTTATTACTGTTCATCTAGCGAAGTTCGTCTTTAAATCCAAATATTAACTAACCGTATAATCCACAACTCGGGATTTCTTACTAACCTCAATGGGATAGAAAAGGCAGACGCAGCTAGGAATACATTGAAGTAATCCAGGAAGATGTCATCACATGCCAACAAATCTTCAAGGTTATCTTCTGTAACTTCCACCAGTTTTCTCTGTCTCATAATTTAATGTCAATTTAAACTTAGTGATGACACTGAATTGAAAATTTGTCAAATATAGTTTCCGAAACAGCTCTAAATCACTTCACATGTCAGCTTAGACTTCATGACAAATTTCGAATTTTCTGTAAGCAATTGTTCGCTGTTTTTTTTCCAAATCCAGACATCAGAAATTACCATAAAACGAAAACAATCAGTGGAACGTAAACGTCAACGGAGTACGTTTCAATCCCACTCGGTTTGATTTAGCGTGTGCATTATACAGTCTCCTCCTTCTACTATGTTGAGTAACTCCACTATTTCTCATCTGGTATTTGATGTACCTTCAGTACATAGATACAGGTGAAATATACATCGCTCGTTGTATTCCCATGGAGTCTAGCAGTATTCAGTGCACCTGCGTATATAAGGCTTTGCCGTTGGTGTATTTTGGTAACACCACTCTTTCATGCATCACACGTTATACTCGCAATTGTCCTTAATCCAATTTTTCCTTGGTAAAATTAATGACTCATGATAAAAAAGGAATTTATAAATGGGATGTTAAGTATGTAAAAAAGCTTCGAGTATGCCTTGTGATAATCATCTTAATGGTGATCCATCTATCTTTCCACCGTGTATAAGCCTACATGTAAATTCAAGTTCAGGAAAGAAGGCTTTGCTGGAAATTAAAAAGTTAATTAACCAACAGAAATTTCCAAAAAAGATTAGTCACGTACAGGTCAAGATGCGATGATGGGTTACTCTGTTAGGCATGTGATAGAAATTTCATTTAAATTTATGAAACTTTCATATATTTATAACAATGCACAATTGTATGATATAATGTGAGGCAATAATTGTATAAAACTGCCTAAGTGTGAAGTTGATAAACAATCGAGAACAAACTGCGCTTTTCCACTCTTTCAATTCATTCACTCTTTCGAGGGACAGAAAAGGTCCCAAAATCTGAAGATGGTCCACTGTG
Source organism: Convolutriloba macropyga (assembly GCF_964194025.1). NCBI lineage: Eukaryota > Metazoa > Xenacoelomorpha > Acoela > Convolutidae > Convolutriloba > Convolutriloba macropyga. The sequence continues at coordinate 38,411,645 of NC_134474.1, forward strand.
TACCGATGCACCAGATTTTTCTGACCACATTTCTCATTTTTTCTCATGTTTTATTTCCTCCGGTGACCAAAACTTTGTTTTCATTAGCATGTACGTACAAATTAATGCCTGTTTTTGCATAAGTCGACAAAGTTCAATATGAGGTGAATCTAGTCATAAAACTAAAATTTGCCAACTATCCTAATATTAATTACAGGTGGCAACACTTCATCTCCTGGGGGATGGAAAAGTTTCCAAATTCTCGTTGCTTAAAATGCCGCGATAATTCAGAGAAGATTTATAGGCATTAATCAGATTACTAAAAATCATAACTCGTAGATAACCCTGTATGATTATGTACTAAAGTAATGTTTATGTTGAATACTTAGCTTAGCTAAGCTAAGTATTCAGATTACATCATTCTAAAAATAGAATGATGCAATTTAGCTGAACCATTCAAATTGCGTAAAATGTCCGTCCGTCCGGCCAAACGGACATTTTACCGTCCAGCCAGCAGGACGGGAATTATCCCGTTCTGAGAACTATATATAGCAAAGAAAGAATCACAACTTTGAGAAATTAAGAATTAATAACTCAGAGAAACTGAGAATTTAATATCTCCAAATTGAGAAAGAAATCTCAAAGTAAAAAGTAATTCGAAGTGAAATTGCTAACACAATCTTCTCAACTATATCGAATCACGAATAGTTAGAGATAATCTTCACGTCAGGACTTTATCCAAAAGGGAATAATAAGTTACTGATAACAACTAAAAGTTAGTAAAGTTTCTACTAACTTTCCCGACCCTCTCCTCTTTTAGTTAACTCTTATAACTTTATATTTTAACTTTCATAACCTCATAACTTAGTTGTAAAATTATCTATGTTCAATTTCTATAAAGATTATATAAAACTTATAACTAGATCAATTAGTCAAATTTACTTACTTAGATCATTAAATACTTTTATGAGACTTATCAGGCTTAGAAAGATAGCATATACTAGGAGTACGACCATCGAGTCAGAAGTTTGAACCTTCGCACCCCCTACCCTCTAGTATAAACTGGTGCGACCAGTGAGGCTCGTATAAATATTCTATCTTCTAAGTACTTTTAAAAATTAACCAAGTTAATGGCCTCAGGCGGAGGAACTGGGAGTGGCACCGGTACTGGTGGCACTGGTACTGGAACAACCGGTACCGCTACAGTAGTAAGAACACTTACTGATACACCTCTCTCCCATCCGAATATGTCACTTGTTACATTCTCGGGAAATGACCCCAGACAAAACGCAAATGAATTTTGGAGTTCTGTAGAACAAAAAATAAACTTCTCTTTGGGCACAACGTTACCTACAGATGCTGCCGCTTTAGCAAATCACCAAAATAGACGCAAAGCGCTATTTGGATCCTTACTGACAGAAACCGCATTAGAGTGGTTCAATACTATTGACCCCACAAGAACTCTGGATCAAATAAAAGGAGATTTCATAAACCGGTTCACAGATAGTCGTGACCAATTCAAATATCGACTTGAAGTTGAGGGAGCAACCAGACAGGAAGGGGAATTAATTAAAAATTATTTCCACCGAATTAAGCATGCTGTTGATAGAGGATGGCCTGAAAAAATACCCGCAAGATTAACTGATCCTGGCCAAATCGCTACTGAACGAACAATACAGCAGCGACAAAGAGAGCAAAAGTATATTGACTTTGCTATTAGAGGCCTGCAACCCCCATCCTTAAAGCGCAAAGCTCATGAATACAGAATAGAAAATCCGGATAAAACATGGGACGAAATACAAAATCACTTAATAACAAAGGACCTAACATTTACTGTTAGCACTGACGGCACAGTAAAACAAACAAATGATAAAATCAGTAGCCTTGAAGCACAAATTAAAGAGCTTACTAGCCTAATAAGAAATAACGAAGTCAGCGCTATTAACTCAGGTTCCTTTAAAGACCCTAATGTAAAAGGACGACCAAATAATACACGCTTTTGTAACTATTGCCGTAATCATGGACATTCCATTTCTAACTGCTCTAAGCACAGGATTGATGAAGGATTTAAAAAGATGAAAAGAGAACTCACTGAGGAAAAGGAGAAAAAGACATCCTTCAGTACTGACTACAAAAAGCAGACTAACAATAAGCCGTATTTTAATAACCAGAATCGCCCAAATAATACTAACAGCGGATATGACAACCGCAGATACGGAAATAAACACTATAATAATAATAACAAATCCTATGAACAAAAATTTCCCCAACACAACCAATTTAGTCCCCATGAAACTGAAGCTAGGCAATATTACGAACGTGAGAATCAAAATTTTCAACGTTCTTATCCCCCCCCACGTGCATAATCATCAATTTCAAGCATCAAGCAGTAGATATTATGATCAACAACCCCGCTCGTCCCACTCTGTTCACTGGGTAGAGGATCAAAACCAACAAACAGAATATTACGATCAGAATAATTACACCGATGCTATCACAGATTTCTTCCCTTTAAACTTCTAAAGTCTCCGAAAGTTAATACAAATAGTAATCCAAAATCCAGGATTTACCTAAACATGTATTATTTCACCACCGGAGACATAAATAAAAATAGTGGACTTGAGATTGAGTATCTGATTGACCCAGGCTCGACATGTACGATAATAAATTACCCCACATTTCTAGAAATGCAAAAGTTGAACCCTAGCATGAGAATCTTCTCAGCTATCAATATCACAAAATCCTATAATGGATCACAAATTCGTATGTTAGGCCATACTACAGTAACATCATACTTTGACACTGACGGAAAGTATGAAGCAAACTATAAAGTATGGGTTACACAAGAAGGAACGTCTAACCTGATTGGTGTTGATTTCTGCCATATTTTCTTTAAAGCTCTGTATTTCGATATTCCTGCTGTAGAGTTAAAAGAACACACAGGAGTAATCAGTTATGGAACACTGAATAACGAAAAACAGTATCCACAAGTATCAGAGATAGAAGCAATAATCTTGTCTCAGCCACTTTATATACAGGCAAGATCAACCTATCTGTACAAACACCAAAACACTGATTTATGTTACCCCAAAGGCACTTCATTTCTGCCGCACAAAAATACAGTAAAGACAGAACTAGTGTTTATTAACACAGTCTGTACACAAAAGGAGAAAACACTACCTATACTAATAGAAAATCACAAAAATCACCCTATTACACTTAATAAAGGCATTATTGGGTACGCTGTATGTGATCTAGTATTGAGTCGTGATACGCGCAAATTCAACATGCGCGATTGTAGTGAGTTCGCATACTCAATACTAAATAAGTATGAAGAATTGGATAATTGTTTCATGCTTAGTACAGTTGTTAACTCAGTACAAGAGGCTGAGTCGAACGAATCCGATAGTTGCATAAACTATATTAACCACGAAGAACAGTCAATATTCAATAGTAGTATGGCTATTGTGCACACAATTTCTAAGGACTGCGCTATGAGCAAAGGCTTTGCACTCATGCTGTGTAAAAGGTTCCCCGACTTGAGAGAACATTGTAAGTGGCAAGTAGAAGTGAACGATCGTGACGGAAATACAATAAACCAAAATGTATTACAATACATTGCTCCTAGTCTCGGACACCAAATCTTTAGTCTAATAACTAAAGAAAAATAAAATAGTAAACCGACTATTGAAAGTATTACAACTGCACTATTCGAACTTCGCAATATACTTCTAATGCAAAACATTAGATGCATAGCTATGCCAAAAATTGCATGCGGTTTAGACAAAATGAACTGGTCTGAGATATCTGCATTGCTATACAATGTATTCAATTCTTCAGGAATTAAAATATATGTTTATGTGAGTAAAGCCGAAATTAATCAAATGCCGTCCTCTACGCAATACACAGATGAAAGCATCGAAGAGATATTTGGAATTGTAGGCGATGAAATTGTAAACAAATGCAAAAATGATGCTGAAATAGCAACTGATTTCTCAAGTGATGCAAAAACCTTATGCAAGCCCAATAATACTGAACAATTCCCCAAGTTCAGAACAACTGAACAAAACCACTTCATTATTCATGAAGTTGTACAAGAAGGACTCGATACACGACCAAAAGATGCAAGTAAAAACTATGCACACTATATCGAGTACCTAAAAAAGTTTGACTTCACGCAGAGTGACTTAACGGACGATGAATACAGAGCACTTCTAGAAGTTCTTCTAGATGATGAGGACGTATACTCCCATCACAAGTATGATATCGGCCGCACGAAACAGAAATTTCACATACCCCTAAAAAAGGACTGCGAATTTAAAAAGCAACGTCCCAGTAAAGTTCCCCTACATTTGCGTGACAAGTTAGAGGCATTAAAGGACGAATTAATACAAGCCGGAATAATACGCGAGCTAAATGAGCACGACGATTTAAATAGCTGGTTTGTAAATCCAATTATTATACTGCCTAAGAACGACTATGTAAAGCTTGTAATTGACGCTCGCTACCTAAACTCAATTACAGATACAAGTAACTCAAGCTGGCCACTCGAGCCACTACAAGTTCTAATGACACGAGTAAATGGAGCATATTTTACAAGTAGTGATTTGTCGTGCGCTTATCATCAAGTGCCCCTTACAGAAGAAACTCAGAAATTAACTAGTTTTATTGTAGGTGGACGTCAATATACCTATCAAGTCGGATTTTATGGCTTAAAGCCCCTTCCGAACTTCTTTAGTAAACTTATGCGTTATGCATTTGGACCGCTAATAAAGAAAAAGCAAGCCATCACTTATATTGACGATACACTGCTACAAGCACAAGATAAACAGGAAATGTTCACAGTAATACGTGAATATCATGCACTACTGCGTAAAGCTAACTTAAAAGCTGCGCCGGATAAAACAAAATTCTTCTTACGAAAAGTGAAATTCCTCGGGCATGTAATATCGAAAGGGACACTTAGCCCAATCACTTCGCGCATTGCAGATATACAAAACTTAAAAACGCCAGAATCAAAAACCGATGTCCTCAGCGTATTAGGGGCGATGGGATTTTATGCAAATTATGTTATAAACTATCATATAGACGCAAAACCGCTATATGATTTAGTTAAGAATGAAACGAATTTCGAATGGCTGGATAGCCACCAGCAGGTATTCGATAAATTGAAAGCAAAATTTGCACACGATATTTCCGTCGCTATCCCCAACCCAAAATACCCCTTTCATATACATGCTGACTCTTCCAACTTAGGAACTGGTAGTATACTAATTCAACAGTTCCCCGAAGGGAAAAGAATTGTTTCTGCAAACTCCCGTGTATTCGATAAAGCAGAACAGAAAATGTCCCCACAGCATAGAGAACTGTGCGGAATAATATCAGCATTACAAACGTACGAGTTCTACATTATAGGCTCCCCCTATCCAATATATCTATTCTGCGATCACAGACCTATACTATTCCTCTGGTCTCGCCGCGGACAATTATCACATAGATTCTTTAAGTATCAAGTCGTGCTTACTAAATTTCAGAATCTAAAGATAATATACACTGAAGGTAAAAACCTTGCTTTCCCCGACTTACTTAGTAGACAAGTCCCGCAAGAAGAAGCGAAAAAGTTCCAAATTGAACACAAAACAGTCCCAAAGGACATTCGCTTCTACACATCGGATTATAAACCAATAAACTATTCAATACTACACTGTGACGAAAAGAAAGCACCCCCAAATACTAGCTATCCGGTAATTGCACATATACCCGGACAGAAAAAGAAAATACTAAATATAACTGACGAAGATTTTAGTATTAGCGACGCAAGCGACGATATAGAGCAAACATGTAGTGCAATATACAATATTGCCGACTCGTTCAGATATGGACGACAGATAAATCAAATCAGAAAAATGTCTTCGGAGAATGTATCTACAGAGAGCCTTAACGATCATACATATGAAGAAATACCCGAAGAGGTACATGCAGTTGACGACGGTCTTGACGACGAAGACTGGTTAGAATTACAAAAAGGAAATGTAGATATATCCCTGATACAAGAACTAGAACAAGCGAAAGAGGAATACAAACAACGTACGCACAAGTGTGACATTGTAGAACCGACGACTCTACATACAGAAGTAGTAAAAGTATCTTGTAAGGACTTACTACTAAAATTAACAGAGTTCACCAAACAAGCTCAACTAGACACAGATACAATTCTGCGCGAACAAATAAAAGATCCGGTTTTACAAACCGTTCGCCAGTGGCTAAAGGCAGGCAAAGAACCGCCGAGCACAAGTACAATTAAGCATTGTAAAGGATTACGTGCATACAAAAATATATTTAACCTTCTACTACTCGAGGAACAATATGACTTACTATGCTACAATAAACCAGACGAGAACGGTTTATACGATACCAAAATATGTGTTCCACTATCGCTATTTATGAAGTGTTTTGAGTTAGCACATAATAATCCACTAAGTGGACATCGCGGAGACACATGCACATTTAACAACATTAGTAGATTCTTTTATTGGCCCGGAATGTACAAATGGGTTACAATGCTAGTACATGACTGCTTAGATTGCCAAAAGAATAAACCACAAAGACATGATCTAAACGAAGCCCCCTTAGAACAGTGGGGAGAGTTAGAAACAACCCCGTTTCATACTATACACATAGACCACAAAGGTCCATTTAGGCCTTGTAGTAATCAGAAGAAATTTTGTCTAGTTATAGTAGACAGTTTCTCTCGCTTTATACAAGTGTATCCATCAAAAACCGCTGATGCACCAGAAACCGTTAAGCTAATTGAAAAATATATTACCCGATTCGGAATTCCCCAACAAATAGTACATGACAACGGTACTGCATTTTTGAGTAATGATTTTGTGCACTGGACGCATGAATTCGGAATTACTTTAAAGCCACGGACCTCATACTCACCTTGGACAAATGGCAAGGTTGAAGTACAAAATAAAAACTTAGCAAATTATTTGCGCAGTTTTATTAACGACACCGGTTCAAACTGGGCTAGTCTTACTAATAAATTTGCCTTCGCGCATAATACTGCAATAAATTACAGTACAGGATATACTCCGTACGAGATAGTATTCGGTATTAAACCGCAAATCCCAATTTCCCTTAAGCTTGGCTTGCTGCGGGATAATAGACGGAATTGTATTTCAGAGTATTGTAAAGACCTTCCCTTACATACTCACTGTGAAAATTCTTGTAAAAACGAGAAAGTAGACAAACTACTACAAAATAGATTGTCCAGTACTATACTACAACGTGAAAATGAATTTAAAAGTATATATAGTAAAACATATACTCGCTGTCGGCAAATTACAAACAAAGCACACGAGTATAGGAATAGATTTAAATTGGGTAGACCAATCAAAATCGGTCGTAAAGTTCTACTAGAGAATCACGCTAAAGGATTATTGAAATCCAAGAAACTACTAGAGTTACGCTCTGGACCATATACTGTTACTAAACAAATTACTAACACTACGTATGAAATTGTTCACGACACAACTGAACAAAAGAAAGTAGTGCATAGAAATCACTTAGTAGAATACTTTCCTAAAGAACAGGAAATAGACAAGTTAGTACAGGACTATAGTACTAACTATGATGATTCACAGGCCTACTATGATAGGTTCAACCAGTACTCAATAAATAGATTCAATCACCAAACAATTGATAACCCGGAATATATGCCGTGGCCTATTATTAACAACGCAAATAATCAGGCTGAGCAAATAACATCACCGCAACCAGTTGAATACTCAACTACTGTTAACACGTGCCGGAGTGCGCCTAACAGCCCATACAAAACAAATAGAAATGATAGTGAAAGTACACTACATATCAGGAATTTGTTTACCCCCCAAAGTAGTTCACAAAGTACTACGTCCAATTCCCATACATTTAGCCCTACCATTAGTTCAACCCCCCACCCAGTAAAAATAAAAACTAATCCTAATCCAATTTATTCTGATGTCAGACCTCAGCGAACACGGACTGAACCTAAACGCTATGGGAATACAATCCCATCAGATTTAATTCCAAAAGTCCAAAAGAAATAATTCTTTTATACAAATCTGTTATAAAACATACGAAATTACAAAAATAAAATATACATACTATAAAAATATCTAAACCAAAATTAACAAAAATTAAAATAAACGAGCCTTAGCGACTTTAATGAGTTTAATGTATTCGCGGGTAATAGTACAGTCTCGGAAGAGCAGCCCGCACCCCAGAACAACAGCCAACCCATATAGTTGCTGGGCAGCTCTTGCTGTCTCAGGGGTCCACCACACTCGCCACAGATCGAACACATAGTTCAACATTTGTTCGTGGCATTCAGGGTTTGGTGATGTTAGCTTACGCTCGAACTAAAATTCAAAAAATTTTTTTTTTCTTTCTCTACCCCATTATATTCCCAAAAATAAGTGTAACTCAGAAAATTTACCTCTTTCCCCAACCAACATTTGAGGTACTGCACTGTAGCAGGACATATTTTCGTATATTTTAGTAAATTTCTGTCTTTCTTATTTATGCAATATTCCTGCGCAATCCGCAGAGAATAAAATTCCTCTTCAGAAAGGACAATTTGAGTTGTTATATAATGCTCAGAGAGGAAAAATTTCATCTCTCTGGCATCCAACTCCAAATCCAATTGCTCAAAGGCAGAATAATTCGCCTCTTTAAACAATTTTAAAATTGTTCTGTTCATTATTATTAGAGTTAGACTAGTATTACACTCAGAAAATTTCTCTATTTATACAGGAATAGAAATATACCCCAACCAGTTAAACTTTGTATTCACTCCGTCTTCACGGACAGCCCTCAATCAACCAATCAGAATTGAGTATTCTGCCAGTTGCGCGGATAGAAATCCGCTCTCAATAATTTATGCAAATATACAAACTGATAAAATGCAGTTGGAGCCGTTCACCAATCAGGGCTCAGTATTTTGCCATCCGCACGGACGGCCAAATTGTCAATTGAAAAGAACCGTTAGCCAATCAGGGCTCAGTAATTTGCCATCCGCACGGACGGCCGAATTGCCATTAAGAAATCTATAAATTCTCACCCCAACTAAATCGATTCATTCTTTTGAATCTCTCGCGCACAGTCTACACCCTTCAACTTTGTCCACAAACCACTCAAATATTCATTTTTAAAAATGAATACTGCAATCGAATCTCTGTTCCCCGAGGAGGGAGAGGTTATTGAAACCGAAAACCCCAGAAGGAATTTCGCTGAGGTAAATCTTTTACTTATTCTTTTTCTCTTTCGTCTATTTCTGTTTTGCAAAAACAAACAAATAGAAAATATCACAAAATTAGTTGTGACTACAACTTTAATTTTATCTAATTTCACAAATTGTGAAAACCCAGACTCTGAAATTTTCACAGATTTAAAAACTGCTCACCATCACTTATACGCAAAAACTGCAACATCACTAAAAGTCGCTCACTACGATTGTTCACTTATGGACTCTAATAAAATGTACTCACTAAACAAAGTCGCTCCTTGTAAAATTGAACCACAAAATGTTGAAATTTCAAAAGTCAAAGGACAAATTTTCAACCGTTTCTTTAGAGGAAAATTAGAAGCTACTATGTGTAGAGCAAGCCACCAAAGCATTAGGTGGTATTGCGGCCTTTTCGATGCTAGTGGAATTGATGCAAAACGTAGCACAATTACCACAGACGTAGATTTAACTCCAGAACAGTGTAGGCAGGCTAGATTAACTAATAAGTTAAGTATTAACGGAAAAGAAATTCCGATTAAATTAAATGTAAGAACAACTTATATAAAAAATTCCGGTCCAAATATTGGAGAAAATCCAAACGAATGTGACGATTCTGGCTGGATAATTCACGATACATTTGAAACTTATATGCAGGATACAACTTTAAATGTTAACCTGCGGGGAGGATCAGTAAATAACTGGCAAAATATTCCCCTGCCTTGCACATTATCAGAAGGCGGTTGTCAAAGTACGTCAACCGACCCCCATGCTTATAGCTGGGAAAAACAAGATAATTGCTTGTTCGCTTTAAGAGAACAATTTGAAGGCAAAATGATAAAAATAGGAGATAATTACTATATCTCTAAAGAATCAGAGAAAGAACAAAGCTTTCTATTTCAAGTGTACAATAAGCCTCAATCGCTATGCAATAGCAATAATATAGTTTATCCGTCACCATACGACACAATATATGTTGAATTTACAGGCGGATTTAATATGAATACAGGAGAGGCACTCGAACCTCTACCTAATATAAATAGAATTACTAGACTTCCGAACAATTCACTAAGTTCGCTTAATATCTCCCGAACAGAGATAGATTACGAGGCACATTTGAATACTAAATTCGACTACTATCAGTACACTAATTTCCGAAGGCTACAACTCTCTGAAATAAATACTATACAACAAATTTGTGAACTAGAACGTTCACTTAAAAATACACAACTTGCATATTCGCGTCTCAGCCCTAAGCTGGCTGGTTTTCTGTTAACTAATAACAGATCTATGTTTTTAGAGACAAACGGCAATATAGCCTGGCTCTATCACTGTCCAAAATTTTATTCGCCTTTACAAGTAATGGATACTTGTTACGATCGAATACCGGTGTTATATAAAAATAAAGTTCGCTTTATCGATCCAGTTAGCAGACAAACTTTCACTACTGCTAAACAACAACCATGTAACAACAAACAAAAGAATCTTTTTCAACTAGATATTGAAAATGATAACTCTTGGATCGAGCTAACTCCAAGTATAACACAAGTCACTGGGCCAGCATTATTTGCCCCCAACAATCAGAAACACAAAATGGTTTCGATGAAATTCAAAAACGGACAGGAAGTTTCTTTTCATGTCAAAGAAGACATGATTGCATTTTGGAATGATGTAACTTTAAATTCTGAAATGAAAGACGCAGCGCAAGAGTTTTCTCGTGAATTAGTTGAGATTCAACATAATAAAAGCCAGCCTGGTGGTTATAGCAACTACTACACTACAAAAACAATATATTTAGATTCTCTAATATCGTCACAATTTCTACACAACCGGTATATAAAAGCCTTCGGCCGAGTACACTATTATTTAGAACAGTGCGGAATTACTTTCGCTGTATTTCTTTTTGTCAAGTTTATAATTGACATTGTAGTTTGCATTATTCGAGCACTACAAATACACAAAATTACAGGAGCCTCAGTGAGTTTCGGAAAAGTAATACTATCAGCCACTTTCAATATACTTTTTCAGTCCATAATAACATCAGTATTTCGTCCTACTGAAGAAAGAGACGACTCGGAACACTTAGTACAAGCACCCACTTATAAAGAGCCGACTATAAACATATACCCCCCTATACAAAGTGATCTACAAGCGATTAGACAAGAAAGGGAAAATCATTCTAGCAATGATGATTTCCCAACCTCTCCAGTGTAATTAAATCAATTAATTACAACTATAATTAACATTTTATAAAAAAATTTTTCAGAGCACAACCCTTGACGACGATGACTTTCTGCTACCTGCGTTCGAAGACTTACTCGATGCCCAACCCCCCTTGGAACTCCCTCTACTCGATGACCAGCCCCCTTTAGAGCAATATCTCCTGCCAGCAGTGGACCCGCAACCTCATGGCCAACAACCATCAGAACAACCAGGACCATCACAACTTCAACCACCAGTGGCAGCGGTCTCGCCAAAAACCCTCACAATACAAGATAAAATCCACCGGCAGATGAAAACGGAACAGATCGTGTGCAACCCAAGCTTCAAGGGGCACCCGAAATACGACATGAGTTTGAACTATAAACTACAGAACCACGCCAATTTGTACAAACTCATGTCATACAACCCCAAAACCAAAACATATCGAGCAAAGAACTTGGGGATTGACAAGCAAATTTTGTCAGTCCCTTTCTATCTTTTAACTGCTAATTTAGAAAGCTCTGAGGACAGTTACATCCGTAACCTCGAGCAGAGTTTTCTAAAGGAGAGGTACAAGAACTTCCAACTCCAGCAGCGCAATGACAGCCTGCTGCGAGAATTACGCGACTACCGAAACGGCGACTTCCGTGAACAAGAAAATTTTTCAAATCTGTAAGCCCGGAGGAGAGTTGCAAAAACATTCTTTTATATCTTAAACAGTGCGTATATTTAACCTTTATTATTTTTTTTTCTTCTTTTGTAAAGTATTATGCAGTTGTTTCATCACACATATTTTGTAAAATCTTTATGCAGATTGTTTTATTTTACCCCCACTAAGGACCGGGTCGGGATGTACTAAAGTAATGTTTATGTTGAATACTTAGCTTAGCTAAGCTAAGTATTCAGATTACATCATTCTAAAAATAGAATGATGCAATTTAGCTGAACCATTCAAATTGCGTAAAATGTCCGTCCGTCCGGCCAAACGGACATTTTACCGTCCAGCCAGCAGGACGGGAATTATCCCGTTCTGAGAACTATATATAGCAAAGAAAGAATCACAACTTTGAGAAATTAAGAATTAATAACTCAGAGAAACTGAGAATTTAATATCTCCAAATTGAGAAAGAAATCTCAAAGTAAAAAGTAATTCGAAGTGAAATTGCTAACACAATCTTCTCAACTATATCGAATCACGAATAGTTAGAGATAATCTTCACGTCAGGACTTTATCCAAAAGGGAATAATAAGTTACTGATAACAACTAAAAGTTAGTAAAGTTTCTACTAACTTTCCCGACCCTCTCCTCTTTTAGTTAACTCTTATAACTTTATATTTTAACTTTCATAACCTCATAACTTAGTTGTAAAATTATCTATGTTCAATTTCTATAAAGATTATATAAAACTTATAACTAGATCAATTAGTCAAATTTACTTACTTAGATCATTAAATACTTTTATGAGACTTATCAGGCTTAGAAAGATAGCATATACTAGGAGTACGACCATCGAGTCAGAAGTTTGAACCTTCGCACCCCCTACCCTCTAGTATAATTACCAGGAAAGTGGCATGCTGCTCAACCCCGGCTGCATTAAATTCCAGCTCTCGGGCATCTTCACTGTGATATTTTTACACATGTACACGTGTGTGGATCTAGCTCCTCCACAATGTGAAAGTGTAAATGCAGATTTAGCTGTCAGAAAATATTAGGTACTTAGTTACACACTGAACCTCATCAACTGATCATCAACCCATACCTTCACTGAACTGTACATTTATAATGCACAAAAAGCTGTAGTCCCGACAAATGGATATCTCTGTAATACATCAGCAAAAAATATACTGCACTAGGCGCAAGTAGCGTAGCTTGAAATCTTGCAGTTAAAACATGATTTAAGCATTCATAATTAGCCAAAATGTCATTCAAAATAAAAATTAAATATGTACAACTTTACCATCGAAAAGTTTTTGAAAAGCGAGTATAATCGAACCTCCGTAGACCAGACTTAAATTATCTATTTCCTCAAACTCCTTACCCCGTGTACTAGTTCCGTGAAACATTGTGGCATGCAACTATCAATTAGGGATGTAGAGCTCAACTAGATCAAATACCACTGTCGAAGGAAACATCACCTCAATTTAGAATCGTTGCGTGGGGTTGAGGAAAGAGATCAAAATAAATTTTATAGTTCAGTTTTGAGCCCTCTCAATGGGCTCTGATCTGGTGGTGGTGTTCTCGGCAGTATGGCTTGCCTGCTTTGGAGAAGAATGTCTCTCCCTCCAATCTCTTCAGACACGTGGCGCACTTGAAACACTCAGCGTGCCAGTTCACATTCAGTGCCTCCAGCCACCGATGACCCGCTTGGATGGGTTTCATACACGCTTCGCATTTACTGGTAAACAACTCGTTCCAATCTGAAAAGACAGCTTTGCATTGAGAAACGATTCACTTTATATCAACATTGTCGGCTGCTGGCCGACAAAATGCATTCCAGCTTTCGTAGGTGGGCTTGGCCCCAAAAATCTTTAAATCTGGCACCAAGAGATTTCAACCTGGCTAGGCCTAGAGGGATTTAATGGAGATCAAGGTAATCCAACCTAAATCCAATGAAATTTGGAGTTGACTTTATCTTTCGTGATCTGCTGCCGCATATGAAACGCAACCGTAGGTGCTTCAATACGCTGATATTGAGAACAACTTAAAGCATAAACCGACTAACGTAAGAAAAATTGCTCTCGAATGAGTCGGGGTGTAAATTTTTCTTTACGACACACCAAGGTAGGGTTCGAACACCGACCTCCTGAGTTCACTTACATAACCTCGACAGAGGCAGTAAACACTCGGCTATCAGGGCCATGTCATCGTACCTCTAACAATCGGATTTGTTTGAACAGCAAACTTTATTTTGGAGTGAGAGCAATTTGATTTGATCACTCAAAAATCACGAAGTGCGTGAAAAAGTCACTTGAGAAGTCAAAGATTAATCTATAAGAAAAACGCAAAAACAGTCAAGCAAACAATCTGCATAAAAAGACACGCGCATTTTCAATAATTGTCTCAGATTTGAGAGCAATTAAAGATATAACCGACTAAAGCTGGGCGAATTGCTCCCAAACTATTGACGAGCGGTTGATTCGTCAATAGCTAGCCGCGGCTTAGGGAGATTAGCTAAAGGTTCATTGAGAGAAGTGGGTTTAAGCCTGCGGGCTAAGGCGTGTAATCAGGTAGATGCGGGTGGAAGAGGGGGCGAAGTGGGAGTGCTGGACCAAACTACTAAGAACCACCCTTCACACCATTATTTTATATCAACATTTTCTGTGCATCATACTTTGAAACTGGAAAGGTGTAAGGCTTTAAGAAAACTGCTCAGCCACTGCATGAATTCCGATCTTTACCAGTTTATCACCTTTGTGAGGACTAAAATTCGAATGGTCAGACGAAAAAAAATTGAAAGACGAAAAATTGATAGTACGAAAAATCGCATACAAAAAGACCAGAACTTTTTAAAAAAGCTAAAAAAACTTCGTTTGAGAGCATTTTGAAACCAACTAAAGTCGGTCGAAATAATCCGCTGGCATTAAAAAAAGAACAACAGGATTAATATAATTGCTACAAACTTTAATTGAGAGCAATTAATTAGATGTAACAAACCGAACACCAATAAATGCTCTAACACACATTCTACATACGCGGCGGCACTGAGGTTTAGAAAAGGTACACCTACCCAAAAAATACTCTCAGAGCTTATAGCACAGCGGCGTCAATCCAGGAACATTTTCAGCAGAATGACGAAAAAGAGCTATTGGTCCCTAAAGTTCATTGGGATTGGAACAGAAAAAAGGTCCAAATTGGCAGCAATTTTAGTTAATAACAATTATACATTTCACACTTCACCTTCTAAACTAAAGGTGACCATGGTTCAAACTAATCGGGTTATCATTTTTCTTGATTTTGCTCCTTGATTTGTCAACTTATAATGGAATTCTAAACTCAGGTGAACCAATGCGTTAGAAGCCAATGAAAAAGTCGTTTCGTTTGAAACAAAAAAAAAACGTGTAAAGGGTAAAGCGAAATTAAAAAAAAAACCACAAGACTGTTTACTCGATTCGAATCAAAATGAGTTATGCCTGAACAAAATGGCTGAATATGAAATCCAATAAAATTTGATAAATCTCCACAAGAAGAGACTCCAAATGTATTACTCATCAATTGATTATGCGTCAATTACTTTGTGTATGATTTCATTTATCCAATGAATTAATACATAAAAAATTAAAATAGCACATACTGAAAGAAACCGCGAGAAAACAATCAAAATTTCGCCATTTCTTTTTACAAAATTCTTTTTACAAAATTTGCGATGTCCCAAATTGATCTAAAAAACATGAGACAAATTCTGAGCTCAATTAGTGACTATCAACACCACTAAAAACGCCGTTTACCAAAATCTCAAGAATCATGCGAACAGTAGTCAATAATTTCATTAAGAACTGACCCATCGAGTACTCAAGCGTCTCCTCGTTGAAGCGAAATCCACAAAATATTACAAGATTTGCATAATAGGCAAAAGCACAAAACTTAAAATTCACAAAAAGCTCAAAATTTGAGTTAACTTTATAACAAAAACATACCCGGCAGATTGCCGGAAAATAGCCGCCGTTGATTCCAATAAGCATGATTCGGATTGACAGAATAGAAGATTTTGAAAAAAAAAAGATTTTTGTACAAAAACATTTTTTAAGTCCGATTTAATTTGATGGCATTTCGTAGTTGAACATAACGTACTTCTGTTTCTTAGAGAGAGGCTACAGGGGCTACTATCAATACCAATAAGCATTAGAGATGGTAACTAAGACTTATAGGAACGATGTTCAAATAGCGGGCATCTAAAATTGGTCTTTATGGGTTTATCCCGTTTCTATTTCTGACTTCAATTTTTTATACTGACTTTGTTCATTTTGAATTGCTTTGCTGAGCAACTGATGCTCAAAATCACTTTTAGCAGAATGAGAGAAGAGAGAAACTAGCCTAGAGAAGTCAAAAAGATTTCACGCAAAATGTTGAAAAAGCGGCAAAATGAGGTAAAGCGAAACATTTTTTTATTCGACGAAGTAAAAAAAAAAATAGGAGCGCTATAATAGCCGGCTGAGAAGATGAGGCGGCTATTAAAAATGTATAACTGACACCATTGAAACCAGGTCAGCAAAACAAACTGAAACACTAAATGCAATCAAAACTCCCTGCAAGCTGTCGGAACCATGGAAAATGATTTAAGATAAAACTATGTAAGCAAATGAAATTACCAGAAACATAATTGAGGAAAAACCACTTTGGCCGAGTTAAACCTGCGTTGGAAAAAGCACACGCAATCAGAAAATTTCACTCGCTCTGCAAAAAAAATTGCTACCCTACTTTTCTCACTCCGTCGAAACAATGTATGCACAGAAACCGAACTAAAGATTTGAACCAAACATATGTTTTCACCTACGTCAATTGAATCAGCTACACGGGTTATGTACGTTTACCTCTCAATCGATTTCTTACAGACTTAATTTCCGTATGGTCGCAATTGATACAACGTGATACAACTCGTGAAAAAAAATCAGGCGTGAAAAATCACTCGACAATTGAAATAGAAATGTTCTAGAAAACGGTCAAGCAAAGTTTTTGCACGAAAAAGACACATACGTTTACAAAAATTGCTTCAAACTTCGTTCAAGAGCAATTAATCACAAACAAGGGAAGACTGCATTCAAGTCCTCAACATAGCAAGCAATCGGCCAAAAAAACCACTGTGGACGCGAGGCAAAAACTAAAGAACCTGACAAAAATCAGATGAAAGTCATGGCATCAGGTAAGAGTAGTAAGAAACCAGTACACCTGATATCACTTTTTGCCTGATTTTCAGGCAACAATCCTAACATATAAGGAATAATTGCCAAGAACTTTTGATTAAATGATAAAAACAACAAAGATACCAACCATTTTTCGCAAAAACTTATAAACTAGCAAATTCTCATTTCAGATCTGTCATTAATGTGATTAAGTGATAAGACAGCGATAACTATACTACAACAAATACCAGAACATAACAGACTTACGTCGGGCGAATTGCCCTCAAACGACCAGCGAGCGGTCGGTCCGGTAGTGCCAGCTCTGGATTAGGGATGATAGCATTAGAAGGGGGAGTGTTGGGTGAGATGGTAGTATGCGTGCGAAGAGGTGACTGACAGGGGTCAAACTCTTTTAAGACTAAGAACCGCCCTTCACAGCCTGAAATTGTCTACTCAAAAAAAGTGTTGGTGAATCGCATTCCAATAGACTAGTAAGTCGTAAAGCACTAACAGAACTTAGTGCCGTCCGGGCGTCATGTATTTATCCCGTTTTCCAGGACGAAAGTAAAAAAGTCAGACAAAAATTAGCCAAGTGAAAAATTGCATAAACCAGACCACAGGACAAATATAATTGCTACACTTCATTTGAAGCCTTTAAAAAACTCAAATTTAAATAATTTTTTGAAAACGAACAGCGTATAAGTTATGGAATGCATTAGATATGGATTAAAACCATTGATTCGACTAAATTGAATCCTTAGCAACGGACGGGACCTGTCATTAATGAGACTAAGAGATAAGTCCACAAAGTGATAAAAAAAACTCGCAAAACTCAAAACTTCAATTATATTTCTTGAAAACAATTCCAGTCAAAATCAAGAAAAGCATTATATTTAAACTCGGACAAAAAAAATGGATTAAATTACACCTTATTAGCTTCCTATGAGAACTTTTCCTGATGAGATTAAATGATGAGGCAACAAAAAGTACGAACACTAGCAAAACTCGAAAATTCATTTAAAATTTTTCAAACGAATAGTGAGAACAATAACAAGCCATTAAAGCCACTAGCCATGAACTGGAGCAACTATTTAGGCTCATTGATGCCTCATAAGCAACCAATGATGCCTGTCACTAATGATAAAAAAAGATAATAATGAAAAAGGGGCAAAAATCAAATACTCATTAATAATTTATAACAAATAGAGCCAAATATTGCACATATGTTTCAATTTACTAGCACTCAAAAGAAGAAACACTGAAAACAAGTCAAATTGTATATGAAAAAAAGCTTTCACAAAACAAAAATTTGTTCAAATGTCAATTTATCGCTCCATTTTAGAGGTAATTTTAAATAATCACGCTTCAAACCTTCTCGCTTTTTGCTGCCTTTACTACTGTGTTATCAAAATCACCACTATAATTTGATTTCTCATTCAAGAGAAAAAAGTGAATAGATCTTGAAAAAGAACGAACAGCGCAACAATACAATCCAAATACTTTCGATTGTAAAAATGAGAACGCCTAAGTAATAGCGTTGAAAGGCTGACGGCTGCTATTATTAAAATGCAAATATTGGATGCAAAAAATAGATGGCTTAGCTGGACGGGCAGAGAAGAGATCACTGAAAAAATTTAATTAAAATCTTGACAACTGCTAACTTGCTATCCAAAAATCTTTGGTAGAATGTATTAAAAGAAAAAAGGAAAGGAAGAGAAAAACGCAAAATTTTTTCAAAATTGATTAGTCGACAAGGAAGAAATCTAAATTAAATTTTCATTAAATTGCCAACCTAAAGCATTAGGCAATTATACAATTCTTAGAGGGAACAGCCAATTATTTTTCCAAAGTGAAAAAAATGAAATTTTCAACGATGCTTAAAATTTGCAGTTATTGCAATTTTTTAACTCAAAAATTGTGATATTTAATAATTAAATATTGGGAATGACAGTTTCAATAGTCACGTAAAGAATTTTTATTTGATTTGGAAAATATTAGCAAAATAGGAACTTAGTGTAAATTGTAGTATTGCTTTTTTAACCTCGGAAACTGTGAAATCTTCTAATACGTTGCACGATGTTATGCACAAACAAAAGGAAAATTGCTGACTTCAAATCTTAGATTGATTTTTAACGCTCTTCTCTTTCAAAATATTTAGCTTAATAATAATCGTGTTCGTGTGACCTCGGTCCAATTTCAAAAAGAGTTTACTTTTTCAATTTAGAGTCAATAAGAGGGAACCAAAATCCAGTTTTTTGAAAGCGCAGGTCATGTTTGAGTAAAACTAGGAAAATTCTTTAAATATAGCAGGCAGATTGCCAGAATAGCTGCGAAAGAAACTTGCGTGCCATATGAGATAGATATCAACAGATACATATAAGTTGAGAAAGTTTTTAGCGTCTCTCAAAAAGCTGTGTAAAAACATTGTTAAAATTTGTTAGAAAATTGTTAAAATCCAATAAGGGACCATTATTACACATATTAGTTCCTTTGACCTTAAACCAATTCAAATCAAATTTAAGTTTAAAAGTGCAAAAGTCATTTTATTGAGTGAAGTAAGTCACGTATGATCAAAATCTAATCATTCAAAAGACGAATAAATTTGACTGAAGAGAGAGAAATGCCGTCAATCGCGCAAATGCCGTTAGTGAGTGAAGAACTCATTCAGAAAATTTGACTTATTCAGCTTTGCTGTGTGAAAAAATGTGGAACGAAGCGTCAGACGACTGAACAAAAAACATAGCAGGACCCGACACAATTCAAAGTTCTCATTGAATAGAAAGACTAGACCTAGAATGGACTATGAATGAATTGGGAAAAACCATTTAGAAAAAAAATCAGAAAAAAATCGAAACACCAATGAAAATCAACGTCAAAATGCCGAATTTGAACACAAAAATCACCAGAGCAAGACAGCGAAGTTTTGTCCGAACACTCTTTTCTCAATCTAGTCTAAAATCAGAGCAACAAATTGACGCCGCAAAATCACTTTTCGCTCCACTTACTATTTAGGCGTGACTAAATTCATTACTTCAATTTGACTTCAAAAATCAAGAAAATGTTTTAACTCATCTTTAAAAAAAGCCGGAAGAAGTCCGGAAACGATTCGAAGAAAACTGACCAACGTAACTGAAATAATTAAAACTATATTTATTATTATTCATTCTTTAACAGTAACAGGAAAAAGAAACAGAAAAATATCTCACCAGAGAAACTAATACAGCATCTGAAAAATTGTTTTGAGTTGCGGCTCCAAAACAACTTTCTGAAAAAAACAATACGCAGCACGGTTACAGATTGGCTGAAAAACTAACAAAAATAATTCAAGTAGAACACGGAGGTTAGGGACACTCTTCTCGTCAAGCAAATATCCAACACCTGGCGGAGTTGAATTCAGCAAAAAATGCCAAGAACGAGAAACAAAAGCAAAGAAATCTAAAACTTGCCTAAAATTTCTCAATTTATCATTAAAAAAAACAACTCAAAATAGAATCAAGTGAATCTCAAGTCAGCCAAAGCAACTAAATGGAACAATAGACATTTCCAAACTTTTTTTTAAAAAATGAAAGCGAAGACCAAACGCAAATAAAAAAAATTGAACTAAAACTAAAAAACTTTGAAATACTGCAAGAGCACCTAAGCCAAAAAAGGCCTTTGAGCAAAAACAGCATCGAAATTTTCTAAAAACAATAGGCAATTCATTGAGGAATAAAAACTTGACCAAGACAAGAGGAAAACGAAAGATTGTCTTAATTGGGATTTCAGGAGACGATTATTACTATTATCAATTGACTGCAGTTCGTTGGTATTAACTTTTGTTGTTGAAAAACTGAAAAACGAGAAATTTTAAATCATTATAAAACAAATTATAGCAACCAAACTGCAATCAATTGGTAAAAGTAATAATTGTCTCCTGAAATCCCATATAAGGCAGCAATAGGCGAAAAGTCGCTGAAATTCGTCAAAACTTCAGCAAAATAGATGAAAAACTAATCTTAATTACCAGAAACAGTCAAACACTAGCAAAACAAGTCAAAAATTAATAAAATACAAGGTCGTGTAGGCTGCATGTTTAAAGATCGCTAAAACACGTGAAGATAGGAGCGTTGTTAACCATTGCGTTCAAGTGCGACTTACATTTAATATATTAGATTAGATATAGAGGAATCAATAAGAAGGGAAATAAAGGAGGGAGCAAGAAGGAAACACAGTAGTGGTTGAAAAACAAGATTCACCATTTATGACACAAAAAACAGAGGACATTTCTGGCACCGACTCAGGCTCGAACCCATACCCCTCGCTTCACAGCCACAGGTCTAATCCCTTGCGCTACCGACGCCTGTTACTGCTGTTTCTTGAATTGGCTACATACGAAAAACATTGGTCGATAGCTTTCAGACTCGCTTGTTTTTTCTAAGCTGTGTGCTTAATGAGCAAAAAAGCATTTGCAGATCAGTCACTTAAGCATGGCCGTGTAGGCTGCATGTTAAAGGATCGTTAAAACATGTGAAGAGAGGAGCGTTGTTAACCATTGCGTTCAAGTGGGACTTACATTTAATATATTAAATATAGAAGAATAAATAAGAAGGGAAATAAAGAAGGGAGCAAGAAGGAAACACAGTAGTGGATGAAAAACAAGATTCACCATTTTTGAGACAAAAAACAAGGGCCATTTCTGGCACCCATTCGGGCTCGAACCCATGCCCCTCACTTCACAGCCGCAGGTCTAATCCCTTGCACTACCGACGCCTGTTTCTGTTGTCTATCCGTTGTGGCTACATACCAATATTGGTCGATGGCTTTTTGTCTCGCTTGTTTTTGCTAAGCCGTATGCTTAATGAGCAAAAAAAACATTTGCAGATCAGGCACTTAAACATGGTCGTGTAGGCTGCATGTTTAAAGATCGCTAAAACACGTGAAGATAGGAGCGTTGTTAACCATTGCGTTCAAGTGCGACTTACATTTAATATATTAGATAATAAAACCTTCTATCCTAAAAATGCAAAAATTTGATTTTGAAAGCCGCAGGTGAAAAATTTCACTCGCTTACTGAAATTTGTTCACACATCAATTTGTCACTCTCTCGTTAACAGCGGTATGAACAAAAATCCACTCTCGTTTCGCTCCACTCTTCACTTTTTTTCGAGACCCAAACCACTCCAAATTGATTCCCGCGATTCATTTCTGCATCAAAATTTACTTCAATAAAATCAATAAAAAAAACATAGCCGGACGCATTCCGGAAACGGCTCGCAAGAGAAAATTGGCCAACCTTACTAACGTAATGAACATCTTAAATAATAACACTAATCACTTTAAAACAATACCATACAAATGAGTAATGAAAAATTATCTCACCAGAGAAAATGATAAAACTTCTGACAAAAATTTCTTCAGAAGTTTTATCATTTTCTCACATTTTATCATTTTCAAAACAACTTCTGGAAAAAGACCATGCGACAAGTTTAGTCTTCTTTCATTAATCGACTCGAAATGAAGGAACAACCAACAAAAAAGTTCATGAAGAAAAACCGAGGTAAGGGAAAGGGAACAAAGGACCAAATCTGAAAACAATACTCTCAGCAAAATTTCGAAAAAACTTAGAAACAAATTATGCAGATATTACCAATATGCTAGTTCAAAACCTTCATTTTAAAAACTATTAAAACTTCTGGTTGAGCATTCAGCCACCCAACACCTACAGGGAATTATACAATTGAAAACGCAAAAACCGAAAAAAAACAAGAAATATAAAAATGTACGTTCAAAAGTGAACTGGCTAGCTTCCAGCAACACCTCTAGATTAGCTCGGAATATAAGATTGAACCAGAAAAAAATCGAGAAGCACAAAGTCAGAAGAAATTAGCAAAAAAAAGGACAAAAATTGGTAAACATTTGTTTAAAATTACCCAATTCTCTTTACCAAAAACAATTAAAATTAATTCAATCAAAAGGCAGCCAAAACAAATAGAACAAATAGAACTAATTTGAACCAAAGACCTCGACAAAAGCTATATAACTCCGAAGAATACAAAAAGCATTTAAAAACGTGAAACTCCTTTAGTAAACATAACCGACTAACGTCGGGCGAATTGCTCTCAAACGACCGGTGAGCGGTCGTTTGAGAGTCTCCAAAAAGTTTGAGCTGTGAAACAGAGCTGAAAGGCTCTAAGAGCACTTAATGCCCGCTGGGCGCTACCTGTTTATCCTGTTTTTGAGGACGAAAAGTCAAAAGCGTCAGATGAAAAATCGGTCAAGCGAACAATCGCATAAAAAAAGACCAACAGGACTAATATAATTGCTACAAACTTCGTTTGAGAGCAATTAATAATGGTCTATTCAAATCCCATTTAGAGCAGCAAAAGAAAAACAAAGCCGAAAGTCGATGAAATTGACCAAAAAATCGACAAAACAGATTAAAAATCTACAAATTACCAAAAAGCTCATACTAACTTGCAGGCCCGCAAAAGCATCGCAAAATCATTTATGGGAAAAGAAGGTTTAAAGGAAATTAAGAACTCTAACTAACACGGCACATACTCGATTCGCACTAACACGGTCACGAACCCATGCCACTCGACTAACATTCACAGGTCTTACAGCTTACGCTACCGGTGCGTTTTTTTCGTCTAGTACCCTATGTACGAGCACACTTTTTGATCAACTCCTTTTTTGGATTTGCTATGCTGCATGTTCAAAGAGCGCTAAGACTTGTGCACATAAGCGGTTCTACACATGGTGGTACAGCGCGTTTCAAAATGCATGTACTACGTTAGGCCGCATGTTTAAGGTTAGGAGCTTGAAACATGTTGACATTGCAATCGAGATATAATTAAAATACAGTAGAAGATATAGAGATAAAGAAAGAAAACAAGACAACAACAGAAGATTGAAAAAGAATTAAAGAGGGAAAGAAAAAGAGAGAAAGAAAGAAAGACATACAGGAGTTGATTAAAAACAACAATTACCCATTTTTGGGCCAAGACTATTGCAGCAATTTTTGGCACATACTCGAGCGCAAAGCCATGCCCCTCGCTTATCAGCCATAGGTACTATCCCATACGCTACCGATGCGTATTGTTTTTTCCAATGCATTTTCTACATCAGCAAACAACTTTTGGCCAATGGCTCATTGGCTCGCTTGTTCTTGCTATGTCCATGCTTAATGAGAGTAAAACAAGTGCAGATTAGGAGCTTCAATATGGCGGTAAAGCGCTTTTGAAAACGCATGAATTACGCTAGGCTCCGTGTTTAAGGACCATTAAATATGTGAAGATAGGAGCACTATTAATCATTGCCCTCAAATGCGCGAAAAGAGATTTGAAAAAAGAGATAGTGAGGTTGCGAAAAAAAATTGGAAAAATTTTTTTACAGAAAAATACAAAAATACGAAAATATCAGAGACGAGAGAGAGCTTTAAAGGTGGAGTTCAGAACGCGCAAAAAGTTAAAAGGACGAGAAACAGGAAATTGATAGATATCAGAAAGAAAACCGGTCAGAGAAAGCAAAAAAAGAAAAAGAGAAGACAGAAAGAAAGAAATAAACAAAGAAAGAAAGAAAGAAAGAAAGAAAGAAAGAAAGAAAGAAAGAAAGAACGAAAGAAAGAAAGAAAGAAAGAAAGAAAGAAAGAAAAAGAAAGAAAGAAAGAAAGAAAGAAAGAAAGAAAAAAAAGAGAAAGAAAGAAAGAAAGAAAGAAAGAAAGAAAGAAAGAAAGAAAGAAAGAAAGACGAAGAAAGAAAGAAAGAAAGAAAGACAAAGAAAGAAAGAAAGAAAGAAAGAAAGAAAGAAAGAAAGAAAGAAAGAAAGAAAGAAAGAAAGAAAGAAAGAAAGGAGCAAAAAATAGAAAATCGAGAGGTTGCCAAAAAGAAACAAACCGAGAGTCATCGGAAAAAGGCTCTCCAACATGTGGGGCAATTTAATTCCGAGCAGGTGGTAGCAAAGAAAAACATTCTGTGCAAAAAAAATCAATGACTAGGGGATCCAAACCCTTACTCTGCTGCGTCCTAGACACACACACTTACAACTCGTCTATCAGGCCCTTATGATCTCTAACTTACAATCGCTTTTATTTTTGCAAAGCAGATAAGTTTCTCAATAAGATCAATTCATGTCAACTAAACACCCACGACCTGAAATCAAAAGAATTTTAAAATAGGTCAAGCAAAAAAATGTTGCTTAAAGCACTCACGTTTACAATAAATGTTTCCAACTGTTTTCAAACTGTTAGCAACCCATAAGACAGAAAAAATACGAACGGGAGATCAAGTAAAAGAAGAAAGCCGGAAAACAACAAAAATAAAAGAGAAAGAAGAAAAAACAATACTAAAGGCAATGTAACAAAAAGGGAAAAGAGAGTTAGCGAGATTGCAAAACGAGAAGGAAGGTAGAGTGGAGACAAAAATTTTGAAATACAAGCACGCACACATGATTGCTTCGATTGAGAGCAATGAATTAGTAACAGACAAAATACATTCATATCGGATTCAATGTGTATAAAAATGTCGTATGAAAAACTGTTTAAAGACCGAACAATAGAACATTATAAAGTTGTTTTATTTTAATCTCCCCTCCCTCCCCCCCCCCCACACACACACACATTTACACAGGCACACGTACTTACACAAACACACATAGCAGACAATGCCCAGGACCCTGAATCACTACTCTGGGCGAGCATAAATGCAAGCACAGAGCACCATCTACTTTTTTTGCTTTTGAGCATTTCAATTCATTGACATCTCATGTGTCTACTTAACCATGCTGCTTAATGCAGCTCTTAAACATGCGCTTCAAGAGGCCCCTTAAACATGCAAAACTTTGTCCCTTTTAGTGCTCACGCGTTTGACATGTAAGAAGATTGACATAAACCGTCAAATCACTATCAAAATGAACCTAAAATTAATTTAATATCATAATCAAACCTCCTAACCAGAAAAATTTACAAAACTGCTTTCAAAAGCCGAACGTGAACAACAAATTTCTCTCCACTCTTCAGTTTTTTTTCAGCACCTAAATCAGTACACTTTTTTTCACCCATTTCACTTTCTGCTTCAAAATTCACTCCAATAAAATTTATTTAAAAAGAGACTTCTCCAATACTCCTCTTCGAATCGTAAAAAAGACAGCGCCCTAATACAATTCAAATTCTTTGAATTGTAGAAAAAAAACCAGGAACATCGCAATATAGCTCCACTTAGCTTACAGCTCCGAAGCTATAAAAACGATAAAGAGAACGTCAAATACGCTCAAAACTCAAAAATGCACAGATGAAAGTAACTAACGTTCCTCGCAGTAAGGCATTCCCTCTTCAAGATGAAAGCCAGCACTTCCAAATGGTCGCCTGCAGTGGGTGCACACAAAGCACTCTGAGTGCCACGTTTTCTCAATTGCATGCAACACATCCTAAACACAGACAGACAATGTTTCTATATGCTTAGTTACATAGAACAAATTTGATTTCAATTGCGTCCAAATGATCGTAATTACTCAAGAATGTATCTTTTTAAAAAATTCAAGGAATATCTTGGTGGCACTTCGTTATAATTTTTTTTATTCGCATCGATTGCATGTTTTCCCATTATAAGTCCGATTCTTAGAGAAACAGTTAGAATTGCAATTGGGGGCTTCAATCACACTAGGTTTGAGGGCACCAAAAGCTGAAATTTTGAACTGTTTCATTCTCAATAAAATTCGAAGCTCTATGGTGACGGAATTGAAGTGACGTAATAACGGAGCGTAGTGTGTAGATGAGTTCTTGCAAAACCAATGTGCATTTGCTGAAGAGCAGTTACAGCAGGATGGCGCAGCGGAAGCGTGCTGGGCCCATAACCCAGAGGTCGGTAGATCGAAACTACCTCCTGCTAAAATACTTTTGTACAGCTTTATCCACGTGCGTATAATTTTCTGATGCATCACGAGGGTATATTGCGTCAGACAGCCTCAAAGCGCATAAATAAACCGAATGACCCTAGCAAATGCATTTTCACAACATACAATGGGCTCAAAACTTGAAATAAAATTCTATCACAACAATTTTATAGCTCCATTGAGTACTTCCATCAGCAGGATGGCGCAGCGGAAGCGTGCTGGGCCCATAACCCAGAGGTCGGTAGATCGAAACTACCTCCTGCTACCTTTTTGTTCATTTTCAAAGCAGAACATCGCATTTCTCTGCGGTAAAAGACTTATCTGGCTTGAGTTCTTTGCTGAGAAAGAGCCTAATAGCTGTCAGGTATTTTCCACAAAAAAAGGGATCTGCGCACTTTTAGCCCACCAACTCAGTAGGCATTTAACATTTACCACCCTCCCCCGGCATACGTGATATTTTTAGTATTTGACAACACAAACCGGATGCAGACAAAATAAATCCAAACAAATTATGTACAGCAGCACCTGACGAAATATATCCGAGGAACGTTTTCTTCAGTCCAATTTTCACTTTTGTTTACGCATTGTATAGAAGAACCAAAATAACATTTTGTAACTCTTAGAGTCTTGTTTTGATTCATAAGAAAAACAACTAGTTTTTCTGTCATTTGAGAAAGGAGGAACACGAAAGTTCGAAAGAAAAATTAAAAGAAAGATAAAGATTTATATTAAAAGCATGTGTTTTATTACAACTTTATTAAATCCACTTTATATTGCAAACTATACTTCAATTTCGCTATTTGTTTACCTCAAACACACTAACTGACAAAAAATGATCAATTGTTTCATATTTTTCTTTAAGAAAAAAACTGATACCACATGTTTTTTCTATTGCTGGAATATCGTGTATCTATAACTCACTATCAAAATAACGTTCTATAGCTCACGGCAATTGACTCAGATAAAACAACACAAACATGAAAAGTTTGCATTCCAAAAAGAGATGCTTTTTGATAGTTTAAAAGAATTACAACTCAGTATATTTTTTTGTATCTCTGTAGCTTACAATTAACCTCGACACATTTGAATGCAGGATAAATTGATAAAAATAAAAAAAACATGCTCAGAAAAATTTTGGCCAACTGACCTCGACCCTATTTTATTAAATTCAGCCAACAACTAATTCTTCTCAATCGGTAAACAAAATTATCACTAGAAAACTGAAAAAATGTGACTATAAATGGTGTTCATCAAATGCAAACAATATCAGAACAAAGATAAAGGAAAAGATTTTCAACACATTTTAATTGTCCCTTTTGTCGAATCAGCCTCGATCAAGTTTTTCAAAATATTATCTGAGGAGAATTAATTCAGTTAAACGGAGAATCAATGACTGAAAATAAAGGACTATTTTTTTAAATCTGTTTTCTCGCTTATTTTAAGTGAATGCATTTTATTGAAAATTATGAACTTTTTAAATAGATGATTCTTATAGAAACCTCATTGGTATTTTAAAAAAAAAATATTAACATAACCAACTAACGCCTGAAGGATTGCTCTCAAACGACTAACGAAAGTTTTGCATGTGGTAATTTCCAGCTTATGCTGAGAAAGCTTCTCTTCATTAACAAAAAATTCCCAAAAAATAAGATCAAAACAATTTAAAAAATTTTATAATGCCGCATGTGAACAAAAAACCACTAGCGAGATATCGAAATTTGGTTCAAACAAAAAAAATGGCCTAGAATGAACTATGAATGGATTGAAAAAACCATTTAGAAGAAAAACCTAACCAAAAAATCGAAAACACTAAAGATCAAAGTGAAATTGCCGCATGTCAACAAAAAAGCACTAGCGAGAAAGCGAATTTTTGTTCAAACACCGTTTTCGCACTCTACTTTAAAATTAGAGCGAAATTTCACGCCGCAAAACCACTCGCTTTTTTGCTCCATTTCCTGTTTCCACGTGACCAAAATCACTCCAATGATTTCAAAAATCATGAAAATGTGTGAACAGATCATTAAAAAAAGGCAGCGCCCCAATACAATTAAAAATCTTTGAATTGTAAAAAAAGGAGAGCACCTAAACAATAGCCGTTTGAGAGGCTGACGGCGGCTATTAATAAGTTTATCCTTATAGTGATATGGGACGGAGACAAAATTTAAACATAAACCGACAAATGTCGGAAGAAGTGCTCTTGAACGACCGGCGAGGCAATTTAATTCAGGGGCGGTAGCAGAGATCAATTTTTCTTTTTGGGTGCAAAAAACCTTTTCCCGCAGGGATTCGAACCACTGACCTTCCGATACACAGCCACCCACACAAACCACTGC
This sequence comes from Convolutriloba macropyga, assembly GCF_964194025.1. NCBI lineage: Eukaryota > Metazoa > Xenacoelomorpha > Acoela > Convolutidae > Convolutriloba > Convolutriloba macropyga. The sequence goes on from NC_134474.1 coordinate 38,441,132, forward strand.
GCTACGAATCACTTACCTCTGCTATGCTGCAACCGATTTTATATTAGCAACAAGCTTGGGATGAGATCACTCAAAAATGAAGAACCAAAGCGTGAAAACGTCACTTGAGAAGTCAAAGAATGTTCTAGAAGAAAAACGCAAAAATGTCAAGCGAAAAATTTGAATAAAAAAGACACGTTTACAATAATTGCTATGAACTTCATTCAAGAGCAATTAATCATACTTACTTTTATTCAATCAGTTTTGGTTATCGTTGAGAAGTTGAAAGTAAACTAGCAGACCCGCAAACGCATCACAAGTATATGAGAGGGAGAGCAAGAAATGGAGAAAGAAATATAAGATGACGGATTAGAGAAAAAAACAAAGATATAGGTAACCAACAAAAGCAAAGAAATGAAGAAGGGAAAAACAAAATCCACATTAATTATCCCAGTACACTATGCATCCTTTTCCTCCCGTACTAGGCATCGAATCCATGCCCCTCGTTTCACAGCCCCAGTTCTTATCCCTTAGGCTACCGACGCCTGTTGATGTTTATCGGAAGTGGCGACATATGCAAAATTTTGTTTAATGGCTTTTTGTCTCACTTGTTTTTGCTAAGCTGTATGCTTAATGAGCAAAAAAAACAGTTGCAGATCAGTTACTTAAGCATGGCTGTGTAGTCTGCATGTTTAAGGATTTTAAAACACGAACGAAGCAGCGCTGCTAAACATTGCGTTCAGGGGCGACTTACATTTAATATCTTAGATGAGAGGGAGAGAAACAAATGGAGCAAGAAAGAAAAGATGACGCAATAAAGAAAGAACGAAAGGAAAACTTAAGTAACAAATAAAAGCAAAGAAATGAAAAAGACAACCAACTACCAAATTTTTTTATCCCAGTACACGATGCATCCCTTTCTTCCCCTACTCAGTAATGAACCCATGCCCCTCTCTTCACAGCCACAGGTCTAATTCCTTGCACTACCGACGCCTGTTTCTCTTGTCTATTGAGCTGCCTACAAAAATATTGATGAAAGGTTATTTGTCTCGCTTGTTTTTGCTAAGCTGATGCTTAATGAGAAAAAAAACTTTTGCAGATCAGGCACTTAAGCATAGTTGTGTAGTCTGCATGTTTAAGGATCTTTAAAACATGTGAACAAAAGAGCGCTGCTAAACATTGCATTCAAGTGCAACTTACATTTAATATATCAGCAGATTGACATTAGAGATTTGAAAATTCAAATGTGTTTTCATAATTGGTGAGTAGATGAAAGGAAATCTTGGTTCACTAGGAATTTTCAACGCGATAAAAATACCAATACAATTCGTAAGGAAGATGAGTTACCGCGCTTTTGATCACGCTCGTTTTGCCACTGAATCCAAACTCAACGTCAAAAGGACATCTACATATTAAAGTTCTGCCACATCTTTTTCATGCACGTAGTCATTTTTTAAAGTAATGATCTTTAATTAACCAAAATAATTAACTCTACGTTTTATTGAGCCTATCAATGAGTGACACACTCTTATTCTGCGTGCATTAATTGTTTTTTGAACTAAATTCATGTACAAACATAAGCTAACCAATTACAGGCAATTTAATTTAGAGCATAGATATTCTGTAGCATAGATAATTTGTATGAGTGCAAAAATTTCCGCCTGAGGAGGGGTTCGAACCTCCGACCTCCGCCGTAATAGACTGCTGCATTAACCACTCCACTACCGGATTGGTTAATGCCGGAAGGGACGGTGATAGGTGTGGGGTAAGTTGGGCGGGGGGGGGGGATACGTCGGGGTGAGGAAGGGATGGATAGGTTTTTTTTTTTTTTTTTGGGGGGGGGGGGGGGTGGGGGTAAGGTAAGCGGGATTTCTGTAATTTGCAAAAAAGGAGGGACTGTTATGGGATCAGAACTTTGCAAAACCACCTATTAACCTTGAAATTTAACGGCAGTTGCTGATAACTGTACATTAGAAACCGAGCTACTGCTAAAGACCAATGATCGAAAACAGAAGTCATGTTCGAAAAAGTCGAAGTTCAAGTCACGAACCCACTTAATTCAGCTAAAAAGAAAACCTGTAGATTACCAATACACCTCTTCGAGTCGTAAACATAAACCGACTAACGTGAGACGAATTTCTCTTGAACGACTGGCGAGGCAAACAATCTATAAGGGGACATAGGCTAGAGAACACTTATGGTGCAAGAACTTCTGGCTAGGGAGGGGTTCCAACCCGCCACCTTTAGAATAAGAGTCGGGCGACATTGACCACTACACTACACGCGCTAGTTAAGAACACCACTCACGATCGGCTTTATCTCATCAAAAAATAAAAAAAGTCAATCGTGAAAAGTCCCACCAGAAGTGAGATCAAAAGAATAAAGAATGTTCTATAAGAAAACGGTTAATCAAAAATTTGGCATAAAAAGACACGTTTGCACTTATTGCTTCAAAATTCGTTCAAGAGCAATTAAAATGAAAGCAGATGCCTGATTGTTGAGCTCCGCAGTTAAAAAAGCAAAAAGTTTCTATTGTCCATTCAATTTTGAGCGTTTGGTCTGAGGTTAAACTATTCATCAAAAGAGTGAAATATTTAGCCAATTTGGTCTATTGATAAACTTAAGTTGATAAGAGATAAATTTAAAAACAACTAAACAAAAATGGTGTTCAAGCTAAGAAATGCTTGCAGTTACTCAACTATAATATGAGATGCACCTGAAGAATTTTCAAATGCAACGGTCTTCCTTTCCTCCTAAAACGCATTATTGTGCACTTCTCCAAAATTAATGAACTTTATCAATTTAAACTTGTTAAAGTTTGCTGTTTGTTTTTGAGAGCCAGTTGACCAAATTCATCTGATTTCTACCAATTCTAATGGTTGGTTTTTCTTGTTGAACTGAAGAACTGTTTGAATTTCTGAAAAGCAATTGGAAAAAATCGACCCGAGAGTGATTCGAACCCGCAATCTACCTGATGGCAGTCTGGTACCTTATCCACTAAGCCATTTTGGGTTCACTAGTTCCTCTCTTCCAATCGCCTTTATGTTAGAAACAGATTTAATTTCGGAATGAAAGCAATTTAGAGCACGCAATAATTAAGAATTCACGCGTGAAAAAGTCACATGAGAGAGAATACTATAGAAGAGAAGTGTAAAAAAGGTCAAGCAAAAATTCTGCTTAAGGAAGACACGTTTGCAATAACTGTTGCAAACTTCGTTCGCGTAAAAAGCAAGTCAAAGTCCACAGTTATGAAATTTTTCTTGTGTATCGAAAGTGCGCAAGCCTCAAAGTTGCTCTGAAAGAAAAAGCTTCTAATTTCTCAGCAACGGTAATTATTCTCGGTGCGTGAAAAATATATTCGATCTATTCACTCGAAAAATATATATGATCTATTGCTATTATTATTATGTAAAAAATAGCACCCCAAATAATCTTTAAATAGGTTAAGGCATCCAGTTTAACCCAACTATTGAAATTAAACTGTTTGAAGCCGTTTTAAGGGAAAAGAAATTTGATTTGAAGAAGTCACGTCAAGTGTTACCAAAAATTATTAAAGGGAGATGATGGGGGGTCACACTCGAAGAACCGCCCATAACTATGAATTAATGTCTCTTAAACTGCTTCGTTGAATCACAGGATACTTAGTGACTAGTGAGCCGTAAGGCTCTGAGAGAACTGCTCAACCACTTAATGCCCTGTGGGTTTTAGCTGCTATCCGTTCTGATGACGATAAGTTAAAACAGTCAGACTAAAAATTAGTCAAGCGAAAAAAACTAAAAAAGATAGCAGGACTAACATAATTGCTACACACTTCGGTTCAGAGCTATTAATCAGAAACCGTCTATGCGAAAGAGATCTCGCTAAATAAACATAGCCGACAAATTGCCGGAAAATAGCCGCCGCTGACCCACTCGACGCACCATGATATTGAAACAGAAAATTTAAAATTAAGAGAAATTGACAGAATTTTTCAGTGTCAAAGTGATCTTAATTGGTGTGTAAATTCTGCATTTTCGTTTAAATTCTAAAATTAGGCATAAGGCATAATAATAATGCCAGCTAGCAATAGCTTTAATGATCTTTGATAACTCTTGATGGATTATGACTTAATGACCGCGCTTTATATATTTATCCCCTTTCTTTTGATTTTACTCTTTTGACTTTAAACGTATTCACTATATTACGTAATTCAGTACCTGAAAGAAATTGAAATCAATTCAGTTGAAGCAGTGAGTGCACGAAGTCAGAGCTCAAGCGTGGAAATCGTGACTTATGTAGAACGAAAAACGTGACCAAGAGGTAAAGCGAATTAAAAAAAGGATTGCGCCTAAATAATAGCCACTAAGAGGCTGACGGCGGCTATTAAAAACAAAAATCAAAAGGAAAACAATATAAAATGTTTAAGTTATTTAAGTAGGAAATGACCAATCAAACTTTCAGATGTCTTCTTAGCAACCCATCCAAACATATGAACCTAGAAAACTAAATTGACACGCAGCCTATGTTGAAACGCACATTAAAAAAAAGTATTTAGAATAAAGAGAAATATTGATTCACAAATTGCTTCCGAAAAACAAACAAATATTTAAAACTGCTTTAAGGACTCAAATTTACAATAATTTGGTACCATACGTAAAAAAAAGCCACCACAAAGTTAGGATTTTAAATGAAGCGCACAAACGTCGCACGAATTGTGGCGAGATCTAGGTGCTGGCTTTCTAGTAGCCAACTAAAACTTAAACATAGCTGGCACACTGCCAGCAAGCAGCTGCAATAGCTTAGTAGATCTGCAGTCTACAAAAAATGATAAAAGAAAAAGACCAAGAAAGAAACTTCTTTTTATTTAATGCAGAGATGCTATATTTTGATTAAGAAACTGTTTAACTCATTGCTGCTTTCAAACAACATTCAAACATACCCGACAGATTGATTCCAATTCAAACATACCCGGCAGATCGCCGTTGATTCCAATAAGCATGATTGGGATTGAAAGAATAGAAGATATCGAAAGATTTTTGTACAAAAAACATTTTCTAAGTCCGATTTATTTTGATGGCATTTCGTAGTTGAACATACTTCTGTTTCTTAGAGAGACGCTATAGCGGCTACTATCAATACCAATAAGCATAAGAGATGGTAACTAAGACTTATAGGAACGACGTTCAAATAGCGGGCATTAAAATTGGGCTTTATGGGTTTATCCCGTTTCTATTTCTGACATCAATTTTTTATTCTGACTCTGTTCAATTTGAATTGCTTTGCTGAGCAACTGACGTTCAAATTTACTTTTAGCAGAATGAGAGAAGAGAGAAACTAGCCTAGAGAAGTCAAAAAGATTTCACGCAAAATGCTGAAAAGGCGGCAAAATGGTAAAGCGAAAAAAATTTCGACGAAGTAAAAAAAAATTAGGAGCGCTATAATAGCCGGCTGAGAAGATGAGGGCGGCTATTAATTAGAGTTACATGCACTCGCTTGACCTTATCTCTTTAACATAAAGTTACAAAAAGTCAATTTCAGAGTGAGAAGTCATTTTTGAGAGTGATTTTTAAGTGGGAAAAACTAATTCACGCGAATGAAAAAAAATCGCTCCACTAAGATTGAAAAATGACGCCATGGACGCAATTCAGTTGAAAATGCACGAAAGAATGATACACCGCAAAACCACTCAATTACACCGCAAAACCACTCGCTTCTTCGCTCCACTTCCTGTTTCGGCATGACCAAAATCATCACTCCAATTTGACTTCAAAAATCACGAAAATGTGTGAACAGATCTTTAAAGACAGCGCCCCAATACAATTCAAATTCTCTGAATTCTAAAAACCAAGAGAAGGCCAAATCGCTTCGCGGCTATTTATCAGGCTGTTCAGCAAAGATCTTTTAGAACTGAACTGCCCCCGATTGAGTTCAACTGATCCAAATTGTCAATGAGAGCATATTAGATCACGTAGAACTCAAAAAGTCACAGGCGAAAAGTTCCATCGAAAAGTCAAATCAATCAAGCAAAAATGATGGACACGACGCGCTCGGCCACAATAACAACTTCGAACTTCATTGGACAGACGCCTACAACAGACGCTTAGTGAAGTATCCGATTTCTTCTGATACGCGGATTCACTGTGTGTGAAGAGGCCACTTGGTTAGTTGAATCTTCAAAGCAGAGAGGAAAGCTTTAGTTGAGCCTGTGTCTATTGGAATGCACTATGACTGGCCATAAAATCTTTTATAAAGACAATAATTTTTATCGTTACCTTTATATCGAATAGTGATTCTTTTTCGTCCAGAAGAAGACGAATTCATTAAATACAAGAATTGACCGAGAGCGTTAACACCTCCCGAACATCGATAGAGCAAACCAAAAAATGTAATTCCCAGCTTCTGGGACACTTCTCAATGATACCTCTCAAATCCTTTACTCAAAAGCTACTATTTTCTGCAAAATTTGTTCCGGACATTCGACGTCTTATAGAAAGGATCTGTAGGCGAGGGCATTTATATTAAATGCTTGACAGAAATCATTCATGATAATCGGCGTCTTTCAGTAACCAGAACTTTTAATGAAAATCTCCATTAACAATCTGACTGCCGAGGTTATGAATAAGGAAACATACTCCGACGATGCGCTGGTTGCACTTGTAGCAAGGTGGAGCAAACATGCTATTGTAATGTTTCTCGCACAGTAGCTGACCAGTTGAGTCATCCTGCACAAATCCCTCATCTTGCAGGTTAACTCCACAGATTGCACACTTGAAACACTCTGGGTGCCAATTCTTACCCACTGCTGTCACAAATGGACCTCTAACAAGAAAGGGGTACACTTTCAATTAGATAGAAGAACAATATATGATCCAATACTCCAAAATGAACTTCAATTAAAAGCTAATATCACGTACAAAAAAAGAAAGCCAGAAGATAGCCATACGATCGCAAGTAACTTTGCAAAAAATGGTTTCGCTTCAGGCTCTCAACGAAAATCCTGACATATTCTTTCTGAAGAAACTTCGTAAACAGATCAGATGGTAAACAACGTCATTCAACGGAAATCCTGTTATGAGCTAACATTAGCTCAAACTGATGTCCTCAAGAATAGACGCATTCCATGCTCTTTAGTTACTCTTTCACGTGTACTGTGCATTAATCGCATAAATAGTTTTGATTTGTAATGCTGTATTTTTCAAGCTTGTTTTTCATTATTTCTTGCGCTATTCCGAATTTCTTCTCTCCAAAATCATTCGTTCATTATTAGACCATTTCATTAACTTAACCAGACAATGTAGTTATATTCGAATTTCAACATCTGACAGGATAAAAATGCGGTGTCGCGGATAATTACAAGGAAATATGAGTACTTTATTTTAAAAATTGCAAAAAATACACACTTTTTAGTAGTATAGACCAAAGCACTAACTTACTGCCTCGGAGATTATATCTAAAATCAACTTAAATTACGTTTGCCACGCAGGTCCCGCTAATTCAGACCTAATCTATGATCGTTAAATTTTACGACCTGAACTCAATGACACTGCGGACACTCAGCACGGAGATAACTCGGCACAATCACTAAAATCGTCAGTAGAAATTTGATATTTGCCACAAATTTGCAATTGATTGTATTCTATATTTGGCACTAGATTTCTATGAAGGGCACAAGTTTAAGCATGCATGTAAAATTCAAAACAGAATGCGCTGAAAGCAAGCCCACATTCAGTTTACACCAAATTCAACAGTCCGAATCCAAATGTTCCCTCAAATTTACATGACAAGATAGATCAATCTTAGGGACGCTAATTCTACATTTGTGTCATTTTCTTGCATAAACAAAGGGCTTAAATGGGTTCCTACACACTCCCTATATTTAGTCGGGGAGAACTTTAAGCTAAATAAGCGTCCGAAAACATTTACCATGTCTTCGCTTTCAGAGACATGCTAAATCCCACAGCAAGATATGGATTCAACGACGCTTAGCTAAATGCTAATAAGACTGTTTCAGCTTGCAAGAATTCCGCTCTACCGCACAGCAGTACTTATTTTCACAGGTGGCTTCTACTCTCATAAACAAGTTAGCAAAAATACTCCAAACAAACGCATGCATACGGTTCACAGACGATCTCTGTCAGCACCTGAGTAGGAAAATTATGAACAATTGTAGAAGTTCAACTAAATATTGACCTGATTCCAAACTTCTATTTTACGACCATATTCTGACAACTGAAGCTCTATGAACGAAATCCTCAAAGCCAAATTAGATTTCAAATACGGGGAATAACATTATTGATTTACTTGTCTTATGAAGTACGATAAAACACTCAACTCCTTATTGCTACAGTAGAGCATAAGTTTACACTATCATCGGACACATAAATAACGACAGTAAATCACTGGACAAGGGCAGATATTAAAATGAGCTTTATTAGACGATTCAATACATCATCTAAGTCTATCTTCTTTCATAATCCTCGGAATGGTCCGAAGTTGACGCAAAAGAACTTGCCTCCAGGATAATTTCCGTTTTTTAGATGCCTCACCTAATGACCTCCTTGCACGCTTCGCATGTTGGATTTCTGTCTTGGCCACCTGAGCTTGTGTCCAGAGGGGGACCAGAAGGCACTGAGGCATCACTCGAAGGCGGAGATGGCTTCCACTCGTTGGCATTGTTTGCGGGGGTCGGTTCAGGAGCCACAGGGAGGGAGCTGGCCATTGAGAAGTTGGGTTTCGGAGCTGCTGGCGGCTGTTGTTGCTTAGGAAGCACCGGAATCGCTCCTAAACGTGAATTTTCGGATACTTATAAATTGGTGAACTGGGTTTTATATAACCGTTAATTCATATTTAACGAACTCCCAAAATTGTTAACCAAGAACGAAGGCTCAAATTTTAAAATTGAATTAGATTGACTCTGGTCCTGTCTGACAAAAGATCATAGTAGTAGAATTTAGTTAGCCTTTAAAATACTAATTGCACTATCTCCAGCTTAAATTTACCCTGTAAATTCTGACGGGCTGCATTGAGATTTGGTGTTCCTCTTGTAGGCGGTGCAGCAGAACCCGATTTCGGCAAAAACTAAAACAAGACAAAGAGATATGCCATCAATATAAATGCTAGCAGTCATCACAACGTAATGTTCCACATCTCCAACTTCAGAATGTCTATTCAAACAGCCATAATTAGAGTTCTGTAAAACAGTGTTCGACTATTGTTTTGTATCTTTTGTGCAATTGAGCGTCGCAGGATACCTAATTTTCCGTCATTTCTTTCCCATCTATAGATATCTGATTATCAAATACAAACAAACATCACCCTAAACGCTGGTTAATATTCCCTTAAGACATGGCCACCGAAAATGAGGACTAATTGAAGACATTCCTAATTAGAACTTTATCATCCTCCAATTTCAGACTTCAATCAACATAAACTATTCAACTTGCATCGTAAGACAACAAATGAGCAATACGAAGGTCCTTCTAATTCCGCGTAAAAAAGGCTGGACGCCCATCGTCGTTAGATAGCGACTGACCTTTTTTTACCTTTCGGAAGTAGAAACCAAGATGGTAAAAAGATCTGATTTTTCAACAAATTATAGTTAACATTTTCGGATCTTTTCGAGCCCCCCAGCTCAGTCAGTGCATCCTAAGCTGAGGTGCCAGACGGAAACCGGTATGTCCAGATCAACCCCAGAGGGAAAGTGTATGTTCAGACCGTCCAAGACGGAAAGCTCTTATGTTCAGGTTTCCGAGCGTTTTTTTAAGGCAAAGAATATGCGTGGATGGTGATATATTGCATTGGAATTAATTACTTAGTTACAGTCATCACTATCTAACATAGCCCATAATTGTATAAATTACTAATGTGAGGAAATAAGCTAAGCATTAGCTCTTACTGCTCCAAGCTATATCGCTAAGCATTAAGTCACCGCGCTCAGCTGAGCTTGTTGTTGGCGGCGGCTATTCCTCTGCTGCTGGGCTTGATCACCCGCCAGTGGATTGTGTCATTGCAGAGTTGGAAAAAGTGCTTCTAGTACAAATTCACTGCTTTTTATAGTGCCGATTTATACTGCTTGCAGGTGGCACAGCATGATTGGTGGATTCACTATGCCGACCTATACCAAGCCAACAGCAAAGTATGATTACATAATATAGCACTAAAAAATGTTGAGTTTTCTATCGTATGTGGCACTGCTACATCTCACCCCAAATTTGAGAAAATTTGAAATTTGTTCAGTTTGCGAATACGACTTCTTCTCTGGTTGATACAGATCTCCTTCTCTTCTTGTATCGGTTTGCTGCATCCAGTTATTGTGTTTTAATGGCACATCTGCTGCGGCAATAAATCAATAATCTTCAGGTACCAATGTGGGCAAAATCTGCCTCAACAAAAAACCATTTTAGGCAAACAAATAACAGCAACGCTCTTTTGGCGTTTTCATTAAAACCGAATAAATCTGACTGATAACTTGAACATCGCAGTCCGAAATAATAATGATCGACTACAAAACAGTGTTCGACTATTGTTTTAAATCTTTTGTGCAATTGAGCGTCGCAGGATACCTAATTTTCCGTCATTTCTTTCCCATCTATAGATATCTGATTATCAAATACAAACAAACATCACCCTAAACGCTGGTTAATATTACCTTAAGACATGGCCACCGAAAATGAGGACTAATTTAAGACATTCCTAATTAGAACTTTATCATCCTCCAATTTCAGACTTCAATCAACATAAACTATTCAACTTGCATCGTAAGACAACAAATGAGCAATACGAAGGTCCTTCTAATTCCGCGTAAAAAAGGCTGGACGCCCATCGTCGTTAGATAGCGACTGACCTTTTTTTACCATTCGGAAGCAGAAGTCAAGATGGTAAAAAGATCTGATTTCTCAACAAATTATAGTTAACGTTTTCGGATCTTTTCGAGCCCCCCAGCTCAGTCAAGGCATCCCAAGCTGAGGTGCCAGACGGAAACCGGTATGTCCAGATCAACCCCAGAGGGAAAGTGTATGTTCAGACCGTCCAAGACGGAAAGCTCTTATGTTCAGGTTTCCGAGCGTTTTTTTAAGGCAAAGAATATGCGTGGATGGTGATATATTGATTTGGAATTAATTACTTAGTTACAGTCATCACTATCTAACATAGCCCATAATTGTATGTATTACTAATGTGAGGAAATAAGCTAAGCATTAGCTCTTACTGCTCCAAGCTATATCGCTAAGCATTAAGTCGCCGCGCTCAGCTGAGCTTGTTGTTGGCGGCGGCTATTCCTCTGCTGCTGGGCTTGATCACCCGCCAGTGGATTGTGTCATTGCAGAATTGGAAAAAGTGCTTCTAGTACAAATTCACTGCTTTTTATAGTGCCGATTTATACTGCTTGCAGGTGGCACAGCATGATTGGTGGATTCACTATGCCGACCTATACCAAGCCAACAGCAAAGTATGATTACATAATATAGCACTAAAAATGTTGAGTTTTCTATCGTATGTGGCACTGCTACATCTCACCCCAAATTTGAGAAAATTTGAAATTTGTTCAGTTTGCGAATACGACTTCTTCTCTGGTTGATACAGATCTCCTTCTCTTCTTGTATCGGTTTGCTGCATCCAGTTATTGTGTTTTAATGGCACATCTGCTGCGGCAATAAATCAATAATCTTCAGGTACCAATGTGGGCAAAATCTGCCTCAACAAAAAACCATTTTAGGCAAACAAATAACATCAACGCTCTTTTGGCGTTTTCATTAAAACCGAATAAATCTGACTGATAACTTGAACATCGCAGTCCGAAATAATAATGATAACTTTTGATAACAATAAAAAAGAATGCAAAAAATCCATAGTTTCAATATTTGCTCACAATATATTGTCTAATTGTCAAGCCAATGTGAGATGGTTAACCAATAAAATGATTAAGAACAAAGATTAATTCAGAAACAGATTGAAACGATAGAGCACAATTTGGGGTAATTACTACTAGGAAAATATGGGTTATGTGAGGTATATAATCTTAATCAGGTAATCAGATCTATCTCACTGCTGGATATCCCAGTCACTTCACACTAGGTCTAAAGTGTTCACAAAGTCGACGGGTTAAAAATTATAATGATTCTGTAGTATCGATAATTGCGCGCGGTGGCAAATATCCAATTAGCAATACAACAGTTCACCTGTATTATGTGTTGTGCGTTCATGTTCAGACTTTCACGCGTTCACTACACTTTCGTGCGGCCTCCAGACTTCTGTGCGTTCATGTTTAGACTTTGATGCCTTCACCAGACTTTCGAGCTTTCATGTTTAGACTTTCATGCGTCCAGACTCTTGCGCTTACCAGACTTTTTATTCACCGGATTTCATGCGTTAATGTCCCGACTTTCGTGCATTCACGGCCACGCACATTCATGCATTCAAAGTCAAACAAACTGCAATGACTACACATAGCTTTCATACTTTAACTTGGCATAAATCAACTGGCTCCTAGAATTTCAAAACTTTAAAAACTAACTTTTTTTGGCTAAATATGATGTTCTCTGGCCTGTAAGGCATGGATTTGATTTTTTAAAATATTTTCTTTAACACGAGAAGTAAACGTCTTAAATGCAGCGCAAAATACTTAGAACGACTCTTTTCGCATTCGACAATTTGGTATTTATTTCTAACTCAAGTGAGTTTTGACTTTCTGCCTTGACGGCTGCTGCCACCTGATTGGGTACTCTGATGAGAGAGTGTAAGTCACCTGATAGGTATTATTTCTTTAACAAGGTTGAAAAAATTAGTGCGTTCATGTCTACACTTATGTGCGTTCATATTCAGGCTTTCATGCGTTCATGTTAAGACTTTTGTGAGCTTTTCGATGTTTCCAGACTATCTAATTTTTAACGCACGACGCCCCCAGACGCACGTGCCATATTTTTACAATGCTTTAGTATGTAATGGCTCGCGCTCTAAAGCTGGCAGGTGCATAACGTACTGGGTGGGGGGATCATGGGACACATACGACAACAGCAACATATTGTGCCCCCAAATTGACTATCTGCCATATGCTGTACCAATGTTCTTTTAATTATGCCTAATATTTGATATTGCAGTTTTTAGCATTTGATATGACATAACCAAACCTAGCCAGCAGACTGCCGGAAAACGATAGATGCTTGTCGCCTCCCATGAATTGAAACAACTAACGAAATAAGATAAACAGATCGACCACCAGTCCTTTAATGGAACGCTAGACTTTTTGGGTTAGATTCGGACTGACAATTTTAGGACACGTACAGTCTATAAGGAGAAAGCCCTAAAAAAAGCTTTTTCAAAATTGATTTTTGAAATCAGAAACTCAAGACCAATACTCAAGAATTAGGGCATAAATGTTTGGCGTTACTTAGATGCACACTTTTGATCTTTAACTAGTAAATGTTTACAAAATTTAAAGTTCCATGAGTTCAAAAGTCATTTTTTTGAGTGAGGTAAGTCACGCAATTGACCTAAAAGCAGAAATGACGTCACGCACACAAATTGTAACTGCAAAGCAGTAGAAGTCACTAAGTCAATGAAAAAGTAAATTCCAAGAAGTCAGGTCGTAAGAATCATCGCTGGAGACGACGAATTAAAAAAACATAGCAGGACCAGTCCTGAAATACAATCCAAAGAACTAAATAAAAACTTAGAAGTACTCTACCTGACCAGATCAATTCAACAATGCCAGCCAAAACGCAATCCAAATCATCTCAAATGTTGAGAAACTAAACCAATCAAACAAACTAAACAAAAATATACTCATTGCTAAAACTCTAGAAGCTTTTACGCCGAAGGCAAAATTTAATCCGTTTAAAAATATCTTTCAAAAACATTGTCAAAACCAATTTTTGTCTCTGAAATCGATCCAGTATTATGACTGCAAGACCTGAAAAATATTCATTGGCCCTTGAATATCGATTAACTCATAAAATGAGAAAATCAAAAACTATCAAACCCTGGAGGAGTTTTTCTGGCTACTGAGGCAAGAAAAATTGAATAAAAACAAATCTTTTCAAAAAATTTGAAATAAAAATGGGAAAAGCATCAAAAAATTTCTAAATTTGAAATGTTAAATTGTTGGAAACAAGTCGATTGACAATAACAACTTTGCAATAACTTTTTCTCAGACCGTGGAATAGGTTTCCTGGCCTTTGAGACTGTTGAAATTCAAGACATTAAAATGTTGAAAAACATTCGATAGTTGCTATAAACTATGCAGTGCCATATTATCAAAGGAGATTGATTCACTTTGTCAAAAATTGTCAAAAAAAAACTTGAAAAAAATTGTAAAAATTAGTATCGTTTTGCGTGTTTGTGTTTGTCGTACCAAAACATACAGCTCATAAAATGGTCATAACAATTAATTTTTTCTCGCAAAAGACCTGCATTAACTTTTAAAAAGTTCAACCTAAGATTAATCAAACGAAAAACAAAGCACTTGAAAGACTACTGAAGCCCACTTTGCGCCTGCAATGAAACTTAATGCTCGCTGGGCTCTACCAGTTTATCCCGTTTTGAAAGAACAAAAAGTCATTGAAAAATCTGTAAACATCTTTAAAAAACACAGCGCCCCAATAAATTTCAAATTCTTTGAATTGTAAAAACCAAGGACACCGCAAGATAGCTCTGCTCAGCTAACAGTTTCGCAGCTAAAAACACTAGCAAGGCAGAATTATTTACTTTTTTAATAATTTCAAAAAATTCAGGTTGAACATACTCTTGAAACCGCTTGAACAAAAAGCAGACTTGAAGTGATTCTGACGTCATACGATCGTAACAAAAATCTTGACGACGGTATAATAAAAATAGCAGAACAAGTCCTGACGTACAATTCAAAGAATTTTCATTGACTAAGCAAAAAACTAGACCAAGAACGGGCTATACGTGAATTAGGAAAACCATTTCTAGAAAAAGATTAAATTAAAAAACAAAAAATCAATGTCAAAATCAATCCGCATTTGAACAAAAAACCACTAGCGAGAAATAGAATTTGGTTCAAACAAAAAAATAGACCCAGAATGAACAATGGATGGATTGAGAAAACCATTAAGAAAAAAACCGATCAAAATTTTTTATAAAAAAAACCGTAAAAATCAAAGTGAAATAGCCGCATGTCAACAAAAAATCACTAGCGAGAAAGCGAATTTTTGTTCAAAGACCGTTTTCTAACTCTACTTTAAAATTAGAGGGAAAAATTTCACGCCGCAAAACCACTCGCTTTTTCGCTCCACTTCATGTTTCTACTCCAATTTGACTACCAAAATCATCAAAATGGGTGAACAGATCTTTGTATAAAAAAGACAGCGCCCCAATACAATTTAAATTCTTTGAGCTGAATTGTAACAAACCACAATGGCCCCAATAATAGCCGCTACCGCTTCGCGGCTAATATACATAACCGAATAACGTCGGACAAAGTGCTCTGAAACAACAGGCGAGCGGTTAACTTCGTCAGTAGCTAGCCACGGTTTAGTGAGGCTAGCTTTAGATTAATTGAAGGTGAGCGCAGCGGGGGTGCTCCACAGCTGGGGTGCAAAATTGAATTGGGGTGGACTGATATCGGGGCGGTGGGTGGGTGTGTGGGATCAATTTCTAAGAACCGCCTTTCGCACCAGTAAAATTTGCACCAGTATAATTCTCCAAAACAGTTTCTGTTAATCGCATACTTGAAGACCTGTGGGCTGAACGGCTATAAGAGAACTTTATGCAAACTGTGTGCTACCTCTTTATCCCGTTTCTGAAGACGAAAGTCAAATGGGTCAGACAAACAATCGACCAAGCGAAAAATTGCATAAAAGAGACAAACAGGATTAATATATTTGCTACAAAGCGCTTTTGAGAGCAATTAACAAGGATTTCCTAAAAAGTGCCTGTTAAGTCATTTATGAAAAACATTTCTACTTTAACTCATTGTTAATGAGGATCAGAGATGACATTACGTCACATAAAAGCAGCTGAAGTGCGGCATCAACAGAGAGAGAGAGAGAGATAAAAAGTGAACGATAAAGAGAAGGAAAGAAACCCTAGCCGACAGAGAGAGAAAGAGATAGGATTATCTTCCTTGATGGGAGTCGACTTCTAGTTTTCTAGCCTGGTTTGTAATTAAATCAAAGAAAAAATCTGATAAGTGCAAAATTTAAAGTAAAAGTTTCCAGATTGCGCATCTATAAATGATGCAGCAACATAGAAATTAAACCCTAGAGGAAGTTCCGTGGCTCTTGAGGCTAGAGAAACCTAAAAAATGACAAAAAATTTCCAAAAACTTAGGAATTTGTGATATTAAAAAGTTGAAAAAAAATCTATGACTAATAAAAAGTTTCCAGTAGCATATTATCAAACCCTAACGGAGGTTTTGTGACCCTTGAGGCTCAAAAAAACTTGAATAATGACTAAATGTAGAAAAATTGAAAAAAAATGCAGAAAATTGTCAAAACAATGCTAAAATTCGTGATGTTAAAATCTTGCAAGACATTCCATTACATCTAGAAATTATACAGCAACATATTTTCAAACCCTAGAGGAGGTTCCTTGACTCCTGAGGCCAAAAAATCATAAAAAACGACAAAAACTCCCAAAAAACTTTTATTATCTTTAAAATTGCTAAAATTTGTGACATTAAAAACTTGAAACTATTCAATGGCCAAAAAAAATTCTCAGTAACTTATTATCAAACCCCTTATGAATTTTCTGGCCCTTGGGTCTGGAATGACCGGAATAAGGAAAAATAAATGCCAAAAAATTTGAAAACAATTGCTCGTTTTTTCAAAAAAGGCTAAAATTCGTGATGTTAAAAAGTTGAAACAATTCCATTACCACTAGAAAGTATGCAGCAACCTATTATAAAAACCTAGAGGAAGATCCTTGACACCTAGGGCTAGAAAAATCAAAAAATGTCAAAAATTTTCTAAAAGCTTGAAAAAAAGTGAGCAAAATAGTATTAATGTGCGTATTTTTTATAGCGAACGGTTGTTCGTCAGTAGCTAGAAGCGGAGCAATAGTGGGGCGGGGCGGGGCGGGGGGGGGGGGGTCAAAAGTGGAGGGGTCTTCAACCTCTAAGAACCGCCATTCACACCATAGTATAAGTCTCCAAAACAGTTTGAGCTGAAACAGAGCCGAAAGGCTCTAAGAGCACTTAGTGCCCACTGGGCGCTACCGGTTTATCCCGTTTTTGAGGACGAAAAGTTAAAAGCGTCCGACGAAAAATCGGTCAAGAGAAAAATCGCATAGAAAAAGACTGACAGGACTAATATAATTGCTACAATCTTCGTTTGAGAGCAATTAAAAATAGAAATTTGTTTGTGCTTGATATCACTGTCTTAAATTTCTTGAGATTGACATTGGATGTCATTCGGTGAAGACACATGCGCTCATTTGGCATCCTTTCTTGCATTGCTGCTCTTAATGCAACAAAATTTTGTGCAAATTAATTTGAAAGCATTATATGAGCAGTAATATACATAAAATATTTAGAATTTATATACCATAAATTGAAGCAGCAGTGAGCCAGAGATCGAGCGTATATACTGCAAATACCACACAGCGACCATTTGTGTAAACACTAACCGAATTAGGCTGCGGCGGTTTCGACATCGGTTGCCACTTGCTCCCACCTCCACTCATTTGGGGACTGGGGTAACCCTGGTTGCCTCCACTGGGAGTCATCGAGAACTTAGCTGAGAAATTCGGCTGCTGCTGTTGCTGCGAAGGTGGATTGAAATAATTGCTTCCATCTGGTCGATTGTAGGTCTTAACTCCTGGCATCGGCGCAGATTGTTGGGAGGTGTAAGACGGACGATTTGATCCCGGTCGCTCCATTTGGTTAGCAGGCGGCATGTTTTTGTCAATGTAGCTCGACGGAGCTGAAATACAAAATATTTTGTAAGACAACTAAACTGTGGGTTGAAAGTACGGTTTAATTACTAGGAAAACAAATTAGTGTTCACAGGACTACACAAATCAGTCGTTAAATTTCTTCACCGAATTCTTACATAACCTTGAAGACAAGTAGTTCATGAAATTAAATGGGAATGGTGAACCAAAAGATCGCATCGTATTGGACATGTCAGAAGTTTACTAAAAAATCATGCAAAATATTTAACATTTTCTGGTACATTGAGCCAAGATTATACTTGAAAATTGTCAGCACACAGGAAAATAGCTACAGTAAACAAAAAGTCAACTTCATATAATCGCTCTTAATTGAAAGAAACTGCGCGTGACAGAAATTTCCAACATACTCGGCGAGTAAAATTGTTAACAGACTTTTGCATGGTAGAGATACAAGACAGATTCAACCGTTAATTTACACTTGCCAAGATCAATTTCAGGAATCTATTTTACTAATTTGCTCAATACTTCTCTGCTATCTCACATAAATCTTCAGGAGCACGAATCTTTGCATGATTTCACATTGCCTAGTTTCTGGACTAAAAAATAATAAAAAAAATTTGGGGAAAAGACGACACCGAATTATTGAAAACCTTAACTAAAGTTAGCAAAATGTAATTAAACATCACCGACTAACATCGGGCGAATTGTTCTCAAACTACTGGCGAGCAGGAGCGGTTGGACTCGTCAGTACCTAGCTACGGATTGAGGCTAGCTTTAGCTTAAATGCAGGGGAGTCGGGTGGAAGGGAGGACGGGGACACAGGGTGGAGGGAGCGCACGGATGGATGTCGAGCGGACTTTTATTTTACGTGTGGAACCATGTGCAGGCGTGGGATTGAAGGTGGGGGGATGGGTAAAGTGTGGAGGGCGGTCATGACCGTATGTCTCCAAAATAGTTTCCATGATTATTCGCATACTTAGAGCCTAGGAAGTATAAGCTCTAAGAACTTAACCCGGCGTTACCTGTTTATCCCGATTTTGGACAAAAGTCAAATAGGTCAGACAAATATAATTGAAAGGAAAAATTGCTAAAAAACCACAGGACAATTACACTTGCTACAGTTACACTTGCTCTCAAAACTTCGTTAAAAATAACTTTTTTAATAATAACAAAATGTTTTCTGAAGCTATTTTAAAAAACTAATATACAATAAATGAATATAACTTGTAAAGAGAAGAAACAAGCGAGATCGCTATTAGGCATTACCCGTTTTAAACGTCTTGTTTGCCGAAGAAAAAAAATTATAAGTGATACCTTTACAGTAAAAATTCATTTGTTTTCATTTCAACTGAGAAAAAAGTGATATTGGCGAGAAAATTATACAATAGAAAAACAAATAGACAATAGTATAAAGGAACCTGTACATTGTTTACGCTACCTCGAACTTAAATTACGCCGCATATAAGCCGAGTGAGATTTTTAACTTTAGTAACAAAATTTCTGTCAAGCTTCACAAAAATATTAAATAATTTTCGAACGTTGCAAATTAAACCATTAAACTGTTATCGGGAACAAACTGATTGATGAGAATGGCTTTTACTTTTTTCAGTAATGCTTCGAGAAGAAAGCTGAGTTTGGGTTAACTATTTGTATTCAAATTAAGTTTTCATCTCTTATTCATTTTGTCAGCACGCCGAAGTACTTGTATAGACAAGCACGCGTAAAGACAAAGTTTCTCAGCAGAAAAAAACTTTCGGATGAAAGAAATGCATTGTTTCTTGTTCGAAAAAATGCTGATAATCTTATTGCTTATCTAATCTATGTTCCGCATCGTAGCCCTAGCAGCTGCGATGTAGATTATTATTCCGCGTTGTATCACCTCTTCAACCAACGTGTTAAACACTTATCACTTGTTTGCAAGCATGCATTTTTAGCAGCTAGAATTCTTGTCACAGCTTTTTTTCTTTTTCACTGTTACAAAACAATTACAAGAGTTGATGTTCCAAAACAATTTGAAAACCAAACACTAAACGCTGAAGCGTAGAAAAAAGGACCAGAAACTGACGGAGAATATCCACGACTAAAACCGAAAGACTGAAAACTTGACCAAAGCCAGAGAAACTTCAATCGATAAAAAAATTCATATTAAACATCGTCCTACAAAAACTCAAAGAGAAAAGCATTGTAACTTGGACTCCCTAGAACTTTTTGCGTAAATGGAGATACAGAACAAAAATCGAGGAAAATCGAGAAAGGTCAATTCTATACTTCGATTCTATCCTACGTATCGTTCATTAAATCTTAAAAAAATCTCAATACTTTTTGAATGGTCGATAAAGGATTTTCAATAACTTCAATTGCATCTAACGTTTTTAAGAAGAATGTTTTGAGCTGTATTTTTAATCGGAATTATTTATGCAAATAGTTCTGCAGATTCTCAGTCTATGTGCATCAATTTAGGGCATTTATTCCCGTATACAGAAATATTGCTTCTAACTATTATCTAATTCAGCGTCATTTGAAAAATACTTCACTACAAACTCGTTCGAAAATTGCTCTCAAACTTCGTATATATTAACAATTTTGTTAATAATAACAAATTTTTTTCTGGAGTTAATTTAAGAACTGATATAAAATAATTTCAAACAACTTGTAAAGAGAAGAAACGAGCGAGATCACTATTAGGCATTACCCGTTCTAAAACGTCTCGTTAGCCGAACAAAAAAGAATTATCAGTGATACCATTGCAGTAAAAATTCTATTGTTTCCGTTTCAACGGAGAAAAAAGTGATATTGTCGAGAAAATTATACAATAGAAAAACAAATAGACAATAGTATGAAGGAACCTGTACATCATTTACGCTTCCTCAAATTTAAGTTAAGCCGCATATAAGCCGAGTGAGATTTTTAACTTTCGTAACAAAATTTCTGTCAAGCTTCAAAAAAACTGATTGATGAAAATGGCTTTTACTCTTTTTCAGTAATGCTTCGAGAACAAAGCTCAGTTTGCGTTAACTATTTGAATTCAATTTACTTTGTCATCTCTTATTCATTTTTCAGCACGCCGAAGCACTTGTGTAGACCAGCACGCGTAAGAACAAAGTTTCCGAGCATAAAAAACTTTCGGATGAAGTAAACGCATTGTTTCTTGTTAGAAAAATCTTATCTATTTTCCTCATCGTAGCCCTAGCAGCTGCGATGTAGGTTAGTATTCCGCGTTGTATCATCTCTTCAACCAACGTGTTAAACACTTAACAGTTGTTCGCATGCATGCATCTTTCGCAGCTGGAATTTTTTCACAACTCCGTTTCTTCACTGTTACAGAACAATTACAGGAGTTGTATTTAATGTTACAACTCAATTTGAAAACCAAACATTAAACATGATGAGTAACAAAAAGAACTATGAACTGACGGAGAAGACCCACGACTAAAACCGAAAGACAGAAAACTTGACCAAAGCGAGAAAAACTCTCTAATCGATAGAAAATTTTCATACTAACCATTTTCCTAAACAAAATAAAGAAAAAGCATTTTAACTTGGAATCTGTAGAACTTTTTGCGTAAATGGAGAAATAGTAACAAAAATCGAGGAAAATTGAGAAAACTCAATCCTATACTTTGATTCTATACTACGTATCGTTCATTAAATTTTATTAAAAAATCTCAATACTTTTTGAATTGTCGATTTAAAGGATCTTCAATAACTTCAATAACATCTAACATTTTTAGAAAGAATGTTTTGAGCTGTAATTTAATCGGAATCATTTATGCAAATAGTTCTGCAGATTCTCAGTCTATGTGCATCAATTTAGGGCATTTATTCCCGTATACAGAAATATTGCTTCTAACTATTATCTAATTCAGCTTTATTTGAAAAATACTTCACTACAAACTCGTTTAAAAATTATCATTTTTTTCAATTTATTTCTTTTCTATCGCTAAGGGCGTGGTATCTGAATCGATTCATCGCACTCACTCGTGTACATTTTTTTCAGACAATGCCCCAAAAAGTGTTTCAAGTATAAATTCAGAATCAATAGTCAAATTTAGAATATTATGTACTGTGGTTTTTGGTATCTTTCTCATCTCACACTAGCAATCGCCGTCTAATGCATTCTCTTCTATAAAAGCAAAAGGTAATGTCAATATCCTTTGAACGCATTCCTCAAAATCTGCTAATGTTCATTTTTCAATTTCTTTAATGCGTTGATTTAATTTAGAATTCGTTGCTGTCTACAGATTGTATTAAATCAATAATACACCTAAAAATTTCACAGGGGGTGGTGAGTTGGGGATCAAACTCAAAGCACAGCCTTCACACTACGAATTATTGTCTTAACAGTATCGGTAAAGCGCATACTTAGAGACTAGTAAGGCGTTAGTCACTAAGAGAACTGATCACCGGCTCCATACCATCCGGGCGTTACCCGTTTTTTTCCAGATTTTGTGGTCAAAAAGTCATATTTTGAGACAAAAAACTGTCAGACGAAAAGTCGGTAGTACAGTAGTATAAAAATACTAGCCAGACTAATATAATTGCCCCCAACTTCATTTGAGGGCAATTAAAAAGTTCAACAAGTTGACAAAAACTTGATTGAACTTCACTAATTGTTCCAAAAC
This sequence comes from Convolutriloba macropyga, assembly GCF_964194025.1. NCBI lineage: Eukaryota > Metazoa > Xenacoelomorpha > Acoela > Convolutidae > Convolutriloba > Convolutriloba macropyga. The sequence continues at coordinate 38,463,562 of NC_134474.1, forward strand.
ATTCTCTGCGTTTTAATCTTGAAAAACTTTTCAGCAAGGCTTTGAAGATTCCTATGCCACGATTCTTTGAAGCTTTTTTGCCTCGCGGCTTTGAAAGTTTCATCTTTATATATTTTTTAAGCATAGAAAAAACAAACCCACTAACGTCGTACGAATTTCTCTCAAACAGTCGGTGCAGTTTAATTCCTAGGGGTGGGGCAGCATAGAGAACTTTTTATGGATACAAAACTACCAAAAACTGAAGGAGTCCAACCAACAATCACTGAATGCCCTCTGAGCTTTTAACCATTGCGACACACTTTTACAATAATTGCTTCGAAATTTTCTCAAGAGCAATTACTCAAATTGTCAATTCCACTGACTATAGTCAGCAGAATGGCCCAATAGCTGCCCCAATAGTCATTTATATGCCCCAATAGTCATTTATAATCTAACAACTTATAACACAGTTCAGCTTAAGAATCAACTCCAATTAGTTTCAAACAACGTCACACTCATGAAAGCAGTAAAAAGCCGTAAAACAACGGCGCATTTACGTGTAAACAACCACTAATTTGAGGTTTACGATGTGAAATTTTTGCGTCAGGCGAATTGTTCTCAACGAACGACGAGCTGTTGGCTTCTGTAGCAACCAGCCGAGGCTTAGGGATGCTAAAATTAGGGCGTGCATTAGAGGGCGTGAAGTGAGCGGAGTAGACGTCCCAGTTTGGGCTGTCAATCGTTGGAGCGGGGGTTAGCTTCGGAGGGCTAGACAAGGAGGGTCTAACTCGGTAGGAGGGTGGACGGAGGAAGTGGTGGGGGTGACTGAGGGGGCCAAACTGTTAAGATAAAGAAGATTTCCGCCCTTCACACTATTAAATCATGTCTCAACAGTATCGGGGAATCACACACAGAGACTATTAAGGGTCTAAGAGACCTGCCCAGCCAATAATTCTCACCTGACTTTATCTGTTTATCTTGTCTATGAGAAAAAGTTAAGCGTCAGACGACAAAACAGTCAAGCAAAAAATTGTACAAAAAAGACAGCAGAACTAATATAATTGCTACACACTTCGTTTCAGAGCAATTAAACAAAAAGGGCAAACAACGAAACAAAAAGATAAACCACGATAGCCACGCTCAGCTAACAGCTTCGCAGTTATGATAAATGCTAGTGAAAAAATAACATTTATTTTTCATTTATTCCCTGTTTAATAAATTTCAGATGAGTTGGAACGACCCCACGTTTGAGATACTCTGTTGTGGGACAAAAAAACATGGCTGGCAGATTGCCAGAAAATAGCCGCAATAGCGTCGTAGATCTGCAGTCTCAAAAAGATTGTATAAGAAACAGACCAAAAAAATTCTTTTTTATTAAATACTCACATGTTACATTTTGATTAAGAATCTGTCAAACTTAATGCTGTTCTCAAATAACATTCAATTAGAGCGCCACACACACACTAACTTGACCTTATCTCTTCGAATTAAAGTAAATAAAGGCTATTTTCAAAGTGAGGATTTTTTGGAGTGAGGTAAGTCACGTGTAAACAAAAACCTAAAAAAATCGCTCCGCTAAAAGTGAGAAACTCGCTACGCACGCACTTCAGTTGAAATTGAATGAACGAATGAACAAACAGCAGATTTGAAGTGGTTGTGACGTCATATGATCGTAACAAAAATCTTGACAAAATATTAAAAAAAACATAACAGGACAAGTTCTCAATTACAATCCAAAGAATTGACTTAGCTTTGGCCTGACAAAAATAAGCCATGTTAGATATCCAATCAGAAAAATTGGTTTGACACCATTAAGATGAAAACAAATTTACCACGAACAAAAAACAAGCAAGAATAAAAAAATCGGATCTATTTTTTAAAGACATGGTAAAAAAAACGACTTCTAAGCACTCGTGCAACTAAATATATTTCCTTGTTTGTCATTATCAACCGATGAAACCTGTAATTAATGAAGTTAAGTGATAAGTCCAATAAATACTTGCAAAAAATTTTCTAATAGTTTTTGAAAAAGGGCTGCATTTAAGTCGAAGAAAGCAATAGCTATGAATTGAAAAGATTTTAAATAAAAGAAGCTGAAGCTTTTATAGAAACCAACGAAAACGGTCAATAATGAGATAAAGATATAAGATAACAAACTTAACAACAAAAACTCGCAAAACTCAAAAATTCTAAAATATTTGAAAACAATTGATGTCAAAGTCATAGAGGGCATCAGTTTTGAACAGAAACAATTTCATCAAATAAATTACGAAATTAGCAACCTATGAGGCCTGTTATCAATGACAATAAAAGATAAGACAACAAAATTTACAAAAGTACAACAAAAACTCAAAAATTGACTCAATTTATGAGAAAAGTAGTGTCAAAGTCATGAAAACTAATAAGCCATTAACTCGGACCATTAATTAGGTTCTTTGGCGCCTCATTATCAACCAATGAGACCTGTCGTTGATGATACTAAATGATAAGACAACAGAAAAAATTTTTGAAAGTGGGCAAAATCAAATATTCTTCAACGTTTTCAATGTTTTTTGACAAAAAAGTGTTCAGGTCATAAAAAGTTTCCGCTGCCCCTTGATGAATTCTAGAATTCTAGCAATTTCAACTAGACCCAATTAGAACACATATGTGTCATACTGAAAGCACTCAAGGAAAAGAAACTCGGAAAACAGAAGTCAAACTGACGCACATGGAAAAAAAGTCCCTCTCAAAAACCGAAAATTTGCTCAACCAATTTCTGACTCCACTTTAAAGGTAGTTTGAAAAAATCATGCCTTAAATATACTCTATTTTTCGCTCCCTTCAGTAATTCAGCGTGACTAAAATCCCCACTCGAATTTGACTTCTCACTAACGTGAAAAAGCCGAAAAAAAAGCGTGAACAGATCTTAAAAAAGAGACAGCACACCAATACAATACAAATCCTTTGGATTGTAAAAAAGAAGAGAAGTCCAATAATAGCCCCAGCTATCGCTATGCGGCTATTAACAAGATTCCCCAGGAAAAACCGGGATCTATTCTGTCCCCCACCCTTTTGTGCACAACATTTACGCGCCTGCCCCCCCCCCCCCCAGGCATACGTGCTTATTTTTCACTTAGTAACGTGCAATATAGCAGTGAGGACGAAACAATAGACCCAAAAACTTACAAAAACTTAGGCAAATGTCAGATGTACCTTATTTCTCATCAACTTAGGGTTGAAAATCGAGGCGAAAAGTCTATCAAAGATATAATCAAATTACACCCACAAACGATTCAAAGAAACCTATCTCTGCAAACGGAAATCAATCAAGAAAGAGCAAAAGCAGAAAATATACAAAACATGAGAGAACGAATTAAAAACCGAACTTTTCCCAAAAGAAGCAACTTGGGAATCTTTTCGGTTGGCCCCCTCCAGTACGTTACGCACCCCCAGTTACAGAGCACGTGCCATTACATTATAGTAAAATCATTATGTAAAAAAAACGGCACGTTCGTCTGGGGGGGGGGGGGGGGGGACCGAACACAAACGGAAAAGATCCCAACTTGGATTATAAAACACAAGAAACCATGCTCGAAAGTCCAACAGGACCATTGTAATTGCTAAACATTGTTTAACATGAATAAGAACTGCCTTTAAAGATATGTTGCAGCTTGATTTGAAAGCTCGCGGCACTGAGCTTGAGGTTCTCAACTGATAGCTTTGATGTGATCCAGTCTCGTCAATTAGGCACTCTCTTGTTTTCTTATCTCTGCACTTAACCCCCAGGAGAGACTAGAATATTGGTAACTGAAGAAGTACCGGATACATCTATCAGAATTTCATTAAGAAACTTAACACGTGCATAATTGGTAATAATTAATTTCGCTAGCATTTCTAACATAAGCAACTCAGAAGCCAGTAACCACGATTTTTGTCACCAATAACCATTTATCTTCCGTAAAACCTGTGGTAGAATCTACAAAACTTAGAACCAAACCTTCCTGAACCTTACATAAATTCAAGCACCGACATTTGTACAACTTTTATTGATAACGAGAGAAAATTGTGTGGACTAAGTAAAAGGGCTTTTCGAACTTGTGATCCAAGCTATACAAGATGTTGACGGAGGATGACAAAGAGACTTTTGGCACGCGACCAATGGGAGAGGTGCAAGCCAGTAAACCCATTAACTGCATGGTCAACTGGGACAAGGTTGATTCTAACGTCACTTTGCTTCTCGGACAGAGAGCATAGCCCCCAATTACCGTAAATTTACAAACATAACCCAATAACGTCGGGCGCATTGCTCTCAAACGAGGTGGTAGTGGGGAGGAAAATAGAAGTGGGCACAGAATATAGTTTTATATATTCTGAGGAAAGGAATATTGTGGCGAGAAAGGAATAGATCCAAAAATCAACCTGATTTTCATTAAATGAACACATTTAAAATAATTACATTTGGACCCACTTGGAATCATCTAATACAGTAGTTGCTATGATGTTTAATTAATTCTGTTTAAGATGAAAGAGCGTCTGTTTGTCCCCGGAGTGTTTAAGCCATCCTACTTGATGAACTGTGAGTTATCATCTCGGATGAACTTCAAGTTCTCAGCCGACAGTTGCTCTATGTGGGTTAAACTAAGCGACGAAAACAGAACTGCTACTCATGTAGTTCCACCAAATGCCATTCAGAAGGGCCAGCATCCAAAAGAGGGCAGGTAAGTTGAGCGACATAATTATCTGAGCAAATTATCTCTATATCGCCGTTTAACTCTCGGCCATCATTTTTCGTTACAGTCCTCACAACGTTATGGAGGAGGCGTATACGTTTTTATAACCACTAATGGGTATTTTTACATTTTTGTGCGCTGAGCCTATCATAACTAACAAAATTACTATTCAAAATTTGAATCTTTCACATAATCCCCCCCCCCCACACCCTGCGTAAATATATGTGCTCTTAGAGAGGAGGGCTATGATTAGAAAGACCCCAGAATTTGAATGCGTAGACATCAATTTTCAGATCTTTTCCGTTTGTGCCCCCCCCCCCCCCCAGCTTAGTGGGTGCATATTATTTGCAACTCCCAGACCCACGTGCCATATTTTTACATAATGATTTATTATGTAATGGCACGTGCTCATTAACTGGGGGAGCATAACATACTGGGGGTGGGGCACAAACGGAAAAGATACCAATTTTCGCTGCACATTTTCTACGGTGACAAGAATCAGTTCCTATCTTTTGATAATTCTTATCAATTCTGATTGTTATTTTCCATGACTTAATATTGTCGTGTTGTGATGGTGCTTGCAGTCTTCGTGCCCTGGAGTGTATATTGGGTGACAAGGTCATCTCAGATGGGAGGTACTACTGGGAGGTGGTAGTTGATGACCAGGCACAATGGGCAGTAGGGGCTGCCTACACTAGTGTGGAGAGAAACCAACTCTTCGGTTAGTCGTTTCCAATCATACGTGGAACATTAACCTCAATCCAATTCTATTTTAGAGGTTACAATGATGGACTCGAAATACTGCTATCAAACCTGCTCAAAAATTACCCAACTAGGACACCTCTACGTAAATAACAGAACACTTAATTTTAGGTGAGACTGGGAAATCGTGGGTTGTTCGGAAAATGCCCAATGGTGTGCTACAGGCAAGGTATATGGGCAGAGTGGAGGCAGAGATAAAATGGAATCCACATGTGGTCGGAGTATCATTCAACTACAAAAAGGTGCCAGACACATTTCGCTCTTTGCACAATATTAATAATAAAAAATTGCCATACGAAAATGAAATGAGGTTGCGCGCCAGTAATTTCTGATAGCCCGAGAATGTCTTCCCACGTTAAATGGCGGCTAAAACTTTCTATCGCCATATTTATAATCCAGTGAAATTTTATTATTCAGGCAATATTGTAGAAATTATCTGATATTTCAAAATTGCTTAAAATCACACAGTTGTTCCTATCAAGCTCACAATCGCAATCAATTCATCAATTATGTATCATATTTTACTTCCTAATAGGGTATCCTTGGGCTATACGACGCAGAGTCACACAGACAACTGTTCTACTTCATGAGTTCATTCTGTGAGCCGTGTGTTCCTGCTTTCATGCTTGGACCCAAGTGTACTCTATCTCTAGTGTGTCCACATGAGGAGATTGCGAGACAGTTTGACTATGATAGCAAGACAATACACAGCTACAACATTGATAAAGACTACCAAAAACAGGTCAGATATTAATCACACACCCACACTTCGTTACAAGTTATATTCTACAATTTGAACAGTAAAAATCAAACAAAAGGCACCAAATGACATCTTAAATGATAAAAAAACTATACAATCAATTTCGCAGTAGCTAGGAGGCTTTATCATTAAAAATAAGATATTAGTCTGGTTCAATTTTGTTCAAACGGCATTTTTATTGGTTCAATCTTGATACCTCCCCAAAAAAAAACAGATAAAAAACTCGGTGCAGGAGCAAGTTTTAAGCTTCCATTCTGTTCAGTCAATTAGCTTGCTACAGCTGCAAGGTTAGGGTCCCTTATTGTGTTTAGACAATCTACTGGACCCCTGATAAAACAGAAGAGTTTACGTACGAACCAGACAGGTGGCAGTTACCACTACAAGGTCGCAATCAGGACGGCGTGTTTGCCATTCAGAGATACGATTCAATGAAGTATTAGTCATGCAAACAAAGCTCAAGCAGCAAATACAAAGTGAACAAAAACCAAGGCAGTAACCCATTCTCTCGCTTCAACAGACTTGCACAAAATCTAATCTCCAATCACCAATTTCAAGTACAATAGTGTGCAGTTTTAATGGATTTTGCGTCTCGGCTAACACTTTCAGGATTCAACAAACATTGGCCGCGATAAGTTAGATCCTTCACTTGGTTTAATTTTCCTTCTAAGAATTGCCAAAAAATAGTTGCAATTTTCAACTACAATCGGGCGATGAGATCAAATTAAACAACAGTTGAGAATAATCGCAGCACATCTGTTGGAGGTAGAGAAGGTTCAAGAACAGAATTTGGGTTAATTAAATTTGATTGAACATACATTGTGCTTTAGTGGTTTGTTTAAACAAAGGGGTGGTGAAGAGAGAGTGCTTACCCAAATAGTGTTCTCTCAAGTGGCTACTACTGTCACTCCTGTAAGGGTGAGTAGTTAGTGGTAGGCTGATGCCTGAGCCAAAAGAGGAGTAAGCGTTATTGCGGTGCAAGGGCTTCAGTGGTTGCAGAGCTGATGCAGCTGGTGAAAAGAGTGCCTCTAAAAAGCATCGTTGCTGACATTCCAATAACATTGAAAAATAAGGCGCTTCATAGTACCTTCAATCAAATTGCATTTTTATTGACTCAACTGCTCTTTTTTGTCCACCTTAATCCCCCAAAAACTGAAAAAAGGTTGGGTGTAGGGTTTGAGGATCAATTTTATTCAACTAGATTTCCGCAGCCGCAAGATTTTTATCAGATAGTTAATAATCCGGTGACCGGAGGGACAGATGGTGCTCTTTATGTGCTAAGATCAGCAACTGGGTCCATTTAGACCCGTGGTACTGGGACATTTCATTCTATCTCCTGGATCTCATTAGGTGATAACTTCTATTTGAACGCAAAATATTTGGAACAAATGTCTATATTATAGCTTACCTTATTGGCATCTCTGGAAATTACTCTTCCACAAGGCATGCGATGAGTATTTGGTTAGTATCTGTTGAAGTTAGCACACCATGATAACCTATATTAAACATAGAATTGGTTAACAAGTGTTATGGAGGCTAAGGAGTGTAGACATAAATCACTACTTCAATGAATTCTAGCTGTAAATTACTCTAAACGACACCATTTGTCCTCTTAAAAGTCAAGCGACAGATTGTCGCAATTGATCTTCTTGAGTACCAAAATGAAAACATAAACTGACTAACGTCGGAAAGATTGCTCCCGAAAGATAGGCGGGCAAATTAATTATGGGGCTATAGCCTAGATAAATTTTTCTTTATGGGTGCGAAAACATCAGCCGAAAGTAGAGTTCGAATATCGAGTCTGATTCCGTCAACTCGACTGAGGGGGTATTAAACACTCGGCTATCAGGGCCTTGTCATCGTCTCTCTAATAATCGGTTTTGTTTGAACAACGAACTTCATATTTCGGAGTGAGATCAATTGAAATAACTCAAAAACCAAAAAAGCGTGAAAAAGTCACTCGAGAAGTCAAAGATTATTAGAAGTACTCTACCTGACCAGCAGATCATTTAAACAATGCCAGACAAAACACAAACAAAATCATTTCAAAAAGTTGAGAAACAAACAAAGAAAACAAAAAAATACCCGTTGTTAAAACTCTTGAACATTTCCCCGAAGGCAAAATTCGATCTCTTTAAATATACCTTTTTCAAAAATATGTTAAAAACCAATTTTTAGCTCTGAAATCGGTCCAGGGTTATATCTGCAAGACCTGAAAAAATTCATTGGCCCTTGAAGATCGATTAACTCAGAAAATGACAAAAAATATTAAAAAGAGATCAATCGCAAATTTTAATGAAACTTTGCTGAAAATCGTGATACTAATATCTTCAGAATCATTTCTGTCTCTAGCGGCTATCCAGTAAACCAATTCCAAGACTTAAAAGTTCATTGGCTCAAAAAGATCGATAGGCAATGATTTTTAGAAAAAATTTCAAATTTCAAAAACAAATTCGTTCAATTATAATGTTGGAAAATATTCTATTGCCCCCTAGAAACTATGTAATAACACACTATCAAACCCTGGAGGAGGTTACTAACGCAAAAAAAACTGAATGAAAGACAACTGTTTTCAAAAACTGAAAAAAATTGCAAATTTTATCAAAAACTTTTTCATATTCGAAATTTTTAATTATTAAAACAATGCCATTGACAATAACAAACATAAAGTAACTTTTTATCAAACCGTTTTTCTGGCGCATGAAAATGGACAAACATCGAAAATTGAAAAAATTTAGGAAAATTTAAAGATTTTATCAAAAAAAATGCTGAAATTCGAGACAGTAAAATGTTGTTGAAAACCATTCCATTGTCACTAGAAACAATACACTGCCCTATTATCAAACCTTAAGTTAGATTTCCTGGCCCCTGAGGCTAGAAAAACTCAAAAAATGACAAAAAAATTTTAAAAAACTTAAAAATTGCAAAAATTAGTATTATTTTGCGTGTTTGTGTTTGTAGTACCAAAACTTATAGCTCATAAAATGGACATAGTCAGTCAAAAGGGTCAGACGAAAAATGGCATAAAAAGACCATAGAACTAATATAATTGCTACAAACTTCGTTTGAGAGCAATTAAAGAACAACAGGACCAAGAAACTCAAGTAAATTGAAATTATGATTAGAGTAGTTCATACCGTTCGATTCTGTTTCCTTCTGCAATCTTCGGACGGACCTTGACTGTACATGACTGTCGTTGGTCGCTGCTTCCCTTGGGTTCGAGTAAGTTCTCACTAGGTTCGAGTGGCTGCTTGTGTTTGATCCGCCATAGTGTTTGTCCCGTTCATCTTGTTGAAGCAATCTGTAAGTCTCAGACTGCGTAGGATCGTACTCATTACCTTGTTGACCCAGGGCAGAGGCAAGTTGTCGCCTATAGCAAAATAGACTTATAAGTCAAACACGTCCAGTAGAGTCACTCTATATTGCCCTTAATTACCTTTAAAATGAATATATATTTATTTAGCAAAAAGCAGCCCATTAGATATAATTGGGTTAAAATTCGATCGCAAAAAACGAATTCAATTAATGTACATTAGAGGATTCACATTTAGTGATCACTGTTCAAACTATAACCGAGTCAGCATAAAAAAATCCAGTACGTGAAATTAAAGGCTAAACAATTTGTTTGCGAGCATTCTCCTAGGGCTCAAGAAAACTGCAGAGCAAATTTACAGAGAAGATTACCATAATATAGGACTGAATTTCTTTGATTTTTATCAATAATCGGCAACAAATCTAGCTCAAGTAGAAAATTTACCCCATAACAACTTGTGCATCGTTCCCAACATAGCCTTCTGTTTGATCCTTGAGAGCAGCATACACATTGTTAGCCGAGTAGAGCCCAATTGGAGAATTGTACTGCAAGTGCTGCACTTGAGGCGGACCACCCATAGAGGTTCTCGGCTGATCTTGATTGTAACTCGGACCCTACAGAAAATAGATTTCAAGAACAGGATTTCAAAATCACATTTAAAAAAATATCAAGGGATGCTTGACCAGCGCCAAGTGGCAAAAACACTTCAAAACTAAGCTCAGCCAATTTTTCATGTTGCATTTTTAAAGCTGCGAATTTGCTATGTCAAACACGACTCACTGCATTAAATAGCAACTAAAGATTGAAGGAACTAATATTACAAACCTCCTTGTCATCAATAAATAAACTCCGTATAATCTTACCCGCTGAAGAGGACGATGCTGATTGTGGGGTGAGGGTCTCGACAGAGTCAGTCTCAATTGTCCAGACGCTCCCACCTGTTTGACCAAATTTTGTACATCTAAATGGGTCAAACTGGCAGCATTGTGTCCGTCAACGTACAACAGCGCATCACCGTCTCGCATGCCGTGTTGGAAGGCCAGGCTTCCTAAAATCATGACGCATTAGTATAGTTAAATATAGCATGAAGGCAACTATAAAATTGCCGTCCTTAAAACCATTTCGAACTGCTTGAGTAAAACATACCCGACAGATTGCCGGAAAATAGCAGCCGTTGATTCCTATAACCACGATTGGGATTGAAAGAAGAGAAAGAATAAGTAAAAAAAATGATTTTCGTAGAAAAACAATTTTAAAGTGCAAACTATTTTGATGTCATTTTGTAGTTTAACATACTCCTATTTACTAGTGAGACGATAAAGGAGCTAAAATCAATACCAACAAGAATTAGAGATGATGACTAAGACTTTAAGAACAAAGTTCGAGTAACGGGCATCTAAAACGGCTTTATGGGGTTTATCCCGTTTCTATTTCTGATTTCGTTTTTACTGACTCTGTTCATTTTGAAATGCATTTTGAAATGCTGAGCAAATGCAGTCTGAGAGCACTTTGAGCAAAATGAGCGAAGCGTGAAACTAGCCCAGAGAAGTAAAAAACATTTCACGCAAAATGTTGAACAAGCTGTGAACTAAGGTAAAGCGGAAAATTTTAGTTCGACTTAGTAAAAAACATAGCGGGACAAGTCATGAAAAACAATACAAAGAAATAAATGGAGAACTTAGCAGTCAACCATTTGACCAGCAAACCAAATGACTTTTTCGAATCAAAAGGAAAAATATTTTCACAAATTCAGAGAAACAATAACGTCATTCGAATGTTAAACACTTCCAAGATAAGCATGGTAAATACCTTTCTTTAGCAGATGTGCTACAGACTCGCTCCATCGTTCTGATGTCAACTTCTTCAATGCCAAAATGGTTATTCTTTTATTCTGCGCATGCCATCATTATTGACGACTTGAGTTCAGGAAAATTTTAATTGACAAAATTTCAAAATAATTCAAAAAAACTACAATGATTGCAAATTTGTTTTTTTACCAACAAAAAATTCACATGCTTGTCATCAAAACCAATTCATCCTTGCAAAGATATAGAGAATAAATAAATTACAGGCCAGCAGAAATCGGCTTGAGAGGAAAAACAACAAAAAAGCTTTAAAAGTTGGATAAACAAAGCCAAGATTTTTCAGCCAATGTCCTAAAAAAACAAGCTTAAGCCACCAAAATCTATCTACTTTCAATGGCGCCTTAAAATTGACAAAGTCGAAAAAGGACAAGAATTTTTAAAAACATGAAAAAAGAATTGTTAAAATTCCTTATAATACCTTCTGAACTCTTTATTGTCACAAAATTCAGCAACCCACCTCCAAGCGATAAACTGGCCCCCAAAGATAGAAAAATTCAACAAATGACAAACATTATCAAAAGAACATGAAATGGCAAACTTCTCAGATTGAAATCTTCTAAACCTATTTAGTTGTTACAAAAACCAACCAGTAGATACATTAAAACCCATGAAAAACTTTATTGGCCCCTAGAGAACGACACTCAAAAAATGACAAATAATTTCAAAAAGCATGAAATTGGCAAATTTTAATAAAAGTATGCAAAAATTCCTCAGACTAATATCTTCAAAACTATTGGGTAGTCTAACTACCCAAAAAAACTACCCAGGAACCATATTCAAAACCAGGAAATGCTTCATTGGCCCTAATAGACCAAAATACTCAGAAAAATTACAAATATTAAAACATAAAATTGGAAAATTTTAAAAACCTGCCAATAATCCTCAGATTCATATCTTCAAAACTAAATAGTTGCCACAACAATTTATCCAGTGTCCCTCGTCGAGTCCATGAAAAGCTTCATTGGCCTCTAAAAAACTCCAAAATTGACAAAAAATTTCAAAGCACATGAAAAAATTTCAATTTTTAATCAAAACTTGCCAAAATTTCTGATGTTGAAATCAGCAAATTTAAAATTTAATTTGTTGTAACCTAAGACAACTCATTAACCCATCTTCAAGCTCCAAAAAAGATTCTTTGGCCCCTAAAGATCAAAAACAAGAAAAATGCCATAAAAATTCAAAAAAACTTGAAAATTACAAAATCATAAAATTAAGTTTGTATTACAAAAACAGATACATCGAAAAAGATTGGTGACAAGCATTTCTAGCTGGTAGACGACTACTAGGAGCTTTAGCCAATGACAATTTAACACTCGTTAAGGAAAAAAAATGAAAAAAAAAGCATGAAAAACAGAATAATTTTATGGTCAAAAACTTGAAAAAGGGACTTTTCACCTTGAACTTAGGCGCTGCAAGCAACTTCAGTACATCCAACAATAGAAAGACTACATATGTCCGCTGAGGGCCTCTATTGCAACTTAATGTCCACCTAGCTTTACCAGTTAATCCTGTTTCGAAACCTAAAAAGTCGGGTTTTTCCCACTATAGCCCCCAGCTTAGTGGTCAGATAACCTATAGTCCCCCAATCATGGTAATTATACCATAATGGGGTCTATAATTTTGTGGGCGAGCTATAATGGGAAACCCCAAAAAGTCATGAGAAAAAGTGTAAAACATCTTAAAAAAACAGCGCACCAATACAATCCAAATTCTTTGGATTGAATAAATAGGAGTAGCCTGCTGAGAAGCTGAGGCGGCTATTAAACATATACCGTCTAGCGTCGGAACCATTGCTCTCGAACGACTAGCGACGAGGGAAACAATTTAGAAGGGGGCATAGACTAGCTATATTTTTATAGTGCAAAAATTTCTGACCGGGGATGGGATCAAACCAGCTGGTGGTGAGTTAGTGGGGGGGGGGGGGGGGGTTTAGAATTTAGGAGTCGGGAATGTATGTTTTTGGGAGGAGTAGGTAACTGAACGGGAGGGGATCAGCGGAGGGGGGGGGGGGTAGGTAGCTGAGCGGAGACGTGTTACTTAGCTTGGGGATGATAGGGGTACAGGGATTATTAACAATTGGGTACAGGGGGTACAGGGATTATTAACGATTTTTTACACAATTGGTCCCCTACACTAGTCCTCTACCCATGAAATTCAGATAAGGCGTAACGTTCACTTACTAGAAATCCCAATCTAAAGTCGATGACCTCCATCCAAGTTTAACAGTAAAAAGAAAGTTGTTACAAAATCACAAATTATTCATCTCTCTCTTTCTTTCTCTCTAATGATTAACACAAGTGAAAACTTAGCCATAGTTTAAAAATTATGAAAACATCACACCTTGTCTAAACTTTCTTTTTACTGTAAAACTTGGAGGGAGATCTTCAACTTTACATTGGGATTTCTGGTAAGTGAACATAACATTTTATCTGAACGTGTTGGGGATCAATGGTGCAGAAATTGTTTTCAAAATGGGATTTTAAGTTAAGTAATATTGCAACAAAAAAGAATTTTCATTTCGTGAGAATAGGGGGTGCTAACTTACTTTCTCCGTTCAGTATAGAAGTTAAGGCACAGTTAAAGTCCAATGTTTGAAAACAAATTCAACGTCCTAAAATAGTAGTCAAGGTTCGAAAACAAAAACATTATGAACAAAATTGTTTCAGCTTAAAAAACGTTTAGAATACCAATACTCCTCTTCGAGTCGTAAAAAGAAACACACGTTGACAATAATTGATTCAAACTCGTTCGAGAGCAATTAAAAAAAAAACAAATTTGTCAGAAATGACCAAAACACTACTGTCTACAAGCTGTAGAATTATTAGCCGCAATATCAGTCGATCGACTTTTGGTAAAGACAACTGGGGAGAAAGCCCCGATTAAAGCTTTCAGGGTAAAACCTTGAATAGAAACTGTAACTGCACTTAATTTGTCGAAGCATAAAAGCAAACTCTAATTTTGCTGTCCAATTTTGATATAATAGGTTACTATGTCAACATTTGCTGACTAATCGAAACTTGGGATGCTCATAGCCAATGCAAACCACTTCTTTGTTCTTATGAACTTCGCTAAACGCGTCAATAGGTGCGAAAATGATAGCTCTTTATCAGTGTATCAGGCGCCTTTTGAGTTTCCACATCAAATCGTGAGTCTTTGCTACCAATTTCACAAGCATAATTCTGAACTCCACGAAGTGTTAGGAAACAGGGAGGCCAAAAAGAGGCATCAAACGGAACGTAGAAATGGAGGTCACAGTACAGGCCTCAAATTTCAATTGAGAGATTAGCCTAACTTCACAATAGAGGCAGAACACACCAAAATAAGATGGACCACAGGGGAGGGATTACACATGCCAAGAAGGGCATTATTTGACGTTGAAAGATGATCATAAGCCGACAAACATTGGACAAAATGTTCTCGGTAGAAGCATTTCACACTGGGCTATCCGAGCCTTCCAATGTCTTATCTTACATTCACTTTTGTTTTTAGCAACATTTCGCAATTTCGCAAAAATCACGATTTCAAGCGTGAAAAAGTCAAGAAAAGAAATTGAAAGAATGTTCTCGAACAAAAGCGCAAAAACGGTCAAGCAAAAATTTTACATTAAAACGACACCGACGTTTACAATAATTGCTCCTTTCACACTTCGTTCGAGAGCAATTGAAAATATCATCTTACTATTCAACAAAAACGCTAAACGTGACGAGATTGGAAGAATTAGGAAACTGTCAAAGCCATTTGAATTTCATTCAAATTTTGACAGTTTTCTGATACTAATATCGCGGAACGAAAACAGAATTTACGTAAATTTCCTTCCGGCAGAAAATTATCAGAAAGACATAGCTTTGCCATTTCCTCTTACTTGGGCACGAAACTAGGAATAATTTCCAAATATCAAAACGCGTAAAAAACAGGAAAAGCTTAAATATTATAAAATTCCGACTGGTCCAAATGCTAACAAACCAGCATGAGATCATATAATACAGCATAGTGGAAGTTTCAACAGAAGAAGAAAAAAGATTTCTATGCGAAGTCTAGCACCAAGCAAATATTAAGATAAACTAGAGAAAAAACCATCAAAAAACTACAAAAACAAACTTTGTCTCAATACTGAAACCAAACTCTTCTAAGATTAACCGCCAAAAATTGCCTCCCCGACTCACTCATGTAAAAATAAAATTGGATCCATATTGATTGAAGAAAACAAAGAAAAATCCCTCGAAAAATATTTCAAAAAATAATTACTTTACGAATGACTTTTACAGAAATGATACTTCAAAATATGTCCTATCTCGATGCTAGTAACAATCTGTCGCCTACTTTCTTTTCACGGTCCAGACAAAGCTCTGAATCGGAAGCTGAACAACTCATAACAGAAAAAAAACCTACATTTTTACTAACTGTTTCAGAATATGATGTAATTCAAGAAATTTTACAATACGCTAAGTAAGGAAATATGTGGAAAACAAATAATTTAGTGAATTTTTTTGTTCCAAGACAGATAAGACATGATGCTTGCGACCTAATCCATTTGGACTCAGAAGAGAGAAAATTTAACCTAAATTTGATTTCGTCAAAGAAAAAGCTCCAATACTAATTATTATATTGGCTAATTCCAACTTCTTTGAGGGCGATGAATGAGCAAACATAGCATTAACGTCAAATGAATTGCTCACAAACCTAATGGCGAGGAGTGCGCTTTTAGGGGAGGCAGGCGTGGATTCGGGGAATTCTTCTCACAGTTGGCAGTTTCGCATACTTAAAACATAAACGGACTATCGTCGGAGAAATTGCCCCCGAACGACAGGCGCGGAAATTCAATTCATAGGGCGCTGTAGCCTAGATAAGTTTTACGTTATGGGTGCAAAATAAACTACTATGGAGGGATTCCAAACCGCGAACTCCAGCGCGCTAGACTAAACCATTAACCACTCGGCTATCAGGCCCTTACAATATCATATTACGATCGCTTTTGTTTTAACACTTTATTCCTTAATTAGAGCAATTTAGATCAGGCAAAAATTAAGTCAAGCGTGAAAGTCACTCCAGAAAAGTTATCGAAATAAAGTTCTACAAGAAAGCGGTCAAGCAAAAATATTGTATAAAAAGACAACTTCGAGAGCAATTAAAAAGTAAAGACTCTTCGAGACACCTTCGAGAGCAATTAAAAAGTAAAGACTCTTCGAGACCTGCTCAACTTGATTCCCTTGGTCTTTACCAGTTCTTTCTGTTTTCCAATACACAAAAAAGACAGTAAAACTTGGTTCGACAAAAAATTGGTATGAAAAATTGAATAAAAGAAGAACAGAGACTAAAAATAACTGCTAAAAACTTAAATGTTTGTAACGAATTGCTCCCGAATTACTGATGGGCACTTGATTCTAATGCGGCCCGCATCCGCCACGGTAGTGGCGCATTCAGTTTAGTAGGGGGCTTCAGTTGATGTTTACTAGTGCACACACAAGCCCCTAGTACAATTCAAAGGGCGCGCTTTTCATTCGAATTTTAGTAAATTACTCCAATTCAGCTGCTCAATGAGTACGGTTTAGATCTCCCAAAAATTTACAAGTCAAGCGTGATAAGTCACTGAAAAATCAAAACTGCCATGCAAAATTTTTGAATAAAAAAGACATTAATACAATAGTTTCTTCAACCTGTTCGAGAGCAACTATTAACGCATATCAATATCTTGGAAATTGTATAAAAGAATTCACAATCATGGCAGCACAACTGCGTCTCATAAGCTTAAAAAACATTAGAAAAAAGGTAAACCCGGTAACTCCTCTCTATGGAGAAGGTAAATAGTTCAAGTAAACTGCCTACAGGTACTTCAACTGAAGATACAGAAAATACATTCCATTAATTTTACTTTCGGCAAAGTTTTGTAAAGTAGAAACAGTGTCAAAAAATATAGATGAATCGATCGTTTTATATAAAATTTGTTAACAGTATCAACAGCTTTGTGGAATTCATTATTTTTGATGAGCTGTATTACAATGAGGAATTCAACGGAACGTTTAAAAACATTTAAAAGGTAATGAAATTTCAAATTTAGGTTGCGTGAGTTTAAACTCAAATTACAAATCGATTATGTTTAAAAGGGGTAAATGTTGTCGGTACACTATCGGTATTCTAGTAAAATGTCTGCAAAGCACCAATGTGATGTCTTTGAAACAGCATCCTCCAACTCTTCTAACCATTGCCTTAACTTACAACTTTCCTCTTCTATTTCTCTGTTTGCTCAAGATTGCCCTGGAACGGAATAGAACTTGTCTAAAAAAACAACAAGCAACAACTCACATATTGCCCGATTTTGACTAAATGTTGGAAACATAGCTGTCAGCTTGCCAGAAAATAGCCGCGATAGCTTCCTAGATCTGCAGTCTCAAAAAGATAGTTAAAGAAACAGACGAGAACAAACTTTTAAAGTAAAAGCTGATGTTACATTTTGATTAGGAATCTGTCAAATTTCTTGCTGCTACTAAAAGCTGCTCTCAAATAACCTTCAATTAGAGTTGCACACATTCACTTGTCAATATCTCTTTGTATTAAAAAAAGAGAGAACTCAATCTTAGAGTGAGTAAGTCATTTTTGAGAGCGAGCTAAGTCACGAGTGAGCAAAAACTTATTCAATCAAATGAACAAAATAAATCGCTCCACTATGAGTGAAAAATGACTTCACACACTCTATTCAGATGAAATTGCATGAAAGATGAACAGCAACCAGATTTGAATTGGTTGTGACATATGGTCGTAACAAAAATCTTGACGACGAAATGAAAACACAGCCAGCAGAATTCCGGAAGCGACTCGCATCGTCGGAATTTTACAAAGAGAACTATAAACGCAACTGACACCATTACCTTTTATCAAAAAACATCACTAACTAATTACATCACCATCATTGAATTTAAAATGATAAAATTTACGCGCTAACATCACCAGAAAAATTTGATCATTGACATCATAGAGCAAATTAAAACCTATAAAAATTAACACATCATTCATTAAAAGTACAAAGACCGATCAGATATATACCGTAAGATAATTTTACAGGAAAATCACTGAAATCTTGATACCGCAAAATTTAACTAACAAGAACATTTGGTTACGTTGATAAATGGCCTAAATTTTATAGGATGGTCAGATACTGATGGGCTTAAAAAACCGACAGGGCAAAAAACTGTCATAAAAAACTCTTGATACTCATCTAACTCGCCCAAAAACAAATCAAGAAAACATAAGGTAGATGACAATATTAGAAACTAAACTGAATTTCTGAACCGAGGACCTATAATTGTCCGCACAAAACAATAATTAGTCAAAATTCTTAAACCGAACTTCAGCACATTCTCAGCGCAAAATTTTTTTAAATCAATTGCAAACAAAAATTAAAAAATGCTAAATGATTGTTTGCAATCAGTTAACTTCTTAACAGATGATAAAAGCAGATTGCACAAAATAAAACTAGAGGTTTTAGGCGAAATATAAAATGATAATTGCTACAAGTGGAGAAAATGGATACATTGTCAAAACAGCAAAAAAGACTACTTCCAGTTAAAAGACAAACTGAGAAAAAAAATGAAGTAGAAAAACAATTGCATTCAATTATTTAGCATTCGAGGCTTAGAAATATCAAATAGCCATCCTCCTGTAGAGATATAAAACGTAAAAAGAGTTCACAGATTCCAAATTTAAAAAATAATTTGCAAATTAAGTGTCAAAAAATTAAAACTGCAATTACGAAAAACACCTTGACTGAGTTTTAAAGACCTGACGGCAAAAAAACTATTCAAAAAAATTCGAAAGAAAAATTAAAATCCCCGAAGGTTCATAAAATTTTTCTTACTGATAAAAAATGAAAACAGAATTCAAGATTCAAAGTATTAAAATAATTTTTCACAATCATGGCAGCACAACTGCGTCTCATAAGCTTAAAAAACATTAGAAAAAAGGTAAACCCGGTAACTCCTCTCTATGGAGAAGGTAAATAGTACAAGTAAACTGCCTACAGGTACTTCAACTGAAGATACAGAAAATATATTCCATTAATTTTACTTTCGGCAAAGTTTTGTAAAGTAGAAACAGTGTCAAAAAATTTAGATGAATCGATCGTTTTATTTAAGATTTGTTAACAGTAACAACAGCTTTGTGGAATTCATTATTTTTGATGAGCTGTATTACAATGAGTAATTCAACGGAACGTTTAAAAACATTTAAAATGTAATGAAATTTCAAATTTAGGTTGCGTGAGTTTAAACTCAAATTACAAATCAATTGTTTAAAAGGGGTAAATGTTGTCGGTACACTATCGGTATTCTAGTAAAATGTCTGCAAAGCACCAATGTGATGTCTTTGAAACAGCATCCTCCAACTCTTCTAACCATTGCCTTATCTTACAACTTTCCTCTTCTATTTCTCTGTTTGCTCAAGATTGCCCTGGAACGGAATAGAACTTCCACAACTCACATAAAACAACAACCCACATATTGCCCGATTTTGACTAAATGTTGGAAACATAGCTGTCAGCTTGCCGGAAAATAGCCGCGATAGCTTCCTAGATCTGCAGTCTCAAAAAGATAGTTAAAGACAGACGAGAACAAACTTTGAAAGTAAAAGCTGATGTTAAATTTTGATTAGGAATCTGTCAAATTTCTTGCTGCTACTAAAAGCTGCTCTCAAATAACCTTCAATTAGAGTTGCACACATTCACTTGTCAATATCTCTTTGTATTAAAAAAAGAGAGAACTCAATCTTAGAGTGAGTAAGTCATTTTTGAGAGCGAGCTAAGTCACGAGTGAGCAAAAACTTATTCAATCAAATGAACAAAATAAATCGCTCCACTATGAGTGAAAAATGACTTCACACACTCTATTCAGATGAAATTGCATGAAAGATGAACAGCAACCAGATTTGAATTGGTTGTGACATATGGTCGTAACAAAAATCTTGACGACGAAATGAAAACACAGCCAGCAGAATTCCGGAAGCGACTCGCATCGTCGGAATTTTACAAAGAGAACTATAAACGCAACTGACACCATTACCTTTTATCAAAAAACATCACTAACTAATTACATCACCATCATTGAATTTAAAATGATAAAATTTACGCGCTAACATCACCAGAAAAATTTGATCATTGACATCATAGAGCAAATTAAAACCTATAAAAATTAACACATCATTCATTAAAAGTACAAAGACCGATCAGATATATACCGTAAGACAATTTTACAGGAAAATCACTGAAATCTTGATACCGCAAAATTTAACTAACAAGAACATTTGGTTACGTTGATAAATGGCCTAAATTTTATAGGATGGTCAGATACTGATGGGCTTAAAAAACCGACAGAGCAAAAAACTGTCATAAAAAACTCTTGATACTCATCTAACTCGCCCAAAAACAAATCAAGAAAACATAAGGTAGATGACAATATTAGAAACTAAACTGAATTTCTGAACCGAGGACCTATAATTGTCCGCACAAAACAATAATTAGTCAAAATTCTTAAACCGAACTTCAGCACATTCTCAGCGCAAAATTTTTTTAAATCAATTGCAAACAAAAATTAAAAAATGCTAAATGATTGTTTGCAATCAGTTAACTTCTTAACAGATGATAAAAGCAGATTGCACAAAATAAAACTAGAGGTTTTAGGCGAAATATAAAATGATAATTGCTACAAGTGGAGAAAATGGATAATTTTTTCACTTATTTTCAAAGACTCAACGCAAAAACTGGGCCAATAGGATGAAAAACGCCTAAAAATGGTTATGTATAGGCGCCATTTCGTCCAGAACACTTTTCAAATTCGAAAAGTCATTCATTGATTGCAGCGCATGATCAAAAACTTCTTTCGCTCAGAAAAAATTAGTTCACAAGCCGATTTTACTCACTTCCGCTTTAAGGTCAAAACACTGTTCGAACAAATAGTACGTCCGGTTAAAAAAACTCAAGAAAACCAATATTCCTCTTCGAGTCGTAAAAACCAAGAGAAGGCCAATAACAGCCCCAGCTTTCGCTGTGCGGCTACTAAATATAACCTACTAAAGTTGGGCGAATTGCTCTCAAACGCTCGGTTGGCTTCAGTAGTACTCAGCTTGGTAGAGATGCTAGGGCATGGGGGTTCGGGATGGGTAGGGTTGGGAAAGCTGGACGAGAGGGGTTCCAAACCTCCAGGTGGAGAAGGGTGGACTGGGGGCGTGTTAGGGGCAGGGATTTGGAAAAACTAATTGGAATTGCAATAATTGGCAATTAATTGATTGCAATAATTGATTGGTGACTCCAATTTAATTGCATTAATTGATTGGAACGACACTTAGACTAGTTTCCACGTCGGAAACATGGTACTAAACGAAAAGTTCCCAGATTACATATTTCTGTAGCAAATCGTAAATTGACAGACTTTTTGGGGTGAAATAACTTTCGTCTTTGATGAAAATGCTGAATGTTAAAGAGAGTATACCCATATGCGTACATTTTTGCGTAAATTCGAGGCAATTTTTTTAAAAACTACGAAATTGATTATTGATAGAAAGTAAAACCTAATTGATCATAATTGCAATTATTGCAATAATTGATTGTTTTATTCTGCCAATTAAATTAATTGATTGTTACAATTTTTTCTCAAGACAACTAATTGCAATTAATTTTTCCAAAACCCTGGTTAGGGGAGGGGTGTGAGGAGATTACATATTTCTGTAGCAAATCGTAAATTGACAGATTTTTTGGGGTGAAATAACTTTCGTCTTTGATGAAAATGCTGAATGTTAAAGAGGGTATACCCATATGCGTACATTTTTGCGTAAATTCGAGGCAAATTTTTTTAAAAAACTACGAAATTGATTATTGATAGAAAGTAAAACTTAATTGATCATAATTGCAATTATTGCAATAATTGATTGTTTTATTCTGCCAATTAAATTAATCGATTGTTACAATTTTTTCTCAAGACAATTAATTGCAATTAATATTTCCAAATCCCTGGTTAGGGGAGGGGTGTGAGCAGATTACATATTTCTGTAGCAAATCGTAAATTGACAGATTTTTTGGGGTGAAATAACTTTCGTCTTTGCGAAATATAAAATGATAATTGCTACAAGTGGAGAAAATGGATACATTGTCAAAACAGAAAAAAAGACTAATTCCAGTTAAAAGACAAACTGAGAAAAAAATGAAGTAGAAAAACAATTGCATTCCATTATTTAGCATTCGAGGCTTAGAAATATCAAAAAGCCATCCTCCTGTAGAGATATAAAACCTAAAAAGAGTTAACAGATTCCAAATTTTAAAAATAATTTGCAAAATAAGTGTCAAAAAATTAAAACTGCAATTACGAAAAACACCTTGACTGAGTTTTAAAGACCTGACGCCAAAAAAACTATTCAAAAAAATTCGAAAGAAATTAAAATCCCCGAAGGTTCATAAAATTTTTCTTACTGATAAAAAATGAAAACAGAACAAGATTCAAAATATTAAAATAATTTTTTAGAAAAGTCGAAATATTTTAAAAAATGGACTTACCAAAAATTTTTTCTACTTATTTTCACTTATTTCACATACCAAAAAATTTTTTCACTTATTTTCAAAGACTCAACGCAAAAACTGGGCCAATAGGATGAAAAACGCCTTAAAATGGTTATGTATAGGCGCCAGTTTGTCCAGAACACTTTTCAAATTCGAAAAGTCATTCATTGATTGCAGCGCATGATCAAAAACTTCTTTCGCTCAGAAAAAATTAGTTCACAAGCCGATTTTACTCACTTCCGCTTTAAGGTCAAAACACTGTTCGAACAAATAGTACGTCCGGTTAAAAAAAACTCAAGAAAACCAATATTCCTCTTCGAGTCGTAAAAACCAAGAGAAGGCCAATAACAGCCCTAGCTTTCGCTGTGCGGCTACTAAATATAACCTACTAAAGTTGGGCGAATTGCTCTCAAACGCTCGGTTGGCTTCAGTAGTACTCAGCTTGGTAGAGATGCTAGGGCATGGGGGTTCGGGATGGGTAGGGTTGGGAAAGCTGGACGAGAGGGGTTCCAAACCTCCAGGTGGAGAAGGGTGGACTGGGGGCGTGTTAGGGGCAGGGATTTGGAAAAACTAATTGGAATTGCAATAATTGGCAATTAATTGATTGCAATAATTGATTGGTGACTCCAATTTAATTGCAATTTTTTTAAAAAACTACGAAATTGATTATTGATAGAAAGTAAAACCTAATTGATCATAATTGCAATTATTGCAATAATTGATTGTTTTATTCTGCCAATTAAATTAATTGATTGTTACAATTTTTTCTCAAGACAATTAATTGCAATTAATTTTTCCAAATCCCTGGTTAGGGGAGGGGTGTGAGCGGGGGCGGGGTGACTGAGGGGGTCAAAGTTTTAAGATTTGAGAAAAATTGACAATAACGGAACAGTAGCTCTTTGGTGGCATTGAAGAGGAAATTTACTGTTTATATCAACGTAAACGAGGAAAAATGATCAGGAACAAACCGGGAGTAACGCGACTGATTGTTATGGGTTGGTGAAAGTCAGCGCCTCCTGCAAGCCGAAATCCCCAAGGCGGGCTTCCCGTCATGCAGATGTCAAATTTACCTTCCATTGTGCAACCCTTAAAAACGCCTAGAGTCGTTTAAACACGTCATTTACAATAAAAAGAAGCATATTATGTAACGTATTGTGAGATGCCTGACCAAGAACTTGGTTGCCTCTCCATAGATTACAAAAGAACCAAACAATCTGATCGTTCCTGTTTGTGTCCGCCCAGTCTGTTATGAAACCCCTAGTTACGAGTCATTACATATCATTATTCTACTTCCACAAAAGTGAGGGACTGCTCCCGCAAGCTAAATAATATTGATTAATCATACTACTAATTGCTGTGATATTGTTGTTGAGCCTAATTGTTGTGATAAACTTATTAAATAGTGTGATTTCAGTTATCGATGATCTGCGAGGCAGCAGTTGTGGCCTCTGAATTATTTGACGAAAATATTATTGCGGTCCCGGGCCTCAAACTACATCCAGGAAGCCAAGCGAAACTCAAAGTGGTACAGAATCGTCTCGATGAAATCCCGGTTGGTGAAACAATTATTTTATGGCACGACGTTATTAACAACTCGATCACAAAGCACCCATCAGATCCGAGACAACCGCTAACCGCTGACGAACTTATTACTGTGTTACAAAAAATCCGAGATCTCATCGGTGGTATAGTCTACTGCCAAATAAAAGGAGCCGCAAACGTCTTAGAAAAACTTTGTTCTACGGGAATTCCCACTACCCAAATTATCAAGGACCTGCTGTCAAAGAAAAAGCAGAAAGATACCAAAATTACCTCTCAATATTCAGAGCTTCACCAATATTGGAGAAATGAAATCAAAACTTTGACGATCGTTAGGAAATCTGAAGCAAATCAAGCAGAAGCAGCGTCCATCAAAAATAAAGAGAAAAAGGATTAAAGTGACTTTGTTAGTAGTTTCCCCTCCGTACTAAGGTCAACGGTACCAATAAGTAAAATCAGCTTTTCCTGCAACAAACTGGTGTCCTTGATAAAGTTCTTGGGCTAAGGTTAGCAAGAAAAGCTTTAACCCTTCCTGGCATTACCGCGTGAACAAAAATGGATGGAAAACTAGTTGATCTCAATTTGGAAGTGGAAACACTGAATAAGCAAATCGAAAAATCAACCGAATTCATTAACTTAATCAAAACAGAACTCTCAGAGTTAAAAAAAAATCTTATGATGCTTTTCTGGGGACAATTTCGAAGGGGAAAGCGTTCTACCCCAGCGCAAATGACAATAGAATGGGCATTCGTGTAAGAGGAATCCCAGAAAATGAATCAAAGTCACCAGACGAAAGACTTCATGCCGATATGCTTGCTATTGAAGAGATATTGTGTTACCTAAAAGTAGAAGACAAGCGACTCAGCAAGGTCACGCGTATTAGAAAATATAACTCAGAAAAGGGTCTGAGAACCATCCTCATAAATCTAGAAAGCCCAATCAGCAAAGAGCTAGTGCTGACATCAGCTTTCAGGCTTAAAAACTTTAGTCGACGAGTCTTCATAAGCCGGGAGCTTACTTCAGAGCAGTTAAAAATTGAAAATGAGTGTCTGAGAAAAAATGACTGCTGATTGACAACCACATGTTCCCAAACACAGATTCTAGAGTCCAAAACCTTGTCGTCGAGACCAAACAAGGTGACAAATGGATGGAATACAAAGACAATCTGATTGAAAACGATTTTGCCGGCGCATCCTCAGCCAACGATAACTGACTACGAAAAATAACAATCTTATCTTATGACGTCCGTAGTATTCTAAAACCCGAGCCTTGAATGAAATTAGCGAACTACCTGACAACTTTTGACTTTGATATCATCTGTCTCACGGAAACCTGGCTGACAGCTGTAATTTCACATAGTGCGCTTTTATACCAAACTATGTAATCAACAGAGGGGACAGACAGTCAAATGAAAGCAAATCAAAACACGGCGGTGTTTAATAGCTGTCAAAAAAGGCGTTCCATTTGAAACAATTATCCTAAAACTAACTCATGACGACTTTTTGGCTCTGAAAATAACAATCAGTGAGACCTCAATGCTATTGGTCTGCATGTATAGTCCCCCACACGGAAGTCGCTATCAACGGACTACTGAAAGCTTTTTAAAAGTACTGACTGAATTATGCAACTTAAAAAGTCAGGAAATGATTCAATGCACTCTGATTGTAGGCGAAATCAACCTCTCGGGGACAAATTGGGAAACAGTGGACTCTAATGATAACTATGAATCAGAGACCCTGGATAAACTGATAGAATCAAGCTTCACGAACTTATCCAATCAAACGCTAGATGTTGTCCTCACAAATAATCCACATCCAGTGCGAGAATTTTATGAACATCAAGAATTTTACAGGAGCTTTTAGGTAAACAAGGAGCAGTGTTCAGATCACCTACCAATTCTGTTGTGTTCCTCGGTACAGTTATCAAAAACTCAAACGCGTGCCGTAAATTTGCTTTCAAAAGAGCTGACTGGAAAAAACTGAATCAAGCCATTGAGAAAAAGGCCTTCAGACCCTTCTGTTTTATCACTGCTGACGCATTACTGAACCAATGGTACACATGGATTAGACACCAAAACAACAATCACATATCTAAACTAACGAAACATCGAACAGCACTGCCTCTTTGGGCCAGTAAGGAAAATTCTCTAATGATGAAGCAGTTGAACACCAAAAAAAGACGTGGATAATTTTAAATCTTAGTAGCCTCCTCAAACTAAAGAAGCTGGAGAAACAGATTTTGAAACAACTGGACATCAATCTAAACATTTTTGCAGACAAAATTTCCACAAGCAGGCGTTTTAGCAGTATAAAAAAATACCTGAAATGTATCTGAAAGCCCTCTGTTTTGCCAGCAACAATCAAGTTTGGTAATGAAAAAGCTAGTTGTGACAGCGAAAAAGCCACCATCTTCAATTTGTTCATCAAAATTGTATATAACAGTAAAGAACCTACTCTACTGATTTACACAAAAAGCAAAGTTAACTTTATAAAAACTTTGCGCCTGGAAAATGAAGAGTTCTCACAAAACTTGGACCTGAACAAATCAACAGGCCTCGATAACCTAGGAAATAATATCCTCAGAAATTGTGCTAAAACTTTGAGTAAATATCTCCTATTGCTGTTCCAAACAATCCTGAATAAAGGAATTTTCCCGCAACTCCGAAAAGTAAGTCAAATCACGCCAGTGTATAAAGAGGGAAGTAAAGCCGATGTCAACTGCTACAGACCCATAAGTCTTTTATGTTGCGTCTCAAAGCTGATGGAAAGAATCATTTTCAACCGAATATACTCACATTGCAAAAACAATCTCTTTGAAAACCAATTCGGATTTAGACAGAGGAGGTCTGCAACAACTCAACTACTACTATTTCTAAACTCTTTATACGCCAAACTTGACGATGTGAAAACGAAAGAGTTGTCAGTCCTCTACTTAGACTTTGCAAAGGCGTTCGACAAATTCTCTCACAACAAACTAATTGAAAAATTGCATTTTTTCAAAATTGGACGAAATCTTTTAAAACTGATTGAAAGCTACTTTAATAGAAGGAAACAGTGCGTCAAGATTGATAATGCACTATCCGAAAGAATAGAAATCACTGCCGGTGTTCCAAAAGGGTCAATCTTAGGTCCTCTGCTCTTCCTCATTTTCATAAATGCCATTCCACCAGAAACTCCTCTCATTGAAAATTTCGGTTTCGCAGACGACTTCAAACTGATTAGCGTATATCAAAAAGAATTAAAAAAGAACGTGACAGGAATAGAAAACTGGTGCGATCGAAATCACATGACATTAAATGCATCAAACTGTAAACTTCTCCTCTCAAAAGCGAACAAAAAGCTTCTCTAAAAAATCAGGAGCTAGGAGATTTTGATAGTCAACGGGACCTTGGTTTGAGTGTCTCAAAAAATCCTAATTGGAACAGCAATTGTAATCATCGGCTTTTGAAAGCAACAAAAGCTTTCTACCAATTAAAACGAAGCATGACCGACAGCGCCTCATTCAAAAATAAATTCAATGCCTACACTGGCAATGTCGTGCCAATACTATCATACTGTTCTCAAGCTTAGCTCCCAAACCGACAGCAGATGAAGAAAAATAAAAATCTACAAACAAGAGCCACTTCATGGATATTAGTGGAAGGAACTGCAACTACAAAGAAAAGCTAACAGTACTTAAACTGTTGGCCCTAAGCCTGTATGTCGAAATGCACGATTTACTAGTTTTACTATCGTTACTTGACAATAAATTCGACATCAAAGTAAACTTCGAATATCAAAACTTTGGAATGATTAGACAAAATGCAATAGGGGAATTAAAAATAGCAAAAAATCGTCTCAGGAGGAATGATGAAAACTTTTTTCACAGAGCCAAACTACTTTACAACATCTTTTCTAAAGTTCCTTCTCATTCGACACAACTATCGAGCAAAAAAACCGTGAGTGACATCTACTGGAATTTTTTTGAATAAAATACGACTGTAACAACAAATGCACGTAGAGAACCTTATGCAAATGTGCGATGTGCAACCCACGATCGAAAATCGAATAGAAATTGGACACGAAAACAAGGGTGCCTTGGAGCACCCCTGGGAAGACCCTAAAGCCGGAACTACTACTACTAAAATTTTGAATTTTTTAACGTTATTTCATTAAAAGACCGACATTTTCAAACGGTTGTAACAATTTCACATTTGAATCAATGATTTTTGCTCTGCACGTAGCTCGATAACAAATTGGGGTCTTTCCCATTACACCCACCCACACAGCTTAGTGGTAAGATAACCTACACCCCCAATCATGGTAATTTTACCATAATGAAGGCTATAATTTCATGGGGGGCTATAACGAGAGAGATCCGAAAATCGACCATTGAAACTCCTTTTTGGTCAAAGGCAACAGAAAGCGATACTTTGACCGTCTTTGCACAAAATTAAAAAAGTTGTTCAAAAATAACGTAAATTGTACAATTCATTGTACAAAAGTTTTTGCTATATCGAGCAGCATCAGGTAAAATGCAATTTGAAGTTATTCACTTTACAATTAAAATGATTCCAATTCAGATATTAAACAAAACAGTAATTTAGGAAGTTCTCGGAATATTGTTTACCGATAAAACAAAAATTTGTGAAAATTCGTTTTCCCATTCTTTTTAGTTTTCTGAGCAAGATTGTTGAATTTAGGTTTTGGCGTAAAAGAAACCATTTTGTAATTAAAATTAATTCTGACATTTAAAACAAACGTTTTCGAACTTTACGTCCATTGCGAGGTTAAAACTTTTTCACAAATTGTTAAATGATAAAATGAATATGTATTTACATTTGTCCAAGACAACAATTTATCCAATTTCAGGAACTATATTTTTTAAAAAAAATCCAAAAATTTTCATTTATACAATTTTTAGCCTATTTACATCTCAAATTTACAGCTGATATCAATTTCGTTAAAAACATTCATAATCCGGATTTTTCTGTTTTGGCCACGTTTTTTTATTTATAGGGTAATTCCAAATTTGATTTAACCCTAAGTAACCCTTTTGTAGAGGTTTTGCAAATAGCGATTATCATGCACAAAATGTTTTTTGACCTACTTATGTTTTCAAGTCAAAAAAATGAATTGAACAAATGTTTCTGCGTGAGTTTCCGCCCCCTGTTTTTATCGCGTGTGTTTAGTCCCATCTTCAAATTGCTGATGCATATAGCTTCCATAGTCAAGAGTTTCTCAACTGTGCGACATGATCCAGAATTTTTCATTCAATGTCATTCGTGGAGCCACTATATTGAACAAGAAATTGAACAACCTTTGAATCCTTCTTTCGATGTTCCCATATCCTAGTGGTAACATGCCGGCTTGTCTGCCCACTAAACTTTTCACTGCAGATTTTGGGATCTCTGGCGATAGGTTGCTTGGATAGAATTCTATTGGAGCAGTTTCTATAACCTCTCCAACCGTCACGTTGTTGTACAAACTTATTACGTCATGAGAAACTATCTGCTCTTTATCTTCAAGAGAGAGTGACTGCAAGATTTTTCAAGCATCTTGCCCTTTGGTTTCAATGTATGCGCCCAGTAGTTTCTAGAAGAACTGTGCCGGAAATCTTTTCCAGTTTCTGTAACTGCTGCCAGGTATCCAAAGAACGGGTCTCAACTTCACAAAGCTGCTCACACTCCGTTTAATTCTCACGTAATTCACGTAAAAATTTGTCAACGTCTGCGAAGAAGTGCAGCTCAATAATTTTGTCTCTCTCAGCGTGTTTAGGTCCAACGATAGGATGTCAAGAACAACTTTGAAAAGTCACCACCATTTATAATCACAACCTTGCTATGGTAGTTCTTAAAGACTTTCTACCATTTCGCAACATTTTGAAACATTTTAATGTTTTGATTCAATAAAATGTATTTTCGTAATGAGAAACATCACAACTGTTCAATAGTATGTAAATGTCAACTCCTGGCAACAGTACTCATTGCACAAGTTCAGCGATGGCTTCCTTCGTGCTATTGTTTTTATGGCGAAGTGCAATGATCTATTATACGCCAATCAAACGAGCGTGATGTGCAGCCGAAATCGTTTACATACTGACCGGTGAGTCTTTTTTTGATGCTTTGTTTTCCGAGTGCTTATCTGTCTGCATGTCTGACCGATATCGGTTGAATTGCTTCCACTACATGTTATTTCAAATACTATGTGCGACATTAGATTCATGTCAAAAGTAGATTTGCCTAATGGTTAAAACAGGTGTCTAGTTTCCGTGTTGTGTAGATCACTGTTATATGCGTTATCTTTTGCGGCTTTTCCTTCAGTCCAATGGTTAATTTGCCTCTATACTGTCAGAAAACTGTGGGTATGTTCTTTTGCTTAAGCGTATTGTTTGAATTCCAATAGGCTGTTGTTTTTTGGTCTTTTTAGAGTCAACTAAAATTTTTCCAAAATTCACAATGCTTGTCGACCAATTTTCCGGATATTGAGTTTTTGCAATATATTTTCATTGATTTTTAGGGCTTCGTCAAAGTAATACCAGTTGCTTGTAGATAAAAAACTTACGGATAGTACCCTCTACAATATATCTTTTATGCTGGAGGGAGAGCGCGGCTACGGAAATTTAGAATTGTTTCACTGTCTGTTGTCTTCTGATACCATTTTCAACAGACATTTCTTCGTTACGTAGACTGCCATATCTAAGAAGATTAGATCATGGTTTTCTTCTATTTTTGTTTGTAATTTCCAAAATTTTTTTGCTAATTGTTTCCTAGTTGAAGTAAATTGTTGGCGTGGTATTTATTGCGCAATTTATGTCATCTATATATCTTTCAAATAGTTTTCGTTTTCTAGTCTGGTTATCAGTTAGTGAGTTTTCACATACAAAGTTTTTCCAAACGACATCCCCCATTTTTTTGTACTACTCCTTACATACATTTTGATTTTTTTTATGATACCGGTTCGCATATTTTCTGCATGCGACGGCCTTGCTTTTCCAAACCAATTTTTTATGAAAAATGGGACATTTTTGTTGTTTCTTCAAAGCTCATCTCTTCCTCAGTACAAAACTTTTCTAGAGAGCTCTTCATCCCTTTATTGGCCAAAACAACTGGCAGGGAACCCCCTATTGCCAAACCGTTTCTTTTTACATTATCAGTTACAATTAATTTCCAAAAAACATTTATGACTGCTAATTTGAGTAGGAGCGTAAGTATCGGTCTTTTAATTTTGGGAGGGGGTCACTGGAGTAAAGACATCGTAGAGCAACATTGATGTCACATTGGTGTATAAACTCTTCAACATCTAGTGGTATTTGATCATATGCCTCAGGCTCCAGAGTTTCAGAATTTTGTCTAGCTATAAGGCTCAAAGCTTCAATGTGAGCACCCGGCAGCTTTTCAAAAAATAGAGTCTAAAAAGTTTTTCAACTGTGGTAAAAGTTTCAAAGAAGCTAATTTCTCAAAGAGTATTTTCGTCGTGAAATTTTGCCAACCGATACAAACGCGCTGGTTGTTTGCCGGTCTTTCGTAGTTATTGATAAATTTTTTCCTTAATGAGATCTTGTTTTTCATTTCAAACAAAATTCTGTTATTTTCGTTTTCTATTTTGAGGATTATCGTGCCATTTGTTGTTTCTGTCCTCAAAAGTTTGGGGCGTAGAATTTTTGTTCATATTAGACTGATATGTTGTTTTCCTCAAGACACAAAGTCCAATACCCTTATCAAAAAGTACAGCTAAATGTTCATTCTATTTAAAACACTTGACCACCCTTGCTACTCCTCTATCGGCTGGTTACTCGCTTAATTTTTAGCCCACCATTTGGTGGATGTCTTTGCTTCAAAGAGCTTTTTACCGCAAACACCCTTTTTGTCGCATAACACTCACTAAATTGTCAAGGTCTGCCAAAAACAATTTTCATTAAATTTGTCTTTAATTGTTTGCTTTGGCCCGTAGGGTAAAAATTCCCTGACGAACATTTGTATTTCTGTTCCATCTAGGGTTCTGACTGCCTTTTCGTTTTCTCTTAGCGGTCTTTTTATTCTTTTTGAATTGTTTTCTATAAAAGAGCAAATCAAGTTTTTTGTACTGGAATTCAGCGCCATGATCAGGAAATTCATTCGAATTACAGACAACTACGTCCGTAAGTAACAAATTTCCATCTCTCACAAGACGCTTCTGTGTTGTTTTACCTTGGTTCTTACCCAATATTGAGCTAACTTATGTTGAACGCATAACAATTACTTTAAAAGGTCTGATAGCAAGAAAATATCTGCTAGCGAAATGTAGTAGTTGAGAGGTAAGATGTTCAAGGATCTTATTCGTTCGCAAAAATTAGGTTTCGGTGGGATCCTTTTCTGAAGTTTTTTTTCACAGTCGGATTTCAGACGGAAAAGATATGTACTACACCAACTGAAAACAAAATTAAAAAACAATTTTTTTGAAATATATGTAGACGACATTACTTGCACAGTCAAAGACAACCCTAAGAAATTGCTTCTTATAGGAAACAATATACATAAATTTTTGGCGTTCACAATGGGAAAAAAGACGGAAATATTTCCCTCAAAT
This sequence comes from Convolutriloba macropyga, assembly GCF_964194025.1. NCBI lineage: Eukaryota > Metazoa > Xenacoelomorpha > Acoela > Convolutidae > Convolutriloba > Convolutriloba macropyga. The sequence continues at coordinate 38,496,568 of NC_134474.1, forward strand.
GACCGTTCACGTGGAAGAACACAGAAAAATCTCTAGTAATTGTTATCAAGAAGCGAACAAAAACCAGAACAATACTGAACTTCCGTAGCTACAAACCAATCAAACCAACCATCAGAAGATTTGATGTAGTTCTTATAATTCGTTCTCAAAGGACTAAGGCCTCTATAAAATTAGATTTTCAAACTTTTTTACTCTATCTCGCATAATCAAGTTAATTGCAATCTGGTGTCAATTTTTTTACAATTAAAATCACTTCGATTCAAATTTGAAAGAAAACAGTATTTTAAGAGAATAAGAAATTGTTTTCTAGTGTACGGAAAAATTGCGAAATTTCGTATTCATGTAGACCTTAATTTTTGATTCGTGATCTTGTGCTTTATCACTTAAAAATTTTCTACGATGTCATTATCGTTTGTGTAAGGGTTTGGAACATTTCAATGTTTTTATTAGCTAAAATGGAATATTCAATCAAATCCGGATATTGAGTTTTTGCAATATATTTTCATTGATTTTTAGGGCTTCGTCAAAGTAATACCAGTTGCTTGTAGATAAAAAACCTACGGATAGTACCCTCTACAATATATCTTTTATGCTGGAGGGAGAGCGCGGCTACGGAAATTTAGAATTGTTTCACTGTCTGTTGTCTTCTGATACCATTTTCAACAGACATTTCTTCGTTACGTAGACTGCCATATCTAAGAAGATTAGATCATGGTTTTCTTCTATTTTTGTTTGTAATTTCCAAAATTTTTTTGCTAATTGTTTCCTAGTTGAAGTAAATTGTTGGCGTGGTATTTATTGCGCAATTTATGTCATCTATATATCTTTCAAATAGTTTTCGTTTTCTAGTCTGGTTATCAGTTAGTGAGTTTTCACATACAAAGTTTTTCCAAACGACATCCCCCATTTTTTTGTACTACTCCTTACATACATTTTGATTTTTTTTATGATACCGGTTCGCATATTTTCTGCATGCGACGGATTTGCTTTTCCAAACCAATTTTTTATGAAAAATGGGACATTTTTGTTGTTTCTTCAAAGCTCATCTCTTCCTCAGTACAAAACTTTTCTAGAGAGCTCTTCATCCCTTTATTGGCCAAAACAACTGGCAGGGAACCCCCTATTGCCAAACCGTTTCTTTTTACATTATCAGTTACAATTAATTTCCAAAAAACATTTATGACTGCTAATTTGAGTAGGAGCGTAAGTATCGATCTTTTAATTTTGGGAGGGGGTCACTGGAGTAAAGACATCGTAGAGCAACATTGATGTCACATTGGTGTATAAACTCTTCAACATCTAGTGGAATTTGATCATATGCCTCAGGCTCCAGAGTTTCAGAATTTTGTCTAGCTATAAGGCTCAAAGCTTCAATGTGAGCACCCGGCAGCTTTTCAAAAAATAGAGTCTAAAAAGTTTTTCAACTGTGGTAAAAGTTTCAAAGAAGCTAATTTCTCAAAGAGTATTTTCGTCGTGAAATTTTGCCAACCGATACAAACGCGCTGGTTGTTTGCCGGTCTTTCGTAGTTATTGATAAATTTTTTCCTTAATGAGATCTTGTTTTTCATTTCAAACAAAATTCTGTTATTTTCGTTTTCTATTTTGAGGATTATCGTGCCATTTGTTGTTTCTGTCCTCAAAAGTTTGGGGCGTAGAATTTTTGTTCATATTAGACTGATATGTTGTTTTCCTCAAGACACAAAGTCCAATACCCTTATCAAAAAGTACAGCTAAATGTTCATTCTATTTAAAACACTTGACCACCCTTGCTACTCCTCTATCGGCTGGTTACTCGCTTAATTTTTAGCCCACCATTTGGTGGATGTCTTTGCTTCAAAGAGCTTTTTACCGCAAACACCCTTTTTGTCGCATAACACTCACTAAATTGTCAAGGTCTGCCAAAAACAATTTTCATTAAATTTGTCTTTAATTGTTTGCTTTGGCCCGTAGGGTAAAAATTCCCTGACGAACATTTGTATTTCTGTTCCATCTAGGGTTCTGACTGCCTTTTCGTTTTCTCTTAGCGGTCTTTTTATTCTTTTTGAATTGTTTTCTATAAAAGAGCAAATCAAGTTTTTTGTACTGGAATTCAGCGCCATGATCAGGAAATTCATTCGAATTACAGACAACTACGTCCGTAAGTAACAAATTTCTATCTCTCACAAGACGCTTCTGTGTTGTTTTACCTTGGTTCTTACCCAATATTGAGCTAACTTATGATGAACGCATAACAATTACTTTAAAAGGTCTGATAGCAAGAAAATATCTGCTAGCGAAATGTAGTAGTTGAGAGGTAAGATGTTCAAGGATCTTATTCGTTCGCAAAAATTAGGTTTCGGTGGGATCCTTTTCTGAAGTTTTTTTTCACAGTCGGATTTCAGACGGAAAAGATATGTACTACACCAACTGAAAACAAAATTAAAAAACAATTTTTTTGAAATATATGTAGACGACATTACTTGCACAGTCAAAGACAACCCTAAGAAATTGCTTCTTATAGGAAACAATATACGTAAATTTTTGGCGTTCACAATGGGAAAAAAGACGGAAATATTTCCCTCAAATGACCGTTCACGTGGAAGAACACAGAAAAATCTCTAGTAATTGTTATCAAGAAGCGAACAAAAACCAGAACAATACTGAACTTCCGTAGCTACAAACCAATCAAACCAACCATCAGAAGATTTGATGTAGTTCTTATAATTCGTTCTCAAAGGACTAAGGCCTCTATAAAATTAGATTTTCAAACTTTTTTACTCTATCTCGCATAATCAAGTTAATTGCAATCTGGTGTCAATTTTTTTACAATTAAAATCACTTCGATTCAAATTTGAAAGAAAACAGTATTTTAAGAGAATAAGAAATTGTTTTCTAGTGTACGGAAAAATTGCGAAATTTCGTATTCATGTAGACCTTAATTTTTGATTCGTGATCTTGTGCTTTATCACTTAAAAATTTTCTACGATGTCATTATCGTTTGTGTAAGGGTTTGGAACATTTCAATGTTTTTATTAGCTAAAATGGAATATTCAATCAAATCCGGATATTGAGTTTTTGCAATAAATTTTCATTGATTTTTAGGGCTTCGTCAAAGTAATACCAGTTGCTTGTAGATAAAAAACCTACGGATAGTACCCTCTACAATATATCTTTTATGCTGGAGGGAGAGCGCGGCTACGGAAATTTAGAATTGTTTCACTGTCTGTTGTCTTCTGATACCATTTTCAACAGACATTTCTTCGTTACGTAGACTGCCATATCTAAGAAGATTAGATCATGGTTTTCTTCTATTTTTGTTTGTAATTTCCAAAATTTTTTTGCTAATTGTTTCCTAGTTGAAGTAAATTGTTGGCGTGGTATTTATTGCGCAATTTATGTCATCTATATATCTTTCAAATAGTTTTCGTTTTCTAGTCTGGTTATCAGTTAGTGAGTTTTCACATACAAAGTTTTTCCAAACGACATCCCCCATTTTTTTGTACTACTCCTTACATACATTTTGATTTTTTTTATGATACCGGTTCGCATATTTTCTGCATGCGACGGCCTTGCTTTTCCAAACCAATTTTTTATGAAAAATGGGACATTTTTGTTGTTTCTTCAAAGCTCATCTCTTCCTCAGTACAAAACTTTTCTAGAGAGCTCTTCATCCCTTTATTGGCCAAAACAACTGGCAAGGAACTTTACATTATCAGTTACAATTAATTTCCAAAAAACATTTATGACTGCTAATTTGAGTAGGAGCGTAAGTATCGATCTTTTAATTTTGGGAGGGGGTCACTGGAGTAAAGACATCGTAGAGCAACATTGATGTCACATTGGTGTATAAACTCTTCAACATCTAGTGGTATTTGATCATATGCCTCAGGCTCCAGAGTTTCAGAATTTTGTCTAGCTATAAGGCTCAAAGCTTCAATGTGAGCACCCGGCAGCTTTTCAAAAAATAGAGTCTAAAAAGTTTTTCAACTGTGGTAAAAGTTTCAAAGAAGCTAATTTCTCAAAGAGTATTTTCGTCGTGAAATTTTGCCAACCGATACAAACGCGCTGGTTGTTTGCCGGTCTTTCGTAGTTATTGATAAATTTTTTCCTTAATGAGATCTTGTTTTTCATTTCAAACAAAATTCTGTTATTTTCGTTTTCTATTTTGAGGATTATCGTGCCATTTGTTGTTTCTGTCCTCAAAAGTTTGGGGCGTAGAATTTTTGTTCATATTAGACTGATATGTTGTTTTCCTCAAGACACAAAGTCCAATACCCTTATCAAAAAGTACAGCTAAATGTTCATTCTATTTAAAACACTTGACCACCCTTGCTACTCCTCTATCGGCTGGTTACTCGCTTAATTTTTAGCCCACCATTTGGTGGATGTCTTTGCTTCAAAGAGCTTTTTACCGCAAACACCCTTTTTGTCGCATAACACTCACTAAATTGTCAAGGTCTGCCAAAAACAAGTTTCATTAAATTTGTCTTTAATTGTTTGTTTTGGCCCGTAACGTAAAAATTCCCTGACGAACATTTGTATTTCTGTTCCATCTAGGGTTCTGACTGCCTTTCTTTTCGTTTTCTCTTAGCGGTCTTTTTATTCTTTTTGAATTGTTTTCTATAAAAGAGCAAATCAAGTTTTTTGTACAGAAATTCAGCGCCATGATCAGGAAATTCATTCGAATTACAGACAACTACGTCCGTAAGTAACAAATTTCCATCTCTCACAAGACGCTTCTGTCTTGTTTTACCTTGGTTCTTACCCAATATTGAGCTAACTTATATTGAACGCATAACAATTACTTTAAAAAGTCTGATAGCAAGAAAATATCTGCTAGCGAAATGTAGTAGTTGAGAGGTAAGACGTTCAAGGATCTTATTCGTTCGCAAAAATTAGGTTTCGGTGGGATCCTTTTCTGAAGTTTTTTTTCACAGTCGGATTTCAGACTGAAAAGATGTGTACTACACCAACTGAAAACAAAATTAAAAAACTTTAAAAATTTAAAACAAAATTAAAAAACTTTAAAAATTAAAAATTTTTTTGAAATATATGTAGACGACATTATTTGCACAGTCAAAGACAACCCTAAGAAATTGCTTCTTATAGGAAACAATATACATAAATTCTTGGAGTTCACAATGGGAAAGAAGACGGAAATATTCCCTCAAATGACCGTTCAGGTGGAAGAACACAGAAAAATCTCTAGTAATTGTTATCAAGAAGCGAACAAAAACCAGAACAATACTGAACTTCCGTAGCTAAAAACCAATCAAACCAACCATCAGAAGATTTGATGTAATTTTTATAATTCGTTCTCAAAGGACTAAGGCCTCTATAAAATTAGACTTTCAAACTTTTTTACTCTATCTCGCATTATCAAGTTACTTGCAATCTGGTGTCAATTTTTTTACAATTAAAATCACTTCGATTCAAAATTGAGAGAAAACAGTATTTTGAGAGAATAAGAAATTGTTTTCTAGTGTACGGAAGAATTCCGAAATTTCGTATTCATGTAGACCTTAATTTTTGTTTCGTGATCTTGTGCTTTATCACTTAAAAATTTTCTACGATGTCATTATCGTTTCTGTAAGGGTTTGGAACATTTCAATGTTTTTATTAGCTAAAATGGAATATTCAATCAAATCAACATGGCTTCTAATAACTAATTTTCTATTGCAAGCTCCTCGTTTTGGTACTCATCGTGCGCATTCCCCACTGCTTTTTGTTCTGATATATACACTGCTTCGATAGTCACGATTTGGAGAAACATTACACAGAAAAATTAAACGCCAATCAGATGCACGTGAGGCGTCACAACATTTGTTTCCATGCTGATCTACAGCGAGTTTTAATTTTCTGCCATAGGCGTTGTTCTGTGTCGCCAAATTTGCCGGAAAGAGGTGGAATTTCACCCACTTTAAATTAATTCTAAAACCTAGTCTGATTTGAGATTCTGATAAAAAAAACCTGTGTTTCGATCATGATAAGCAGGTTTTGAGTTTCCTTATTGTGTAGATCTTTCTAATGTTTGTTCCGTCCTGCTACTTTCCTTTTAGCCTAATATGTAATTGGCCGCTACGTTGTAGAAAACGTGTTTGCGTCTCCTTCCGGTTCAGCCTAATTTTCAACTTGTTTAGGTTTCGGTGGGATCCTTTTCTGAAGTTTTTTTTAACAGTCGGATTTCAGACGGAAAAGATATGTACTACACCAACTGAAAACAAAATTAAAAAACAATTTTTTTGAAACATATGTAGACGACATTACTTGCACAGTCAAAGACAACCCTAAGAAATTGCTTCTTATAGGAAACAATATACATAAATTTTTGGCGTTCACAATGGGGAAAAAAGACGGAAATACTTCCCTCAAATGACCGTTCACGTGGAAGAACACAGATAAATCTCTAGTAATTGTTATCAAGAAGCGAACAAAAACCAGAACAATACTGAACTTCCGTAGCTACAAAACAATCAAACTAACCATCAGAAGATTTGATGTAATTCTTTTAATTCGTTCTCAAAGGACTAAGGCCTCTATAAAATTAGATTTTCAAACTTTTTTACTCTATCTCGCATAATCAAGTTAATTGCAATCTGGTGTCAATTTTTATACAATTAAAATCACTTCGATTCAAAATTGAGAGAAAACAGTATTTTGAGAGAATAAGAAATTGTTTTCTAGTGTACGGAAGAATTCCGAAATTTCGTATTCATGTAGACCTTAATTTTTGATTCGTGATCTTGTGTTTTATAACTTAAAAGTTTTCTACGATGTCATTATCGTTTCTGTAAGGGTTTGGAACATTTCAATGTTTTTATTAGCTAAAATGGAATATTCAAACAAATCAATATGGCTTCTAATAACTAATTTTCTATTGCAAGCTCCTCGTTTTGGTACTCATCGTGCGCATTCCCCACTGCTTTTTGTTCTGATATATACACTGCTTCGATAGTCACGTCTTGAGAAACATTGCACAGAAAAATTAAACGCCAATCAGATGCGCGTGAGGCGTCACAACATTTGTTTCCATGCTGATCTACAGCTAGTTTTAATTTTCTGCCATAGGCGTTGTTCTGTGTCGCCAAGTTTGCCGGAAAGAGGTGGAATTTCACCCACTTTAAAATATTTCTAAAACCTAGTCTGATTTCAGATTCTGATAAAAAAACTGTGTTTCGATCATGATAAGCAGGTTTTGAGTTTCCTTATTCTGTAGATCTTTCTAATGTTTGTTCCGTCCTGCTACTTTTCTTTTAGCCTAATATGTAATTGGCCGCTACCTTCTAGAAAACTTGTTTGCGTCTCCTTCCGGTTTAGCTTATTTTTCAACTTGTTATCCGCAGTCTTTTTTGCAGTCATTTTATAGCCATTTTAAATTTTTCCATGACAGATTTACAATTCTGGACCACGTTTCTGCATATTGATTTTTCCTCAATATGTTATCGTTGATTTCAAAGGACTCAACAAAGTTTTGCTTGTTGCTTGTAGATCAAACCAACCTATGAAAAACTCGCTCTATGTTATTTTACAAAAATCGTTTGGTTTCAAGCTATCGAAGTTCAGTATTGTTCTTGTTTCTGTTCGCATTTTGGAAACATTCAAAAGAAGTTTTTCTGTGTTTTTCCACGTTGTCTGTCATATGAGGAAAATTAGTTCAAGTTATCTGTCTTTTTCCCATTGTGAACGCCAAAATACTATTTATATTGTTTCTTATTTGAAGCAATTTTTAAGGGTTGTCTTTGACTTTGCAAAATTGTCGTCTTTATATATTTCAAATAACTTTTGCTTTCTAGTTTTGTTCTTAGTTGATGTAGTTTCACAACTTAACTACTCCCCACAACATCCACCATTTTTCATATGGCTCATTTTATCTCGAAACTGTTTATGATAGCAAGTTTTACTTTTTTCGCATGCAACGGTTTTGCTGTTCCCACGCACGTTTTATAGTCAGAGCGTCTTTGTTTTGCAGTTTTTGTTTCGCCAGAGCTCATCTCATACTCAGCGCATTTTTTTATTTCAATTGCTTTTTATCTTCATTCAGATAGTAGCAAAGATAACTGCCCCTGAAGCCCCCAATGCCGCACCTTCATTTTGACCGTACCAGCTAACATAACTTTCGAAATACTCATTTGTGACCGCCAGTTTGAGTAGGAGCTTAACGGTTAAGTTTTCAATATTGCGAGGAGTGTGACTGAAATAACGACACCACAGGGCAAATTCGATTACATCCGAGACAGGAACATTAGTATTCAAATTTTACCATCTAGTGATACAATTTGCTCAATCGCCTTAAGATCAACAGTTTCATTTTTTTGTCCTGCTCTCAGACTCAAAGTTTGGCAATTACTTCCAAGTACCTTTAAAAAATTGAATAAAATGTTTTTATAGTTGTGACGGGGGCTTAATAGTATAGATTAACGGGGACGCAATTGTGGGTTTTTTGTGAACCTTTTATTTTGGCGGAAGAAATTGTTAGTTTTAACAGTCCGCAACTCTACAATTTCCTGCCATTTCAAGTTTTCATTCATGGTTATTCTACAGTTTTTTTATTGTGATTTTTCGAGCTTCCATTCACCCCAGATTGGACTGTCTCAACTGTATGTTCAAAATTATGTACTTGCATTTCGATAAATCAAAGCTATTATTTTACTCGCAAATCCAACGCAATATTCAATCTACAGTCTTTTGATTCCGTGTAGGTTCCCAAATTTTTTTATACAGCAAACTGAGATTGTCAGAAAAAACAATTGAGTTGAAAATGGTTTCAGGTAGGTCCTTAATGAGTATAGGAAGAAGTAGGACCCGACTTTTCAGCCTCGATATTCACTCAATGTGACTGTTGCACTCATCTGTTTAAGATTTTCAATTTTCACGTATTTCAGCTTGTCACATAGGTGACAGTTCAAAACTTTGAAAAACATTGCTCCCATCCCAGTGCGGTTGACTTCAAATAAGAGTATTCCAGTATCAGTTTGTTTGAAAGCATCTGATAAGTCAAGGAGGCATGAGAAAATTCAATTCTTTCAGAGGATTTTGAAAAACTGAACCTTGAGTCGTACAAAAACTTTTCTTGAAATTTAGAAACAATGCGAAACAGTGTTCATTGACAATAAGTTATGGCATCTTATTTCGAAACTTTATCCCTAAAAAGTGGCTAACTACTCTTATTTTTCTTGATTTCGGAGAATTTCCGTGGCGCCTAAAGTTTGTTAATAAATAGCAGAAAAATTTTGCCAGTTCATATGTAGAATTACTGAGGACAATTGCAGGCAATTTATCTGTACCACACCACTCCGAAGTGTGTAATGACCCCAGTATTTCAACAACTGATTCTTTTGTGACAGTAAGATTGTTCGATTGTTTTACCTTGTTCAAATTGTAATTGATGACCAATGACACCATCAGGACTGAACAAAAAAATTCACTGAAAAAGGAAGCTATTTTTAAGAGTTTGCTAATTCTTTCCCATCATTTAAATCGAGAAGGAATTGACGGTCTTTTCTTTAAACTTTCAAAAAACTTATGTAAAGCTGGTGATTTTTGTGATCTGCCCGGTTTTGATTCCAAAATGCTCTTGTAAAGATCAATCGTTTCTGCTGGGTTGTTTCCGGGCTGTCTGATTGAATCATTGTTAATTAGTACGTTCTGTTTTCTCTCAAGTGTGTTTTTCATTAGATGTGATGCGGCAGGCGTCATCCACGGAGAAAAATTATATCTATGCTTACCAGGTGTTAGTGAGAATTTTGTGACAACCTCTAATAACCAATGGTATTAGCCGCTGAGCATTTGATCATCGTGGCTTCAGGAGTTGGGAGTAAAAGGGGATTAGTCTCTGGTTTTCCATCAGCGCAACGTATTGTCACAGAAGCTATATATTTTCCTCGTTTTAGCAGGCTTCAGTTTAAGCTCTAATAATGTAGGTATTTGATGGGTTAGGCTAAACAACATCATGAGGAAGGTGTCGTCGCATTTGACGTTGATATTTTTTCTGTAATCTAAAAAAATTTGATATAGAGTGTTTACAACACAAGTAGGAAAGAAAACAAAGTGAAACAAATTTTGACAATTAATAAGATTTTGCCGAGTTTTTCTCATATATGCCCATTCTAATAATGTTCGATTTACAGAACTGGGATTGAAATCTGCTTTGACTATAACTTTTGTCTCTCGCCACTCATAGTTAATCAGAAAGCAGAAGAAAAGTTAATGTCATCAATTGTGATTTGGTGTTTGCTGTTACTAGGGGAATTTTATAATAATAAAACAAGCACCTTCTCATCATTGACAGTTTGGGGGGGGGTCCTGCAAATGCAGACCTGTGTTATTCGGAAGTTTAGAATCAGTTGGGATGGAAGTAATGTTATTCCGCACACCAATCATTACACCTCCATGTTTGTTCTTTAGTATTATTTCATTTGCTTTTATAAAGATGATAATATTGCAGTAGAGTTTTATTACTGCTAAATTTGAAGACAAATTTTTTAGACAAACAATTAATATCTGATTGTGCGCTGGGATAAGAAATGCCAAAACAACTGTAAAATAAAAAACATAATAAAATTGCTATTAATTGCTAGTCCTGCGATTAATTATTTTGCGACGTTTAAGTGCTTTTTTTTACTGGAGGTTAAAATAATAACCATCATAAACATAAACAAAAATTTTCTAACTTTTTTGGATCATTTAAGATTGTGCCCCAGGTTATAGAAAACGGGCCACTACATAGCAAATCACTATGTAAGATAACGGCATGTGCGCCTGAGCGTTACAATTAAATTTAAGGTTCCACAAACGCAAAAAGATTAGAAATTCATTATGTAATTATGTGGCACATGCAGTTAGTGCGGGCAACTAAATAAACCCGCTCTTCTGGAGCGGGGGCACAAACGGAAGAAACCCAACTGCTGAAAAACGTCCTCAGGTTTAAAATTGGCATATGTTTCTGCTTTCTTTTGTTTTCTTTGCGAGTGTGTTGTTTTAAGGGTTTTCGAAGTCACAGGGACGTGACCCCTTCACACTCGTTAACAAATCGTCCAAACATTACTGCATTTTTGGCAGTCGCAGCAGATTTGACAATTTCAGGGGTTTACTTTACAGAATTTATTAACATATTTATAGATCAGTTTCGGAATTTAATTTTTCAGGCTAAAGGGTTTAATGAAATTAACTTTACGGTCTATACAGGTTCAATATTTTACAATTTTTAAAGAAGTTTTTTGGAGTCTTCATGACTGACTTTTTCCGATTGAAGAGGTCCGATTTCCTTCCGAATCAATCGTTAAAATCTGGCTGTGTGTGATTTCATTTTTGTCATGACTTAGTTTAGAGAAGCACCACAGATTCTTCAGTTGCAGGTACAATGGGATGGGTAAGATGTTCAGTAGTCTCGTGTTCTATACCTGCTACTCTTTTGTCTATTTCACAGCATTCCGCTGCCACTTTTAAAGGTTCATGAGATCAGATTCTGGTGGATTGAGGCAATTCAGTCCGCATAAAAGAACTCGTTATACAAAGTGCCGTTTGCCTAATATTAAAATAAAACAGCGCCATTAATGAACCTTGTTAAAGTCCGATTGTAACTTCAAGCACACAAGAGCTAGAAATTTGTGCCCAACAAACTATTTTATCTTGGAGATAATTGCATGAAAATTTCAGCAGACATCCACCGACTGCTAATTGGCCCCTTTTGCCGCAGTTCTTTGCTTACAGTTTTCATAAAGGACTTTGAGAAATCAGGGCAAAAGATTGCGACTCTACATCTAGGGCTTTGGTTGCTTGCATCATAGATCTTTGTGATATAGTATACATTGGGCCATTGTTATTGCAATGCAAAATCCCTTAATTTTACTTAATCTTTGATTTAGTTCATTTTCATCATTTTAGTTCTCTTAATTTTACTGAATCTTTGATTTAGTTCATTTTCATTATTTTAGTTTTAATTTGTTCAAATTCTGTTTGAAGATCAAATCTTCCTCATTCATGCTTGTTAAATTTGTTTATCTAATTTTGTGAAATAATTGTCTGTTCATGCTGTCTTTTCATTCTGTTTGCCGCAACTTTCCAATTTTAGTTATGATCAAATTGCTGATCACAATTTGGTAGTTTTATTTAATTCATTCTACTCGATTCTGAATTCAAATTTAGTTGTCTCTTTTCAATCCGAATTTCGTTTCGCGAATCACTCACAATTTCACAATACCAGAATAAGCCTACTTTCGCTAAGCGAAATACTAGTTTAGAAGTTAACGCTGAATTGGCGACGCTAATATCACTCTAAAGTGAAACTTAGAAATACGGATATTCAAAGCACAAATTTAACAGTAAAATCGCTCCGCGAAATCACTAATACTCTTGTAATAACAAGTATCTTAATTTCGCTCCGCAAATCAATTCGACTACAGTAAACGATTTCTGTACGACAATCTTTCTGAGCAAAACAAGCTTGTTTTTTATAGAAAATTTATTGCGTACAAAGCCAAGTTTTTAAATTGTAAGGTACTTGTGAATTTGAGCGCGCAAGGCTATCACTCTTCTGTCGCAAAACAGGCCGATTACTTTCGATCAACCGTTTGTCACCTTTCTTCAATGTCGGCCTAACTGGTGCAGTCTTACATTAATAGGAATTTTTCTAGGCGCTTGATGTCTTTCATTATCTTGTACAGAATTGTACACATTGTTTTTGCAGTCCTCTCAACGAAACATGGGGTAGGCAATTTGGTCTCTTAATTTGGATTCATTTCGTTCGTTCATTTTGTTGTAGTATTGTTGCGACGTTCACATTTGTCAACGTTATATTCTATGACTTTTATTTCTGCTTCTGCAAATCTTTTTTGATTGACTACTCAGATTGGAAAAAATCTAAAGATTGGCCTAAAAGGTTTACTTTTTCAATTGTATTAGGGGTTGATTTTCTGTTGTATTGCAGTTCTTTAGACAGAAAAAATTTTCGGAGTAGGATCGAAATGTTTTCCTACTTTTCTTCAGGAGCTGTTCCCAGAACTCACTTGAGCCCGTTGGTGAGACCAGAACTCACGCTGACCTTCATTCACATCAATATCTCCTCCCAAAAAACAATCATTTAGCTCTGCTTACGTATTTTGATTTCGCAGTTAGATTACACTTCTTTTCGTTGTATCCAATAATGTTCTATGTTCTTCGAGCTCTGTCCCAGTGAAACTTTCACCGATTGAAGTGTTACAGGAGCACTGCCGTTATTTGTGACCGCTTTTGTGTAATAATACGATCTCCGAGTAAATCTATGAGTGTAAATATAGCCAATATATTGATTGCCGTTGCATCGTAACCCCTGTCTCTTACCTTCTTGAGACTGGATTACTTTGTTCTCTAGAATGAATTCCGATTGTGGATTATCCAACACTTGAACTGCTGCGTAATCCAGTGGAGAACAATTTGCAATTTTCTTCAAGGCAAAATCTGCGTTGAAACTGTTGAGTTTTTCCTTAGAACGGATAAGTTGGATTGCTTCTGTACCGTCGTCGCGGAAGCGTCAACAAAGTGAATGAATCGCATGTTCGAAACCACTCGCTTGTTCTATATACCAATCTTGAAGTATTGATGAACACTGACCCAAAAGTTCAGAAGTTACTGCTTCCTTACAAACATTTCAATGATTGTTACATCTTTGTTACTCTCCTTAACACCTGGCATTTATCGATAAGTTTAACCCTAGAGAATTTGTCTGCTAGTATGTGACAACAGGCATTTTGTGAAACCAAAATTTCTTAATCGCAAAGCTGAGAGCGGTTTTTCCCAGTTTTTTCTAAAAATTGCTTGAATAAGTCTTTCTGTGATGCCAAAATAATCATTAAAATTCGGTTAAGTCAGCAACGGGGGGAGTGCGACAACAAATTGCCTTCATTGCTGCTAATCCAATTACCTCTTTCAACACTAATAGAGAGAGGTGTAAATCACGTTCTTTCAAGTCCTATGATATTTACTCACGATTTGCTTTCAGTCTAATAGGATTTTACTCTCATACAATCTCACGCTTTCTGATTTACCCTTGAATCTCTGTTTATCTAACGTCCTTAAAAGACACTTTTTGGACAAGCAGACAAGTGTCCTATAGCGTTTGGTATCAAACAAAGGGATCTTTTCAACAATTGCCCCCCTTTTGCAAAAGGGGGGGCTATTCTTGAATAGAATTTAAGCGAGCTATTTATTAACCAATCAGAGACGACTAATATCTTTCCACGCATGCACATACTATTAAATTGAATAGAATAAAATACACCGTGGTATAGCAATTAGCCGAACCAGAATACAAAGCGAAGAGATTTTCCGACTGGCGGGTCGGTGGGCGCGCTTCGCGCGCGTCGCGATAACCGACCCGCGATTTCCGGATTACATCCCACAGCGCATGAGAGGCATGGCCATGAACAGCGGTCCGCAATTGCGCTTAAACTAATATTCGGCTATCTAAAGTAAAGGCCAAGTAATATTGTGGTAAACTATAGCACAAAAGGGGAGGCGATTCTCTACTAGGTACCAAAGGGGGGGGGGGGGGGGGTAATTGTTGAAAAGATCCAAACAAAGTTCCATTTTCTTATAGAAGGCCTTGCATTCAATCACTTCTCGTTTTCTTTTGGTATAAGTGTTTTTGAAGTGAATTGGCTTTGTCTAACAGGTAATAAAATTGAATTTGATCCCTTGGTCAAATCTTTTTGATAATGCTTTTGATATGGATCTCATTTTACCACAATACGACATTACCTTTGCAGATATTATTGTTTTTTTTTGCTTTCCGGATTAGCTTCAAGGGTCTTCGTGAGGATTATGTTCAGGTTGTCCACAATCGTGAATCCAGTTTTTTTCTGCCAATAGTAAAAAGACGGGGTCCATTGAACATTCATTTTTTTCAATAAATTTTCTGGAACATTTCTTTTGAGAATCTTCAAAACTACTCCTCAAGTGGCTAGGTTGTTGGAATGAGACAATGTCAATTCAACTCCAGCTAATCCCATCCGTTGCATGGGTTGGTATTGTGTTGCAACGGTTGGGTAATGATTTTCTTTGATCGCTAAACCACGCAATCTTATACGCATGCATGCTACAGAAAAGTGGAAAAAATTAGCATATTTACTTGTTACACGTAGTTTCTTTATGACCATTTAAGTCTTTGTTGATGGAACAGCTGTTTTAATGTTTAGCAGTTTAGTATTGCATACAAAATTATCAAACCAAAAATATTGATTTCTTGACATTATGTCAAACATAATTTCATACGATAAATTTCTAAAGCCTCGCAATTTTTGTGCTAGAGAAGTTGGAGAAGCCACCGCTGGGAGAGAGCTTTGAAGTCCGCGAAATTTTTGAAAGAGAACATGTTAGCTCTTCCTCTGGATAAAGGCATATATATGGCAAAAATGAGAACTTAGAAACCTGCCGGTCTGAAATTTCACTTAAGACTATTAATTCTAATGATGAATTCCACTAAAAGTTTAAGATATAAGCAGTGCTTTAGCTGAAAACTAATGCTCTAAGATTTGACAGAAATTTTTTGGCACCAAAGCGTTACAGAAAATAGAAACGTCAAACAATGCAGATGATATGATCTAGCGTTTTAATTAACCGTTTTTGGCACAAATTCTGTATTTCTGTAATTTTCCCTATAGCACCCGTGTGATGACCTTGAAAAGGAAAGGAATTGCTGACTCAAAAATCTCACTGATCCAAAAAAACATCACTACAATTTCTCACCTACTCCAACCACCTACTCCAACATCTATTCCAACCATCGCCATAACTTCCCATTTTAATTTTTCAATTTTCTTTTCGCTCAATAATGACTAGTAATGGATTGAAATTGATCTGAAAAAAGGAACTATGAACAAAACATGTTAGAAGTTTTTGCTGTTCCTTTTGATAAAGAGCCATGTTACTGCAAGACGAAAAGTTAGGAGCTCAAAGAGAACTGAGAAAACCGCCGATCGTAAATTGGTCCTAATTTAGTAACCTTTTATGATAAGTTGATCTATGTTTGAAAGACGTAGACAGTGCTCTGCTTGATATGAAAAATAAGTCATAAATATGGGACAAGAAATATCAGAAAGTGCATGGTGTTGGGTTGCAATCAGCCAATATTTATAATTTAGCAAAATGCATAAAGGTTAAATTTTCCACTCTGCCCAGTGCGGTCAATACGGGATGTAGTTAGCCCAATCGTTTTTTAAAAAATTCTTTTTGGTCGTTAGCCAAACGATCGAGTCAACTTTAAAAAATCTCTATTCCATTGACAACAGGACAAATGTGATATCTCTTTTGAAGCTAGCAGTTACATGGCAAGCAGTTATGCCACAATATCAGCCTAGCTATAGTTTCTTCTTATGCAATGAACTAAGCCAGCATCTGGATGCATTCTTTTGAAGACCGTTTCACTTCACCCTGGGTCGAGGTTTGGCGGTGAATTTTCGCATAAGAAATGCGGTGACATGCGGTGAAAAAAATTTCATCGCGTATTTCTTACATCTTTTTGCGGTGAATGCGGTGAATCGCGGTGAATTTTTTTTTCACCGTGTTCTCCGTGGCGGTGAATTATTGTTCTTCACCGCTTGATGCGATGAATTATTTTTTTTCACCGCATTCACCGCAATCAACACATTTCTTACGAAAATTCACCGCATTCACCGCATTTCTTACGAAAATTCACCTTAAAACCTCGACCCGGGACTTAAAAAAGTAACAAACCCTACCCAAAAATGAACATGAAACGTTTTCTTCTGGCACTACAAAGGTTACCTAAGGATATAAAGATATCTCGCACAAAAAACTTAATTAAATGTGCAAAAAATAAATGCAAAACGCCAGGGCAAACAGTACGCATAAGAAAAAAATTATGTTTTGTTTTGCTCTAGTTGGAAAAAAAGGACAAACTCAAATAAAATGAAAATACATAAAAGACACGTTTCCGATGAAGTTTCCAATCTTACCCGAGAAGTAAAAAATTTGTTCGGAAAAATTAAAGTGCTCTATATGATTTTGTTCCTTCCCATTATAGCTTCCCCCAACAAGAAAACTATCCCCTTTTGCTACACTAGTTTGGGGGAATAGGGATATAACCACTAAGCTAGAAGCGTTAAGGGAGATACCCGAATAAAAAGGTCACAATGAGACAATATGATGCAGTTTGAAATCTATGTTTTATAAGAGATAAAGTAAGCAAAAGGCTAGCGGGTGCTACCAAAAACAACCTTAATTTTATTTAACTAAAAAATGTTAAAGGTGTGCAACAGAGGAAGAATCAGAGATGTTGCATGACGTCACATTTTTTGCAGAAAAAAAATTTTTAATGAAATTTTCAGAAAAATATAAAGTTTTGGTCCAAAGACTTTAATGTGGATGGCTAAACGTCAAATATGGTTAACTGAACGTACATTGAACAATTTTTACACACAGATAAATTCGAAGTCCATGTCGAAGAACAGTAAGAGCGATCATATGTAAGCAAGTTAAATGCAAACTAGAAAGATCTTGTACTTCTATTATTCTGATTTTTCCGATGGGATCTGGTCTTTCATCCGTTAAATCCCCCTTTTACAACACCTAAAAATCTTCACTGGTTTAATGGAATTATATTTAGTTCAATTTGTTCAAAAATACGGAAATCGTTAATAAAATCAACGAAATATCGTCTACTTTTCACAAAAGCTAAAACCTCGACAACTCCCTGTAAGAGGCAAACATAGAAAAAACTTTAAAATTCCATATTATACGCTGGACGGCCTTTCTAATGATACCACTCACAACTCTCTACGATGATTATATCGGTCGGCCAAAGTAATTTAACAAAATACCCGTTTGATTATATAGTTGCTCCCCCACTAAAGTGAGTAGGAACAAAAATCAGTGCCTATGGCCTCGTTATAACTGACTTTTGTACCACTGATTGCTCAGTTTTGACAACTCAGTCGCTTTTCTGGCCTTTCTCTTCGAGCCTCTTGCTAGATCGAAATTTAGTTTTTTTGTAGAAAGATTTGTAGCGCGATTTCGCAAGAGTGTAATATATATGAAGAAAGTATAAGTAGTAATAGGGTGAGCAAGTCAACCCGGGGGGGGGGGGGGGGGTGTAGACCCCATGTATTAAGATAGGGTATAGGAGTAATTTTTGAGAGAGGGTCTACACTAATGTATTAAGATAGGGTATAGGCGTACATGTATTAAGATTAGTAATAGCGGCCGCCACGTATTAGGATTAGTTATAGCGGCCGCCACGTATTAAGATTAGGAATAGCTGCCGCAACGTATTAAGATTAGGAATAGCCGCCGCAACGTATTAAGATTAGGAATAGCCACCGCAACGTATTAAGATTAGGAATAGCCGCCGCAACGTATTGAGATTAGGAATAGCCGCCGCAACGTATTAAGATTAGGAATAGCCCCCGCAACGTATTAAGATTAGGAATAGCCGCCGCAACGTATTAAGATTAGGAATAGCCGCCGCAACTTATTAAGATTAGGAATAGCCGCCGCAACGTATTAAGATTAGGAATAGCCGCCGCAACTTATTAAGATTAGGAATAGCCGCCGCAACGTATTAAGGTTAAGTATAGGGACCAGGGTATTAGTAGTATAGTGTGAGTAGATCAGCCGCATTTTTGGGAGCCGGTCATTGGCCTTTCCGCGCAGGGAATTGTACAGGCGGGGATTTGTACAGGCAGCGCGCACGGGAATTGTACAGGCGGGGAATTGTACAGGCAGCGCGCACGGGAATTGTACAGGCGGGAAATTGTACAGGTAGCGGGAATTAACGGATAATTCCCCTCGCAGTAAATTTCAACATGTTTATTGGTATAACCAGCGCAATGTATTAAGATTAGGTATAGCCGCCGCAATGTATTAAGATTAGGTATAGCCGCCGCAATGTATTAAGATTAGTTTTAGCCGCCGCAATGTATTAAGATTAGGTATAGCCGACCCTAAATAGCAAGATGGCGCAGCGGAAGCGTGCTGGGCTCATAACCCAGAGGTCGGTAGATCGAAACTACCTCTTGCTGATCTGGCATTGTCACAGTACTAGTGGACTTTTACGCGCTCATAACATGGAAAAAAGTTAAATAAAAGAAAAAAATTGAATTAATAAGTACAAAATAACAGACACAGTACAAATTAAGCACATGCAAATA
The DNA here is from genome assembly GCF_964194025.1 of Convolutriloba macropyga. Taxonomy (NCBI): domain Eukaryota; kingdom Metazoa; phylum Xenacoelomorpha; order Acoela; family Convolutidae; genus Convolutriloba; species Convolutriloba macropyga. The sequence goes on from NC_134474.1 coordinate 38,515,689, forward strand.
CAAATTTAATCAAACGTTTACATGATGATAGTACAAAAGAAAAGAGTATTAAAGTACATTTAGCCGAGTAGTTAATAAAGTCGACAACAAAAATTTGAGTAACTAACGAAGAATTAAGGAATTTAGAAAAAAATTACTGCCGACTTTATTACACTTCGACTTATTTTACATTAAATTTATCTAATTACATATAATTACTTATAAAGTTTAAAACATGAACGTCATGAACTTTGTTCAGTTTTGTTTGAAAAAATTTAAATAGTTGAAATGCTGCAAATATTGTGTAAAATCCACACAAATTATCAGTTTTCTGAACTGGTTGTTGTATCATTTTCTGATACTTTTTATTCAAAAATTTGTATTTTGTGATTGGACGAGCCAAAGAATCAGCATAGTAATAAGTTCGATTGAGTCGAGCAATCATTATCCAATGCTCTCCATCTTCACTGCTCGGAGAAGTGTTGATGATAGCAAAACTGAATGTGGGTAGCCTTGGAACACAATCTGCTGGAAACGATCCAATATAGCGGTATTTGAGTTCTGGGATTCGTTCAATAAGCTGTCTCAGGGAAGTGTTATCCATGACAAACAATTTTTCTCTGCTTTATTTCGCAAGTACCATTAACACACGGATTTCTAACTGTACAGTCAAGCTGAAAAGACTCATTCTCTTCATAAAAGCAACAATCATTGGACTTTTTACCTTGCTCTAATAAAAGGTTTCTTGACTTTTTAATTTTGTCAACAGAATTGTTATGGGATTTGGGGTAGAATAAAATAATTATAAAAAGAAGTACCAGAAAAATTAGGAGAGGAACGTAAACAAAAAAGTTTGAATTAGTTCGCCCCCAGTTAACGTCCATTTTAAGAAATTATTTGGTGAAGAGAATGGCAACTGGGTGACGATAATATATAACCCAAAAATGTTCCAATGCAGAAAGCAATGATGTAAAACCCATAAAAAACTGAAAAAAATATGAAAAAATTTTCGTTAACGCAAAGATCTTCAGACATTTTTAGCAACCGTTCCGAACTGATCAATTTTAACAGTGGACATCCTTTCTCCTAGAACAATTAATTCTGTCACGCTTCTTAGCGGGCGGTCGAAAAACATTTCTAATCGGATACTTTCACCGCTGAGCTCAGGATAATGAATACTTTCTCCAGCATCTTGAAGTGAAGTGAGATCAAATACAAGCACGTAATGGTTCTGAAATAGATTATGTGGTAACGCGGGAATCTCTTCGTTAAAATTCATTGCTTTCATTGTTGTTACATATGCCCTACAGTCATTGGTTGTATCAACTGATACTATAGCTCTACCTCCTCGAACAATTCTTAGTTCTCGTAAACCAAATTTCTGATAATGGAAAGGATTTTCTTGAAAATGTCCTGTGAATGCTGAATTTGTGTTCATCGCAATAGCTACTCTTCTGATTGGAGCATTGTTAAAAACATTTTCCTGAATAAACTGGTTCTGTCCTGAAGGAATAATAAATGTGCGTGCAATTGTTTCCATAAAGTTGTAACAAGCAGGTTGATGAGTTAATTGATATTTGATAGTCTGGTGATACACTTCGTTAACAACAACACGTCTGGTAAACAGGGAACAGTCAAGAACTTTAAGGGAGACGTGAGGATTGTAGGAGATCATGTAAAAATTGGGTCTTGCACGAATCAATTTCAGTCTAATTTTTGTATTTGGAAGCAGTAACTTTTCACATTGGAACAAATCAATTGCTAATTTACCGTAATAAGTAGTTCCATTTTTCAGCAAAAGTTCTTCCTCTCGATCTATAAAAGGGCTTTTCTCAAAATCGCTGGGTTCTTTTTCAAATTCATATCCATGACAAGCCAAAATACCTTCATTATTTCTTGTGGAAGCGTTAAATTCATTGGAAATTAAAGCTTTGTGTCCATAGAGACCATTTGAGTTGTAAACCTGTTGATTGTTCAGATACACCTCACAGTTGGAGAAGAGCGAGTGCAATAAATTGTTGACGTGAGTTAGATAATGTAAATCATCATCTGTGAAAGACATTCCCATATCTGCTTTTCCATGCTCGTCTTTTTTCATAAAGTCATCAAACAATCTTCCCTTTTGTAATCCAACTTTGATTTGAAGGTGGATATCTCTCATATCAAGATATATGCTTCTATCTGTTTCAAACTCGAACTCAATGCTGCTTTCATCCAATGAAGTACTGGGATAAACTTCTTGAACGTGAGAAGATTCAATTGGTTCCAAAACAGGAATTTTGTCAAAAATCTCCAAGCAAGAGTTCGTAAAGTGACCATAACGAAAGTTGCTATCGTTTGTTGATCTAGTATTCATTTTAGCTTAGAAAAAATATCTCTTCTAGTTCGACGACGTCGACTGGTTTTTGGGGTAATTCTTCGAATTATGCGCCGTTTCCTAATTTTTCCACCACCTAGCTGTTTACGTAATGTTTCCTTTCCAACATCTGCAGCCACAGATTTGAATGTTTTCTTTCCAGTTAGAACATTTCCAATTTCTGGTGCAGCTATATCAAGCAAATCAGCACCAACTCTTTTTGCTGCTGGGACAACATATCTCCTCAAGAATGGAATAGCTGTCCTCCCAATTGTTTGTGCTAACGCTCCGAATCCTCTTCCCCTCTGTCTTGAATAACCACGAAAATACGGTAAATCACTATCAGCAACCATTTTCTACAACTTTAAATCTAAAAATGATTGTCAGAAGTTTTTCTAAACATTAGTACAGCTCTTGTCACACCAACAGAGTTGAAAGGAACTTTTTCACCATAAGAGTCCCGGAGCTCGAGTTTTATGCTGTGGAATGAGTTTTTTAGAATTTTTTTAAATTGTAAGTTTGGAAAATTTTGATAATTCATGTATTGTCCCGTTGAGATGATATCTCCATTCTTAACTTTTGATATAAACGGAATGCATCGTAAAAGAGCAGCTTTTGTATCACCCACAATATTGTATTCAACAATATCACTATATATCATTAAGGTGTGTATTCGTACAATGTCATAAGGAAACTTGGGAAAATGTGGACCACCACTACTCATGAAAACACCCATACCATAAACAGGTTCTTCGCATCCAAAGACATGACAAAGATCGGCACTAAAAATGACAAGTAAAGAGTTCTGATTTGGAAGACTCAAAGAAATTCGCTGTGTAATTTTGTTAACGTGTAACTTGATGGGCGTTTTTTCATATTTTTCACGTTCCTGAATTTTTCTATTCATTTCATTGACAATATCAGAGATCGAGGGGTATAGACCTGGATCAAGTGTGTAATAATCCGATGGTTTTGTATCTGGTGTTGCTTCATCTAGATAGAAGAATTTACCCTCTGTTATGTTTTGGTACAAGGAAGGATACGACAGTTCTGTTATCGCTACCTCCCATTCTCCATCAAGATTAATTTGTTCAGGTAGAAAATTCGTGAAAGAACTTAGTGTATTGTTTGGGTAACAATCAAACGACGCATTGGAAACCAACAGTGAAAGAACTCATCTTTAAATGATACACTTTGAAAGCTCTTGTTCATAAAATTTACCTAGAAATTCATCACCTTGTTCTCCACAAAGGTTATAGGTTGGCGGTTTAAAAGTAGCAACTTTAACAATTTTGAATATTTCATTTGTGAACTGTGATTTATAACCTTTTCTGAATGGAATATCTTTTTTTGATATACGAACATTTTCACCAACTTTAAAACGTGGTCGTTTATATTGGTTAATTGGGTTTCTGTAAAAAATTGACAAAAAGTCTTTGTTTGTTATATTTTTTGGAGCTTTACCTGTTGAGCGATTAACTCTTGTGTTCATAGTTTTGACAAAGGAATCCATTTTTCTCATGTATTTATCACCATTTTCTTCCATATAGCGATAAATAATGTTTTTCAGGGATTTAATGGCTCGTTCTGCTACAGCAGCTTTCGTTTCACTTCTAGTAGAGTAAATTTTAATTTTCTTGTCCATACAAAACTTTTGAAACTCACCACTAAACTCTGTTCCCTGGTCAACCCATACTTTCGCGGGCATACTTTTTTTACGCAACATTTTTTTTAAAGCTACAACTGCATCGGTAGAGTACTTTGACTTCATTGGTTGCACACGAACAAAGCGAGAAAAGACGTCAACACATACTAATAAATACTTCACTCCATTATTAGTATCCGATAATTTATCCATAAAATCTAGATCGAGACACCAGATCTCATTGATTCGCTTAGCAAATGCTGGTAATCTTTTGAAATGTCGTGTTGCATGACGATACTTTGTGTAGGAATCTTTACTGTGTAGAAAGTAGGCAAGTTTCTTTTTGGATAACCCACTTGCCTTTTGTAGATTTTTAATTGATCCATATGCGGCTTTTCCATCTCTATACAGCCTTTGTAGCTTGGCTTTTTCAGATTTTGAAAGGAATCCAGCTCCCTCTGTCTTTGCTTTTGGCATCTTTGTTTATTACTTTTTGCGGATTTATTCCGGTAGCATCAATTATTGTGTAATATATGTCGGGAAAATCAACGTTCTTTCTTTTTAATGCAAAAATAAAATCTGCAAAAGCTACTTCAGTATCTCTTCCATCTAATAAAATTGTGTCGTTGAGAGATAGCTTGACTCGCGGTGAATTCAAAATTTGATCTACAATTGATTCGTTCTTTAAAGATCTGGTTTTGTTGCTGATTTCCTTGTAATTAGGGTTCAAATGTGTTGGGTCAGAAACTGGTTTCTGCTCAAAAGTGTCCAACTTTTTAACTTCTAATTTGAATTTTTGTTCGTAAAGGTGTTGAGGAATCAAAACAAACTGTTCCATTTCAAGACAATCGATTAATGATAGATGGTGTCAAAATTGATATGAGCTCTATTCCTTTTCGTGAACTTAGAATTGCTCTTCTTTTATTTATTCCGGTTCTTTTTAGCACGAGTTGATGAATTTCGTCTCTGTACTTTATTACGTCTTGTTTTTGTATTTCCTGTAGTTGTCCCCCGAGAAGGTTTACTATGCATTCGTTTAGAAACTGAATGAAATCTTTTGGACAATTTCTTAGGAACGATTTCTTGAAGTTCTGGGAATACGTTTGGAACGTTATCAGCGTAGAGAGATGTTGTGTGTTCATCGTTCAAAAAAGTAATCTCTTGTTTCGTTTTAGGGAGAAAAAAAATAGTGGGAATAGAACCACTGTTTCTGCAAAATCTAAGAGAGTCGACTGTTTTCGGAGTTAGATCAATGAGTAAGTGACCATACGGGATTGAAGTAGCTTTTGTATACCAATCTTTTAATTGTGATCCTAACCCGAGCTGTTGACTAAGAGTGTTAATCTGGAGAACATCTCTAGGAGACTTGAATAAAACTATATGAGTATTTTGTAACTCAATATCTCTTCCCAACCTACTCTGATGAAAAAGATTATGCTTTATATATATTGTACTAAGACCTTTGTGTCTTCCAGCTGTCGCGATTTTAACAAATTCTTTCGAGCTTGAGATTTCTTCACAAGAATCATCAAAAATCAGCAAATACTTTGTTCCATTATTGGGTAGACTCTGAATGAACTCAAAGTCAACTCCTTGAATAAATTGAATGTTTTTAATGTTTTTGGACATTAGACCGTAAAGTGATTGATAATGTTGATAAAAATAGTAAATTTTATCAAAATCGGGTTGAAAAGTTCCAATAATTAGCCAATCATGGATAAGATTAGATTTTCCAGACCCACTTGGTCCCACCAATGAAATAAAAATGCGTTACTTAGTAGAGATTATTTTGTTCATAGTTTAGGAGAAGGTAAAATATAACCGACTGTACTAGATAAGATAGCAATCCAAACTGTTGTTTCTTCACAGGTTTCGGCAAGAGTTATTCTTACTATACAGCACGCTAATATTAACAAAATAACAAAAAATTAGGACAAAAAAACCACCAGAGATCTATTACAAGTCTGTCCAAAACATTTCCACGATTGTCGTTCCTGGTTATTATCATCAAAGACAAAATTACCTAAATTTAAACCGTTATCTGTATGCTCGGTCATTCATACCTTATTTTTAAGGGAAAATCAATTTTTTGAACTGGGAATGCAACTTCTCTCTGATTTCAAAAGTAGTAAAATAAAAATAATAAATTACAAAACGATCACAAATACAAATAGAAATTACAAATAGAAATTACAAATATTATACGTTATCAAAAAAATCCAGAGTCCAAGTTCCGTAAGCATAAGCTTTCTTCTCTGCACAGTGAAATGTCTTTTTGTGTCGATACGGATAATTGCTACAATCCCAGTCAGTATCCGAGTTATTGAGAAGTTTGGAAACTTTTGGACAACCAAGATCATCTAGATTCTCCACATCTTTACACAGGTAATTTGAGAGAAGATTACACTTCTCTAACCCTTTTGCAAAGTATTCTGTTGTAGGTGAACAATGTTGGCGAATGATTGATGACAACTCAGTGTATTCCAGTTTTCCATTGTTCCAATTAATCCCATGTAAATTTTTAGTGTTCCATTTTGCTTGAAAAGTAGGTTTATAGTCTTTGAATGGGAGGAAACTGTATCCCAATACAATTCCATCCTTGAAAACACCCAACTCCTTGACAATTTTCCCTTCCAAGCACTCAATATCAAACACAACGAGAGACATTCTTTTTTCTAGGTTGAATTATTACAAAAATGATTAGCAGTCTAGCATTTTGAAAATTTGAGGATGATAAAATTTAATAAAGACACAAAAGATTAACCCAGTTAAATGTCCCAAGAAACATGAGCTTGGAAAATTTGGTAACATGTAACAGTATCCTGGTCCCTTGTTTGTAGTTGCTTTAACCGCTCCAGCAGAATCGTGTAGTATAGCATGTAATCGAAAAACTTTCAATCTAGCAAAGAAAAAATCTAAAAAGGAATTTCCATAACCAATAAGTCCTCCATGAGGAAATTTTTGGTTAATTTCCTCCAAATTTATATTCTCGTCCCAAATTTTACAGGCCGCTAAAAAACAGTTTTTGCGTTTTTCATTTTCGGGAAACATTGAAAGGATGCTTCCGTAGCAATTGAATATGTTGACAAGAATGACAATATCCATCAACTTTGAGTTCCTTCATCCATGTCAATGCAAGTTTTCTTAAACTTTTCAATATAAGATAAAAGTGTAGGGAGATGCTCTAGTAAGTTCTCGTACTCTTCTTTTTTTAATTCAATATTTGTCAGAAAACTCCACTGATATCCGTTCCAACGATGTTGTGAAATGGTAACTTGTTGTTTATCTGAACGATATATAAGACTTGTTCTGCGTAATCCGTTGTGAATAACCCACTTAAATTCTGAAATTTGTGACTCTATGTCCAAATTTTCTAATTTGGGAAAATTTTGAGCTTCAAGAACAGTATACGAATATCTTTTAAGTTCGTAATGAAGTCTAACGTGAAAAACCTTTGACTTGTCTCTGAGACTCAAAAAAATGTTTCTTAAGCAACCAATATCCCAACTCATTCTCAGATCAAAGATTTTTAAAATGAAAAATTTATTGTAGAGAAGACAAAGACATATTACAAAATCACACAACAATTATTATTGAAATGTACATTGTTCAATGTTAGAAAAGTCATTCAAATTTTGAATCAGTTCCTTGAACTCGTCCAAAGTGTAGCTGACATAAGTCACCTGCTTGAACTCATTGTTTTCCTTGCGACAAAAGAGCCGAATCTGCACATAAATGGAGGCTGGATTCTCCTGAACGTATTGAATGAAAGTCACATATATTCGTCGATTTCGTCCTATGCTGACCTCTCTGACTTTGTGACATCGTTGCAGCACATCCTCCATACATGGGTTCTTATCAAATTGAGTCGGGTGCTCACTCAGTTCCAACTCCCCATCCAGGATATTGTTCTTGAGGAAACAGAATTTCTTGAATTCGTAATCTCCTATTCGAAGTTGTTGGTACTTCTCAAATGTTCCAAAATTATTTTTTTTGAAGACTTGGAAAGTTCGTTCGGAATAATTTTGTCCGTTTTTAAAAATCTGGGACACAGTAAATCTCCCAAATCTTTTTGGGTTAGAACCAAAGTCTATATAAAATGGAACCGAATCAGTTCCAGTTTTAGGTTGAGAATCGGTAAACATAGACGGAGCACTCGAGTAAAACGGAGAGACTTGAGAGAGAGACATTTTATCAACTTAATGTGACAGAGAGAAATTAATTGAATGATTTGACTTGTAATTTTACTTCCTCTATTGTTTCCGATCACCTTTATTTCGTAATGATGTCATTATCCTTCTTTCATTTCCAAATATGGAAAATTCAATTGCGTCATTTTGCAAAAATTCCTTATAAGGAAACTTAGTCAGAAATTTTAAGTTGAGCAAACATTTGAACTAGAGCAGCATATTTATCTTGATGTTTAGCACGTCTGTGTTGCATTAGCGAGTAATAGTATTTGAAATATTTAGAACAAGTAAAACAACGGATTTTTCTGAGTTGCTGTCTCTTGAACTGTGTCATTTTTCAAATGAAATTTTCGCTGTGTTTGAACTGAATTGCGTTATTTCCTTATACGGTAGTTTAAAAGAATCACTCCAAAATCACTTTGGTTACAGAATGGCAGCAGTTATGTGTCAAGTTTTACCTGAATTTTATAAAAAATTTTGTGAGAAAGCCTTGTTCATTTGCGTATCAGTTAAGGATTATAAACCTTACTTGCTTACTAGTGAATACTCTGTTGCGTCTCACAATTACACTTTTTGTCCTCTGAAAAATTGTTCTTATCACATAATTCTCATTTCACCTTCCATTAATGAATTACTCCAAAAATTGGATGATTTATCTTTTCAATATCAGACAGTGGACTGCTTATACACATTATATAAACATCAGTTTTTCGGTCACACAAACGAAGAAGCAGGACTTGTTTTCACCCAATTGAAGAGAGCGGTACAACATAATTCGGAAAACAAATTTCTTGAAAAACTACCCAGCGTGTCTAAGAAGAGATTGAGTAGAAAAAAGTTCAAGAGACATCTACTGAGAGCTGAGCAAAGAAATGCAAGCACACAAACATTGAGATCATCCTTCTTCGACCGAATTCAGTCTCTTAAGAACTCAAAGTATGAGAGTGAATTAATAAAAATTGTTGATTGTTTACTAGATGGTCATGGAATAATTGATAACCCCATGTTGTACTTTGAAGTTAGAAAGTAATAAAGTGTTTGTACTAAAATGTTTTATTATTAGTGTATATTCTAAAAGTCGAAATTTGAAGTCGATTTGTTTGTTAAATGTCGAATTTTCACACAACATTTTTTGTTAAAAGTCAAAAATAGAACTTCAGGTTTTTCATTAAAAATCAAAAATGTTACCAAACTGTGCGTGCAAAATGTGCAATTTTTTCTCATTTTTCTTAGTTTTACGGTATGATTTTAAGCAAAAAACATAAATTTTAATAATTTTTAAAATGACAAGTTTTGAATCTGTTCTTGCAGCTTAAAAATCGGATTTGTAACAGTAATTTTTTCTTAAAAATCAAATTTTTTCTCGACATTTTTTGTTAAATATCGAAAATAAATTCGACAATTTTCTTAAATATCAAAATTAAATTCGGTATTTTTCTTAATTGTCGAAAAACAAATTTTCAATAATAACCAAGTACCTAAATTATCAAGTAACCTTTCGTGTTAATCTTTTATTCTGGAGAACTATAAAAAAATTATAAAATTGAAAATGTAAATTTAATACGAAACACCCAAAAGGTATTCAGAAACTTTATTATTTTTACGAACAAATACAAAATAGTTTACAAAATTGAACATAGAAATCATTCAAAAAGAGTTTCAATAACATATTCTGGTAAGTTCTGAATTTCATTACCGAAACCTCTTTGTCGCTCAATTCTACCAGGTAGTTGAGTTGGTTGAACAGTGACTGGAGTATTAGGTACATCACTCAAAAAGGTAGGGTTGTGAGCTGTTTCTTCCTCAATCGATGGGGTTGTCATCGAGGGTGTAGTTGACATGTCAGTAGATCCATAGTACTGCGCTGGATCAAAGTTTTCCAGATCGTTAAATGACGTGGTGGTACTAGTATCAATACTCAACTCGCTATGCTCTCTTCTATGAGCTCTTGAAGCTATTTGGAGAAGATTATTTTCCACCTCCGGGCCTGATACCTCACCTACATCCGGTGTAGGGAACCAACTGTTTGGAATTTGCCCTTCCTCCCAAGGAAATGTGTACTGAATATTTCCAGCTACGTAGTTGGCAGGAAAATCAGATCCATTAACGTGAGGATAGTGGTGTCCACTGACAACAGCAACTTCGTGTCCCATCGCGTGAGTTCCGAGTTGATTCTCTGTGATTGGGACCTGTTCCTGATGATATGTATCAAACTGTTGTCGCTGGTGCTCAATAATGTGCCACACAGTAATGGGTAAAGTGATCAGAGACTCATACAGTCCGTTTGATAAATCTCGAACTCCTATCCGAGCAATTTTCTCAGTAAAAGAAAATGAGTACAGAAGGTTATTATTTTGAACGGTGAACTCCATTTTGGAATAAATGATAGAAGAGGTTTTTGTTAGAAAGTGATGAGAATGGATGAAAAGATTCTTGTCGAGAACGTGATAAAAGCAATCAGTGGAGAGAAAGTTATAAAGCAGCAATTTTCCTTTTTAGGAAGGGAACAGGATATATAAATTAGATTTAAACAAAAGTTAGAACTAAAGTAAGTATTTTTAAACAAAAAGAAAGTGAATGTTGGAGATCGATAGCAGGATAAAATGTTGAGGAGTAGTTAGTATAATGTGAGAAAGTAGTGATGATGTTTTCAGAGAAGTTGGATCAAATGATAATGTCAAAATCAACAACCTCTATTTATAGTGTGCTCTGTCCAATCAGACAACAGTAACCAAAGATGGAAGATTTTATGAGAAAAAGTGACGTTTAGCTTGAAATTTCTGGACGAACTGAAATTCAAATCCAAATTTGGGTAAAATTTTCTAACAAGGTAGGAAGTGAAGGATACATACAGGTTTCCGACTATGCTTTTACCTAAAATGGTCTATTTAAGTTGAAATGAAGTGACATAATTTACCAAAAAAGTCAAGCTTTGATAAATTTTTTCCAATTCGTCAAATTTCAGATCAATCTCGGAAAATGTTCCATTTTTGGAATCAAATTTCTGTATATATACGTTAGGTAAACGAATTCCGAACCTGATCAGTACTCCCACTGCATTGTAGTCGTTGTAATAATGGAAGTACAAAGCACTCTGTAGTGAAGAAGTTATTGTTATTGGTTCTGGGAGAGGAACAAAGTTTGTTTGTGAAATATTTCTGTACTGTTCCAATATATCGGGGACGGAGTTCAAAATGAACAACAATTGGTATTTGCTTACATGCAATTCTGAGGATAAATCGAAAGACTGTTTCGCAATAAACTCCTCATATTCAAATTTTTTAATACAGAACGTTGCATACTAAAGTCCTTTACTAAATCGGATTATTCTGTTGGATTTTGTGAAAATGTCAAAAAAATTGTAAAAAAAGTATGAATCTACATCAATTTCGTCAATTTTGTATGAATCAAGTATACCTTCTTTTCTCTTGTAAATCTTCTCCAATATTTGTAAGTGGTTTTTGATCAACATGTTTCACAAATGAGTAAAATTTCACGTATTAATCTATTAAAATAAAAAAATGTTAAAAGAGAGAATGAGATAAGCAAAACGATATCATTAACTTTTACAACAAGTTTCTTAATACTAAAATTTGATTGGTTTGTAGTTTGTAATATAATCACGTTAACGTCAATTGTATATAAGTTATCTTCAATTAAAGTAGGAGTTTTCTTCTCTAATGTTTTAATATTATTGTAAAAACACATTTAGTGTTTTATCGATGAAATTACAAAATTAGTTTGTTTACAATAATATTTGTATTCTCTAAGTGAGCAAACATCTGACAGATAGATTTTGTTAAGAAGTCTGTTTTGGGATGAATAGTATTGTTTTGTAAAAAAAGTAACACAAATCAGCAATATGACAAATAAATATAACTTAAGATTTCCGATTTTCCTCCAAGGAATAAGGTTACACATTTTTGATGTTTTCTGGAATTAAATACAATGTATAATGTAACACTGTGACTGCTTCGTAGGAAGTTCTTGAACTTTCGTATTGCGTAATGTTACTAAAAATAGAAATTTCGTCATTTCCTTATATGGAAATAATTAGTCATAAAAGTTATTCTAACTAAAAAACCAAAAATTATATTCGTTCTCACTTTGTTATCAGATACAGTTGCTCGGCAATTTACTTAAAATTTATTCAATTTATTTTGGATCACAACAATACAATGCCTTCTCTTGATAGAAATCTACCTGTCAAATGCTCAAAGTGAGAGAAAATGGTTGTCAAGCAGCAAATGGCTCGACACAAAAAATCGTGTGATAGTGGGACTTTAAAATGTCCCAAGTGTCCACATTTCTACACAAAGAGGAAAGAGGACTTGAACTACCACCTTGCTAAGCATCACGCTCCTCAAGAAAAGAAGCTTAGTACAGTGTGCACTATATGCTTGGAGGAATTTCCAAGTTTTTATTCTCTTCAACAACATAAGAGACGGAAACACGGAACATCGACCAAAGTTGGAACCAAATCCAGCGAAAGCTTGAAAGAAGTACTAGAATCGGAAGAATTGGATAGGAACAACGAACAGTTACAGCAGGAACTTAGTGCCTGTCAACACTTCTTTGACAATACTGAGATGGAGAATGGGAGACATAGAGTATTCAATTTTAAATTGTCGAGACTTGATCCCAGCGAAATTAATGAAAAACTGAAGGAAGTGTTTGAAAAGTTTAACTGTGCTGCAAAAATAAGTTTATCCCTGGGATTTATTTTACGAAATGTTGACACAGACGAATACCGATACTTTTATGCTCATGAGAACAACACCTTCTTTGAGAAGTCTCATTTACTTTGTTCTAAGGGAGACTTAGTCTCACTTCAGGATAGGGTAGAGAAATTGGATTTGATTGAGACTTGTGCTCAAGAAAGGGCAAACACAAAATGGCGGTATGCACTAACTACGAATGTAACAGTTTTCTGTGCTCTTCTCAACAATATCCCAATGGGATGTTTAGATGCTGTTATACCTGAACAGTTGTTGAAGAGAAACGATGTAAATTGTCTTGTTACGAATGGATACGGAGAAACCTACAAGGACTACCTTTGCTTGTTTAGAGCTGTGGCTGTTCACTTGTATGGATCAGCTGAGCTGGAAACAAACGCAGCTAAGTTGTTCAGTGACTTTCTCCACGAGTCTGGTCATGACGCAATTAACTTTAGAGGAGTGTCAATGGATCACCTTGTGTTTGTTGAAAATGCTATAAAACACAACATTTTCATTTATGACATTGACATTGAGGACGGGGATTTTGTAGGTGAACTTGCCAGAAGAAGTATTGAGATGTACGAGAACAACATTAATCTACTGCGCTACAACAACCACATTTGCTATGTTGATGATATCAACACGTTTTTCAAACGATTCCGCTGTCCTAATTGTGATACCTTTATTAAGCGTGCTGGTAATTTCCACCGTCACGTGAAATCTTTTAAAGATAGGATACAGCACATTTATCCGAAGAGTGTTTACACTTTGAGAGAAACTTTGTTCGATAAACTTGACGGTTTTGGAATTGGATATGAGGAAGAACAAAAACTGTTCAAAAACTTGGCTGTATTTGACTTCGAATCAATCTGCGTTCCATCTAATGAACTAAAAGATACTAATACAACTACTTGGATAGGAAAACATGAACCAATATCTGTGTCAATTTCCTCTAATTTATTACAAGAACCTATTTTCCTTTGCAACAGAGACCCCAAGACACTGATTGTATCTTTTGTTGAAGCATTAGAAGAATTAGCTAGCAGATGTAAAGCAGAAATGTTGCAATAATTTTCCTCTATTGAAAATGCAATTAAAAACAGAGTAAGTTCTATTTTCGAGAAGCTAAATGGAAGGAAAGATGAGAGTACTCCAATGTTTGAATTTCAATATATCGAAGAAGAAGAAATTGATATGTCGACTCAATTCCTCCAAATTCAGAAAAATCAACTTCTCGAACTACAACAACATTTTGAACGTTATGTCAGCATTTTACCTGTATTTGGATTCAACAGCGGGAAATATGATCTGAATCTTATCAAGTCTTATTTACTACCCTACCTCATTCACGAGCGCGATATTCAACAAACGGTTATTAAAAAAGCTAATCATTTTGTATCCTTTAAATTTGGCGATGTTCAGTTTCTCGATATTCTAAACTTTCTTGGTGGAGCAACATCACTAGATTCGTTCCTCAAAGCTTACAAGACAAATGAGACCAAAGGATTTTTCCCTTATGAATGGTTCGACTCACCAAACAAATTGGATGTAACTTTCCTACCCCCTTACAAATGTTTCTTTAGTAAGTTGAGAGATCACAATCCCTTGGAAAAAGAATTTACGGATTTCACAAAATTGTTGAATAGTGGACTTTCCCAACAGGAGGCTCTGAAAAAACATAGGTTGAAGGTAGTCCCCCCCTCGGGATTCGACAACTACAATTACCTGGAAAGTGTGTGGGAGCACTAACAAATGACAACTTTTCAAGACTTTGTCAGGTGGTATAATAACAAAGATGTTGTCCCGACACTAGAAGCGATGCAGAAAATGATGGAATTCTATCATAACAAAGGGATTGATATGTTAAAACTGGGTTGCACACTACCTAATTTAGCAAATATTTGTCTACACAAATCAACTAATAGCAAATTCTATCCTTTCGTTGAAGCAGACAAAGATTTACATGATAAAATACGCGAAGATATGACCGGTGGTCCCTCTATTGTGTTTACTAGAAAAGCAATTGTGGATCAAACCTGCATTCGAAACACAGAAAACATTTGCAAATCAATTGTGGGTATAGACGCCAGTCAACTTTACCCCTTCTCAATGTGTCAAGAAATGCCCACTGGACTTTACACTAGATGGGAGTTTGATTCAGACTCTCAGAAGTTTAAAGCTAGACAAAATAAATCGAGGAAATTTGAGAACATGGTTATGTCGTACCTACAATCTCAACGTCCTAACTGCACTATTGAAAGCTACTACACAACTGGAACTCAGAAAGAGATTGATTGTTTTAATGTAGACGGATTTTGTGCTCACTGTAAAACTATTTTTGAAGCAATGGGTTGTTACTTTCACTTTTGTGCATGTCAGGAAGCAAGAGCAAGCATGTCAGAGGAAGAGACTCAGAAAGGATTAAAGAAACGGGAATACGATGAACTAAGAGGAGACTATTTGCGAAACAAAGGATATAAAGTTGTTGAGATATGGGAATGTAACTGGTGGGAAACTGTCAAAGGTGATGAATCTGTAAAAATTCACGTGAGAAACAATTTCCCATTCAAGCTACCTCTGACTCAAGAATCTCTACTTACAAAGATAAGAGAAGATAAACTATTTGGTTACGTTCAGTGTGATCTCGAAGTTCCAGATGGGTTGAAATACAAGTTCTCGAACTTTCCACCAATCTTTAAAAACTTTAATGTTAGTCGAGCAGATATTGGTGATTATATGAGGGATTATGCAATTGATAACGATTTACTCAAGCAACCGCAACGTATGTTAATTTCAAGCTTCAAGTTGGAGAATGGAACAGTCATAACACCATTACTCAATTTTTACCTTAGTCTTGGGCTAAAATGCACCAAAATTTATCGCTTCGTTCAGTACACACCCAAAAAATGCTTCAACAATTTTGTCCAATCGGTTGTTGATGCTAGAAGAGTTGGAGCTGAAAATCCTGAATCAAGCGTTGTAGCAGAAACAATGAAATTGTTAGGGAATAGTTCCTATGGTTACCAAATCATGGACAGAAGCAGACATACAGAGACAAAATACTTGAACGATGAAAAGACACACAAAGCTATCAACGGGAAAATGTTTAAGAGACTTAACAGTGTGTCAAAAGAACTATACGAAGTTGAACTTGTAAAATCAAAAATTGAGCACCGTGAACCGATAATAGTCGGCTTTTTTATACTTCAGTACGCAAAATTACGTATGTTGGAGCTTTATTACAATTTTTTTGATAAATTTTGCGATGTCGACACGTTCGAAGAGTTAGAAATGGACACTGACTCCTTATACTTAGCTCTAGCGCACGATAATTTGTACGATTGCATTCGTCCATCTAAAAAAGCAGATTGGGAAACTCTGAGGGAACACGATTGTGATGATTCTTTCAAAGCTGATGCTGTACAAAATTTCTTCCCTAGAACTTGTTCTGATAAACATAAAAAGCACGATAAGCGTGAACCAGGTCTGTTCAAGGAAGAATTTAGATGTACTGAAATGATTTGTCTCTGTAGCAAAACATATTGTTGCTACGATGCCAAATCGGATAAGTACAAATTCAGCAGCAAAGGACTGAACAAACGAACATTGGAAGAGACCGGAGATGGACCATTGGAAAAATATCGGCGAGTGATGGAAGAAATCATCAATTTAACATCTACAAATAGAGGATTTCGGACAATCAACCACTGCGTCGCTACCTATGAACAAACAAAGAAAGGACTCTCATATTTTTATCCTAAACGAAAAGTGTTATCTGATGGAATTCATACTGTACCCCTGAACTTGTAATTTATTGAATCAATTTTCGTATTGTGAGCGCTCTCTGTTGTGTTTAAAATTACTTATAATGTACTTGATTAAAACTGTGTCTGTCTTTTTGTACCTTCATAATTCTTTCTTTTACTAATTTTCAATTTTCTCAATTTTAGTGGATATAACTGACCTTAATACATTGCGGTGGCTATACCTAATCTTAATACATTGTGGCGGGTATACCTAATCTTAATACATTGCAGCGGCTATACCTAATCTTAATACATTGCGGCGGCTATACCTAATCTTAATACATTGCGGCGGCTATACCTAATCTTAATACATTGCAGCGGCTATACCTAATCTTAATACATTGCGGCGACTATACCTAATCTTAATACATTGCGGCGGCTAAAACTAATCTTAATACATTGCGGCGGCTATACCTAATCTTAGTACATTGCGGCGGCTATACCTAATCTTAACACATTGCGCTGGTTACACCAATAAACATGTTGAAATTTACTGCGAGGGGAATTATCCGTTAATTCCCGCTACCTGTACAATTTCCCGCCTGTACAATTCCCGTGCGCGCTGCCTGTACAATTCCCCGCCTGTACAATTCCCGTGCGCGCTGCCTGTACAAATCCCCGCCTGTACAATTCCCTGCGCGGAAAGGCCAATGACCGGCTCCCAAAAATGCGGCTGATCTACTCACACTATCCTACTAATACCCTGGTCCCTATACTTAACCTTAATACGTTGCGGCGGCTATTCCTAATCTTAATAAGTTGCGGCGGCTATTCCTAATCTTAATACGTTGCGGCGGCTATTCCTAATCTTAATACGTTGCGGCGGCTATTCCTAATCTTAATAAGTTGCGGCGGCTATTCCTAATCTTGATACGTTGCGGCGGCTATTCCTAATCTTAATACGTTGCGGCGGCTATTCCTAATCTTAATACGTTGCGGCGGCTATTCCTAATCTTAATACGTTGCGGCGGCTATTCCTAATCTTAATACGTTGCGGCGGCTATTCCTAATCTTAATACGTTGCGGCGGCTATTCCTAATCTTAATACGTTGCGGCAGCTATTCCTAATCTTAATACGTGGCGGCCGCTATAACTAATCCTAATACGTGGCGGCCGCTATTACTAATCTTAATACATGTACGCCTATACCCTATCTTAATACATTAATGTAGACCCTCTCTCAAAAATTACTCCTATACCCTATCGTAATACATGGGGTCTACACCCCCCCCGGGGTGACTTGCTCGCCCTATTACTACTAGTATATCACCAACTCTAAAGAAGAATGTGGTCTTCATTTTAACTCGGCAACTCAGTCAAACTTATGTGTCCAATGATTACAATACAGACTGTGTAGGTTATAAATAAAGACTACTTTTTTTATTGATAGTGAACACATTAGAAAATAAAGGAACTGTTATCCTTAAAAATTGTTTTTCCGACTGTTCTAAACGGGTTGTCATTTGCTGTTGTTCTATTTCGTACAATATATAAAAAAATATTTTCACGGAAATTATATCATACTTTAACAACTTTTGAGATGGGCGCAGAGTTTCGTAAATGTTTTGCATGGCAATAAAAGTTTGCTTACAATTCCTATAGCCTTATAGGAGCTTTTGTGTCTTTGGTCTGGTTTTTTTACTTATTTTGATTTTTGGCCCGTCTGTCTTTAACTATGAGTTGCTTCGGTGAGAAATTGAATTTTCTGCAGTCTTTTGTCAGGCTATTGTTCTTCAGCGCTAAGATTTCTGCTCACCTATATATTTTTATTAACATTGAATAAAGAAAGCACAATTCTGTATTTTTCGAACTGTTTACTTACTTCTGTGATATATTCTGCTTTGATTTTTGAGGTCAGTTATGGCACAATAGGCCTAAATGAGACCGAGAAACTCCTGCATTGTTTGTTTATGTGCACTTTTTTTTACCGCTAGTGATTCAATCGTAAACATCATCTGTTGATTATCCACTGGGCTTCTGCATTTTTTAATTCACCTCCTTTGCAGCGCGTTTAGTTTCATTTAGCAGCTATGGTATTCTTAAAAGCTTTCGGAGAAATTCACTGAGGAGTAAAGTTACTATCGAGGTTTTCCGATTCCCGCAATAGTGATGGGCTCAAAACAATTGACCCATCTGAAAATGTCAAGAAATCACTCAACACTAATCTTTAAAAGCTAGAACTCCGCCAACAACTCTGCCACCCGAAAGACACTTTGTTAAAGCATACGGCAGACAGTACTCTAAGAAAACAAACTGAACATTTCGAAAGAAAAAAACACAAAAGTTTAGTCTTTTGTTGAAGATACCAAATATAAAGTGAGTTCAATCTACTGCAAAATTTATTTGAAAGTGAAAACGACAAACGAGAAAGAGTAATCCTCAAAGGCAAAAAAAAACGTTTAAGGCCAAAACCAACTTCCCAAGAATATTCTAACAAAAACAATGGGTCAAAGCTTTCAAACGATTTCCAGTGACTTCTCAAAGCTGCATTATATCAAATGAACTTAGATGCGGACCTAGAAAACTGCAAAATATATCAAAGAAAAAAAGCAACATCTTAAATGTTTTTGAATAACATACAAAAACAATACTAAAAAACTCTAGCTTTCTTCAGAAAATTGGAATGATAGTTGCTAAAATGTGGAGAAAATGGGCATATTCTAAAAACAATGAACAAATGTCCTTCTTCAGATTTGAAATTTACAGACCAAGTTGACGAAAATTGAAGTCGAAAAACAAATGCCATTCATTATTTAGCATTACATTTTATTCAATTTGTCTAGCCACCCTTTCGTACGGACAAGAAACAGAATCAAAAAAAGGTTCAAAGGTGCCATGCATTAAATTAATTTGCAAAAAACTTCAAAAATCTTTAAAACTCTAACAAAAATTCAACCTTTTTTTACTGAGTTTCATAAAATCAACTCCTGAAAAAATTAATTGTTAATAAGAAAAAATAAAACCTCTAAATGAACACAAAAAAATATTTTTCGAGTATTGAAATGAAGTTGAAAGAGAAACAGAAGTTGCCCAATTTGGAGTATCTTGCGTACAATTATGTAAAGACAAAAATTTCTCACATTATACAGAGGCATTTAATACGTGAATTGTCAACAAGAATTGTCCATATGCACTTAAAAAAAATTCCGAATAAGGATCGAAATATGGATATATTATTGAGAAAGTCAACAATTAAAAGAAAATGAGAATTTTGGGCTCAATTTGAATCTGAAACGCGTTATTAGGCACTCAAAAACTGTGTTAATACTTCTCGACGATTAGAGTTAAAACAACAACTACTAACAAAATTCCGAGAAAAAAAACCGAAATACAAGCACAAAACTGTGCTAATTGGACAAAAAACGGCTGAATAATGTAATCTGTATGCACCATTCTGACAAAAATTAGTTTTCATGGTCAACTTTTTAGTCACTGAAGGGAGTGCATTGTCAAAAAACAACTCTCGCTCAGAAACAGTATAGTTCACACAGCGACATCGCTCACTTCGCTCACTTTTAGAACAGAACACCCTTTTATGTCAAAACGCGAAGAACACTTAGGTTCTAAAGGATCGTCAAAAAAACAAATACTCCACACTGAGCTGTACAAAAAAATGAATTCATTGCAAAATTACAGAAAATTGGTAAACACAGTGACTTTATTTGGCCCTGGGAAATTAAAATATCGTGATTCTAATTTGCGGATTAATTGTTTTTTTGTTTTTGGAAACAATTTTTTTCTTTTTTGAGGGGGGGGGGGGGGAGATCTAGAAAATCATCTCAATGTTTTGAAAAGATTGTCTGTTTAATTGATATATTCTTTTTTTAAAAAAACATTTTTTAAAATTCTTTTAATAGTGAAGAAACAAACAAAAAATATTATTCTTCGAAGACAAAAAAACGTTAAATGCCGAAAAACAACTTCCCAAAAATATCTTAAAACAACAATGGGTAAAAATTTTCAAAGATAGTTCCAGTGACTTCTCAAAGCTGCATTATATGAAATGAAATAAATGAGGATCCAATAAACTGGAAAGTATATCGAAGAAAAAAATGCAACGTCCTATTTTTTCTTGAAAAACAAACAAAAACGAAACTTAAAAAAAAATATAGTTTTCAGGAGAAAATTGGAATGATAGCTAAAATGTGCAGAATAAAGTTACATTGGGAGAACAATGAAAAAGCGTCCTTCTTCACATTTGAGTTTTACATGCCAAATTGACGCAAATGAAAGTGGAAAAACAAGTACCATTCATTATTTAGCATTACATTTTTTTTTCAATTTGTCTAGCCACCCTTTTGTACGGACAAAAAACAGAATCAAAAACAAGTTCAAAGGTGCCATGCAATAAACTACTTTGCAAAAAATTTCAAAATTCTTTAAAACTCCAACAAAAATTCAACGTCTTTTTTTACTGAGCTTCATAAATTCAACTCCTGAAAAATTTAATTGTTAATAAGAAGAACTAAAACCTCTAAATGAACACAAAAAATACTTTTCAAGTAATGAAATGAAGTTGAAGGAGAAACAGAAGCTGCCCAATTTGGAGTATCTTGCGCACAATTAAATAAAAAAAATTCTTCACGTTATACAAAGGCATTCACAACTTGAATTGTCAACAAGAATTGTCCATATGCACTTCAAAAAAAAGTCCAACTAAGGATCGAAATATGGATATATTATTATTGAGAAAGTCAATAATTAATAGAAAATGAGATTTTTGGGCTCATTTTGAATCTGGAATACGTTATTAGGCTCTCAGAAACTGTGGTACTAACTCTCGACGATTACAGTTAATACAACTTCTAATAAAAAACTCCGAGAAAAAAAACGAAATACAAGCATAAAACTGTGCTAATTGGACAAAAAACGGCTGAATAATGTAATCTGTATGCACCATTCTGACAAAAATTAGTTTTCATGGTCAACTTTTTAGTCACTGAAGGGAGTGCATTGTCAAAAAACATCTCTCGTTCAGAAACAATATAGTTCACACAGCGACATCGCTCACTTTGCTCACTTTTAGAACAGAACACCCTTTTGTGTCAGAACACGAAGAACAATTACTTTTTAAAAGATCCTCATGAAAACAAATACTCCTAAATTGAGCTGTACAAAAACAATGAATTTATTGCAAACTTACAAAAAATTGGTGAACACAGTGACTTTACTTGGCCCTGGGAGATTAAAATATCGTGATTCTATTTTGCGGATTAATTGTTTTTGGAACCATTTTTTTGGGGGTGGGGGGGGAAGATCTAGAATATCATCTCAATGTTTTGAAAAAATTGTCTGTTTAATTGATAAATTCTTTTTTTTAAATATTTTTTAAAATTCTTTTAATAGTGAAAAACAAACAAAAAATATTATTCCTCGAAGACAAAAAACGTTAAATGCCAAAAAACAACTTCCCAAAAATATCTTAAAATAACAATGGGTAAAAATTTTCAAAGGCAGTTCCAGTGACTTCTCAAAGCTGCATTGAATCAAATGAAATAAATGAGGATCCAATAAACTGGAAAGTATATCGAAGAAAAAATGCAACGTCCTATTTTTTCTTGAAAAACAAATAAAAACGAAACTTAAAAAAAATATAGTTTTCAGGAGAAAATTGGAATGATAGCTAAAATGTGCAGAATAAAGTTACATTGGGAAAACAATGAAAAAGAGGCCTTCTTCGCATTTGAGTTTTACATACCAAATTGAAAAAAAATGAAGTAGAAAAGCAAACACCACTCATTATTTAGCATTCCAATTTTTTCAAAAATTATCTGGCCACCATTTTGTACGGACTAAAAATGTAGACAGAGTTCAAAGGCGCCATGCATCAAAATACTTCTTTCAAAGTCTTAAAAATTCCAAAATTTTAAGTCTTCTTTTACTAAGTTTCATAAACTCAACTTCTGAAAAATTCAATTTTAATAAAGAAAATTAAAACCTCTAAATGAGCACGAAAATTTTTTTTCTAGTAATTAAATTGATAAAGAAACAGAAATTGCCTATTAGGAGTATATTGCGTACAATTATATGAAAAAAAATACCTCACGTTATAAAGAGGCATTCAATATGTGAAATGTCAACAAGTATTTTCAATATGCACTTCAGAAAAGTCCAATTAAAGACGAAAATATGGATTAACTAATATAAAGGCCAACAATTAACAAAAAATGAGGAACTGGGCTCATTTTGAAATTGAAACGCATTATTAGGCTCTCAAAAACTGTGATATCAAATCTTGAAGGTTACATTTAATACAACATCGATTAAAAAATAGTAATCACGGTAAAAAAAAACTTTAACAAAACCAAAATTTCAAATCGAGTTTTACAAAAACAACAAATTCATTGCAAATTCACAAAAATATGGTAAAAACATTAATTTTTTGGCCCTGGGAGATTCAATTATTGTGACTCTAATTTGTGGATTAACTATTTTTGAAAACAAATTTTTAGGGTCAACAAAAGATATAAAACATCATCTCAGAGTGCTAAGACAAATGTGCAATGATTGCAACAGAAACGTGGTTTTCCACGAGAATTCCAAATTAAACGTTTGTCCCAAAAAATTACGATCAAATATTAGAAAGGCGTCAAAAAACCAAATATAATGATCTCTATCTGCCAGTATTGTAACAAAAAGCGGCAATTCTTGTTTATTCTAAAACGGAGCACTTAATATAGGGTACTCTGAACATACTATTGCTGCAATATCTCCGTTAGCATAAATTCTTTTAAAATCTTACTATAAACATTCATTTAGAAATAAATTAAAAGGAAAAGTTGATGTTAATGGTTCCAAAACGCACAGCTGAAACAAAATTCCGAGCCTCAGAAGATTTGCCCCGCTGCAACACAATCAAAATGTCTATAGTTTGTCAATGCCTTGAGTTACTGGCTCATCTTTTGTCGAGGAAAATAGATGAGAACAAAGTTTCACGACCAATTAATTAACACCTACAGTAAAAAATGAACTACGTTCCAATGTTTTTGTTGCCACAGTCACTCTAGCTCAAATCTTATCATGCTAATAAAACAACATTTAGGTTAAAACACTCAATTAATCCATGGAAACGTTAAAAAAAGTTATGTTAGAGCATTTTCAATTATTAATCAGGAGTTCAAATGTTAAAATGTTTTCAAATAATTCTGAGCGACGTATTTCATCCTGAAACAGTGGAGCTGAAGAAATTGAACAGTTTGTTAGATCGTAAACTAAATTGAAAAAAGTGCCCATTGATTGAGTTACTTTGATCTTGTCGTACACAATCAGTAATGTGTACTTGATCTTGAACTGCGAATCACGTCAGTAATTTTGTGTGGCTTACTTTTGCGGCGAGTGCACTTAACACAGTTCATAAATGAATTCGCTTAGCGGATCGCTTGTCAATTACTTGTCTATTTTACTCCTCAGCTAGTGAATACGACTGACAAGAAATAAAATAAATTGAGCAACTGTACTCGAGGTGTAAAACTAAGAGAATGAAAGTGAGTATAACGTGAGTCCTCAGAAATCGCATTAAGCATGAACAATAATTTCCCGATGCGGGAATTAGGGTAACAGACAAACACATGAAATAATAAGTGATCTAAACTTGACTTGAACACATGCCCCCCAGGATTAAGTATGATCAATAAATTAGTACATCGTAAAATAATTTTACCGCACCAAATAAATGATTATGTACAACATTTCTCCCTTTTTGATAAAATTAAAATTGTATAACATGAAATTTTAAAAACTATATTGATAAGAAATTAATACCTATTCATCGGTTACATAGTTATCAACAATACATTTACTGGTTATCATAGCTACTCATAAGTAATGAAATATCGAGTTTTAAAACATTCTGAGTTTTGACTACATATCTTCCTCGTCAATTATTAGCTCTTGGGCAGGACTCTGGTCTGCTGGCCGAATGCGGGGATCAGTTGGAGATACCTCTACTATGATTGGCGAGGGGATTGGATTGGAAATAGGTTCCACTCGAGTCGCTGTATCCAGAATCGTCTGAACAACTGTCGGTTGTACAGATGCTATATCACCTGCACGTCGCTTTCTGCGGGGTTAGAGAAAATTTGGTGGGCAGGAAATAGTCGAATCGCCAGAGGAATCTTCATTGTCATACCCATAACATTTTGGACTCTTGCGCGTTCTTTTAGTTGCCCGTGACGAAATTTGCTGCAAAGCTCCGACCGGTGCTGCAGTAGCAGGTATGGTTAACTCTGGTCGTTGACCTGTTGGGGGTGGCAAAATTATTACCTCAGATGTAATAATTTCTGGCTCAGGATTAACTTCTGGTTGAGAGGGTGTCTCTGGCGGTGCCAAATTTTCTGTTACTTCGGGCATACGAACCCGCATTGCACGAGCAATGTTTGATCTATTGGAAGCGACTCCGCTTCCCGTCTCCCGTTTGCGATGCTTCATTTTTCGGTCGCCTTTTTGAATACGCGTGGACTCTTTTATATGGCTCAAAATTTTAGCCTGTGTTGTTTTCTCGTGCACACGTGGCCCTCTACGATTGACATAGTCCATTGATTTGACTTTTCGCTCATCACGTGTGCCAAATTTTGCGATGTCGCTGTTCCCGACTGTCACTTCCGGCTTCCCAGGCTCACGTATTACAGATGTGTGTTGGTCAGTTTTCTGCACTACTGACCCTGGAGCTAATACCTCATAAAGCCCGTCGAGGTTCCTTTTCGATCGTCTATGCGGGTTTTTCTTCCGACCAATATTGATTTGCCCTGCGTGTTCCTTGAGTGAGGGGTATTGGACGATGTGCTTTTGTTGTGCTCAAGAAACGTGATTCACTGTCAATTGCATGTCGCTGGCGAGTGGAAGCGTCTCCTACAGCCTTGCACATGTTCTTTTCAATCTCATCGTCGTTAAGATAGTTCCCCCAATGTTCTTCCGGTAGCAACTCATTAGGTGTTACCGTCTCTTCGTCTAAATAATGCTTTAATTTTTGTCATAACTTAAATCAGAATGACGTGGTTGAATAATTATATTGCTAGCGGGGTGCTAAGTTTTTTTCCAAAGTGTGATTCTAATGGCGAAAGCTTAGTAGTCCTATGTTTACATATTCGGAGCTGGTATAGGATTGATTTTAATGCTGCTTTAATGGTGAACGAATCTAATTCTTTGTCTGCCTCTTTTATACATGCCAAACGTTATCTAATTGCACTAATTAATCTTTCTACTAAATCTATGATCGTTTGTTTCTATGATCTTTCTACTATGATCTTTTTACTAAATCTTTCTACTGCTCTATGATCGTTTGTCGGAGCTGGTATGAGAGTGATGTTATTTTTCATACAAAACTTTTTTACTTGGTTACCTATAAGGCAACGAGCTTGATCTATTCGTAATGAACGATGAACTACGTGGATATGTATAAAATTATATAAAAATTTTATAACCTTGAAAGCATTTGCATTATCAAAAATTTCTGCAGAAGGATATTTTGAAAATCTGTCAATACATGTTAAAATGTAAATTTCATGATCTTCCTCATTATTTATAGGTCCTGCAATATCTACTTGTATTTCTTGATTTGGGACTATACATGGTCTATGTGCTTGGTATTGCTTTGCAGGAATGATAGATTTTAAATTTTTACCGATGGCAGTGCAAGATTTGCACTCTATTGCTCGGACCAAGAGGTCGCAGTTCATGTATGGCCATCAGCAATGCTGGGCCATGCATATCATCCCCCAGCTACCCGGGTGACTGGCATGGAGGTCCTCGTGAACCTGAAGGCTATCGGTGAGCGGAGTGCTCATGTTAGAGTGCGATGAGGATTGGCGTGGCGTGTTTGGGGTTGGGTTGGAAACGCGTGAAGGAAACGCGAGGCGAAGTTCGGCTTGATCTAGTTGAGGCTGATTTGCCTTTCATTGATGACACTTGTTGACTCATTGTAGATGATCTTTTTGAGTTTTCAATTGAATTAATTGAGAAAAGAGAAGACAACTGACTTTCAGATTGAGTTTGGGCAAAAAGCGACTTTTTGTTGTTTACCAATTTGACACGTGAATTATTTAAGGTGTCTGACTTTTGAGTGCTAATTAAGGAAGAAATTTGAGGCTTATTCGTGATTGACAAGTTAAAACGGCTTAACTATGTGAATTGTTGTTGATTTTGGTAAACGTGTGGCGCCTTTCTGGTATTATGTGTCTCAAATAGTGGTATTTGAGACTCAATTTGTATTGGTGTATTCATATTATTTGTATTATGCGACGCGAGTTTAGAATTAATTGGGTGGTTATCAGTGCGAGTTGCAAATAAGCTATTTGAGGTATGCGAAATATAAGACTGGTTAAATAAATGAGGATTATGCCCAGCGAGTGTTAATTTATTTTGAGGAAAGTGTACTTGCGAAGCGAGATCATGACGAGAAATAATGTAATTGGGATTATTTGATTTGAGATTATGAAACTGTTGGGCAGGTGCTAATTGATTTTGATGTAAAGGTACTCGCGGATCGTGTGTGCTATTAACTTTTACACAATTAATGTGGTTGGAATTTCGATTAGGTATTTGCTTGGCGAGGGATGCTTTATTTTGAGTTAAGCATACGCGCAGTGCGGGTTCCCTATCTGAATTATTAGTTTCAATAGAAGGCTGAGTAGAACGATGCATTCGCGGAGCGAGTGCTGAATTATTAGTTGTTAAACGGACGCGCCGTGCTGGATCACTAACAAAATTATTAGTTTGTTTTAATGATGATTTTGAACTATGACTTTGCAGTTCGAGTGACATATTATCTTTTGATTGTAATTTTGGCTCAATGAAATCTATGTTTAATACTTGCTCAGTATGTTGCTTGCTAGAATTTTGTATTTCAAATTTATTTTCGTAATAAATTTATTAAGTGTAATAGCAGAAACATTGTGTTTTTGTTGGAGTAAATATGAATCTGTGTGTATGTGCGATAACGTCGAAACTAAAAATTCCTCATTATATTTAGAAATTCTTTTTGCTGGTTGACAAGGATTGCGGGAAATATAATCAACAAGTCCTATCATTGCTCCTGGCAAATGTTCTATTTTAAATTGATAATGTAAAAGTCTATCGACTCATAGTGATAAGCGACTGTTATAGCTTTTGTTTGATCTGTGTTCTTTTAAAATTGAAAGAAGTACTCGATGATCAGTTATGATAGAAAATTCTTTGCCGTAAAGGTAATTTTTAAAATATTCTATTGACCAAACCCCTCCAAGAAGCTCAAGTTCGTTTATACTATATCGTTCTTCTTTACTGTTTAAAAATCTAGATGCGAAAGAAATTGGTTTCCAACCGTTGACTGTCAATTGTTCTAAAGCTGCTCCAAGACCGGAGCGAGAAGCATCGCATTTTGTACGTGTTTCGAGTTGCGGATTATAATGAATGTGTTCCGTGTGATGCGCGATTCGCGTTTTTATAGCATTAAAATGTTTAGTGTGTTCGTCAGTCCAGATGAATTTTGTAGATTTACGATGAAGGAGTCAGAAAGGATGACAAAGTTGGGCTAGGTTGGGGATAAATTTACTAATATAATGAACCGAACCTAAAAATGAACGTAATTTTTTAAGTGTATTAGGTGGTTGTAGTGACAGAGTTGCAAGGTTTTAGTTTAAAGTGCCGAGTCCTTGATTGGGTAATATTATAGCGCAATCAGAAAATTTTTTGTTTCGCAAAATGACATTTTGGAAGATTGATCCGAAGGTTATCCGCATCCAGTTTCTGAAGGCAATCTAGTACGAGTTTAAAATGATCTCCCTCTGAACCTTTACTTACAATCAATATGTCGTCTAAAAAACAAAATGTGTTTTTAGGGCCGATCAACTTATAGTCCATCGCCTTCTGAAACTCCGCAGGAAGGTCAGTAAGTCCATAAAACCCTGTTTTAAAACGGTACGTGCCTGTCATGTCACCACTCACAATATTAAAGTTACAATGCTTAGCTGTCTCTGGATGAAGATTCAGTTGACTATACGCGTACTTAAGATCTATTGTAGAGAAGTAAATTTTATCCGCTGGTTCTGTTTTATAATCTGCTATGATTTGTGATATAGAGTCCATAAGTGTTTCAATATTCGGCATTTGACACTTATTTTTATGAATAGGTTTATTAAGAATTTTAGAATCCAATGCTAGTTTTTTTGTTTGGTCTCTTTTAACTGTAATTACAATAGGTGAAATAAAATATTGATCAGAGCAATTAATAAGTTTTTCTATGTGTCCTTCTTCGAGAAGTTTTTTAGTTTCACTATTTAATCGTTCTTGTAAATTAATAAGTACTCTTCTACCCTTTTGATGTTTGGGTTGAAAATTTTTGTGAAATTTTGACAATGTGGATTTGACAATGTGGACAATGTGGATTTGACAATGTCGATTTTTGACCTGCCAATACGTGAAATAAGTTCAGCAAATTGATTTGCTATGCGAGTTTTGAATGGGCACTGAATTGTGATTGTGTTGACCATAGTACCTTCATTTGAACTAAGAGCTTGGGTGATTGAAATTCCAAGAGCTTCAAATAACTCTCTGCCAATCAATGGTTTCACTCCGTCTTTAACCCCAACAAATTCGGCATCCTCGATCCACCACCCATTACCTTCTATCGGTGCTTGCATCATCCCAATAACAGGTATTGGTTCATTGGCAAATGTCTTATGTTCTTGAGCGGGTGCTGTCGTCAGCCATCGTGCAAGAGTAGAGTGGTTGACCACTTCCGTAGCGAGAGATTCATTCAAAATACTACACACACTGCCGGAGTCAACGAGAAGTCCGACTTGAGTATTTCCGATCTGTAAAGTGGTTTTCTTGGGTTCGATTTGGATTGTGTTACTAGCAATGCTAGCCACCATATTATCATCTGAACTATCATTGTCAGATGCGCATTGAGGGTTGTAATCAGTATTTTGAAACACATTCACGGACTGGTCAGTTGTAGTTTCTTCAATTGAGATAACATTAGTACGAGTAGGTTTATTAGTGTAAGACTTCGGCTTTCGGCATACTCGTGAGAAATGATTTTGTAAACCACAGTTATTGCACGTCTTGCCTTTCGCAATACATCTATCCTTGTGATTTGCTGAGCAAGTCAGACCACATTTGCGGCTTACTTGGTTCGGCTGTCGAGTAGGGGTTGAAGTTGTTGGTCGTTGATTTGGTTGGCGAAAAGGCCGTTGTGGGATTATCGCATTGAGATGCGATGCGGGTTGTGTATTAGAAATCTTTTGTTGATTTCGTTGTCCGAGTTTCATGTTTATGGCCAAGCGTTAGGCTTGGGGCGGTTCAAGGGTTTCTCGAAGTAATTCTCTCTGTATTTCCGTATCTTGCATATTCGCAATAAAAAGGTCTCTGATCAATGTATCCTCTTGATCTCCAAGATCACAATTCTCCGACAATTCCCTCAATTTGCGAAAGAAGTGTTCGATAGATTCTCTTTTTGACTGTTTGGTCGTGAGAAGGGTGTACCTATCAAAGGTAATGTTACGCTGACGGATGAATGTAGATTCCATGATATTCCAAAGCTCTACCGTTGTCAATGTGTTCATTTTGAGATGCGGATTTCTGCTACATATGATGCGTCTTCCTTCGGCGCCCAAATTAAGGTATATCATTGATACAGCTTTTCGGTCTGCCTGTGTCCATGGCTTGTCTCCACACATAAATCCTATCTCTATTTGTTTCTGACATCAATTTTCCCAATTCATTTTCAGTTGCACTTTTCTCGTTCCGATTGAGCTGAGGAAACTGTTATTGTGTTCTCATAAATTGGTTCTAATGGTAGTTGAACGTTTTCGGGTTTTGGTTCACGCAAAATGTCTAATGTAATTTTTCCTTCGCAAGAAGAGCCAACTTTGCCTTCATCCGCCATTTTTCCCACTTCAATGGAGGATCAGCACTCGGTTTTTCCCAGAAAGGTTCAATGCCAAGTGGGGTTTGCTTTTGCGTTGCTGACCGCGCCATGTCGTACACAATCAGTAATGTGTACTTGATCTTGAACTGCGAATCACATCAATAATTTTCTTTGGCTTACATGTGCGGCGAGTGCACTTAACACAATTTATAAATGAATTCGCTTAGCAAATCGCTTGTCAATTACTTGCCTATTTTACTCCTCAGCTAGTGAATACGACTGACAAGAAATAAAGTAAATTGAGCAACTGTACTTGAGGTGCAGAACTAAGAGAATGAAACTGAGTTTAAAATGAGTCCTCAGAAATCGCAACAAGCATGAACAATAATTTCCCGATGCGGGAATTAGGGTAACAGACAAACACATGAAATAATAAGTGAACTAAATTTGACTTGAACACATGCCCCCAGGATTAAGTATGATCAATAAATTAGTACATCGTATAATAATTTTACTGCACCAAATAATTGATTATGTGAAACAGATCTAATCGACATCCATCTTGAAATCTTGTCCCAGGACATTACAGAGCTAAGTCTTGCACTCCCATATCAACTGGAAAGCTCAGCTCTGAATCGTATATGTGCAGTCCATTTAAATTTTGTTTGAGCTTGAGCAAATCGGAAAAAAAACATTTAAAAACACGATATTGTATTTGTACTTGACATATTAAAGCTTGATTTTTACCATGTTCAGAAGTATTTCATGTATAATTGAAACTTTAGTTTTCACAAAGTTTTATGCATCTGGCGTCCCAAATCTGTAAGGCCACTTTACAGTAAGCAATCACCCAACTTGGCAAACAAGTATAAATACTAAGTTTCAACTCGTTAAGGCTCTCTTTTTTTAGTTCTCAGTTCTATTTAGTATTTTTCGCAATAGAGAACTCTTGCAATCTCTCGAGACTTCCTGAAAAATTTTTTAAAAAATTCATCTACAGACATGTCATCAACTGTTGGTTTCACACGTTTACAAGATTCAGATTTTAGTGCAGGAAAATCAATTCAAATTAAAGTGAGACATTTACCGATTCATAGAACATTATTCGTTTATCTACGCATGTTAAGACGTAGAACAACAAATTCGCAGTGGCTCCTGTTTTATTTTGTGTTTTAAGCGAGCTCAAAAAGATGCTCCACCTTCCATTCAACCTTTGAGTGGAAGAAAACAAAGTGTATAGAAAAGTTGTACGTTCCACAAGTAAACTTTCGACAGATACGTCAACAGTTAAGGATAAAAATCTGTAAAATTGATATCAAATGAGTCTAATCAAGACGAAATATATATCTACAAAGAAAACAAGCAGAACTCAACAACTTTTTGAAACCTATATACAAATTAAGATGTTTGGCTTAGCTTTATTTTTTGCTTTTCAGTCGAATGAAAACTGCAAGAATCCAAGCAAGAACCGTCCGAAAGATGCAAAAAATGCTGATGACGATTTCAAAGATGAACTTTCAAGACAAAAGACAGCGAACAATAGACATTTAGTTAGATGTCGGAGAGTTCCCTATGTGGCTACAAATAATGAGAATGAAGACTCATTATTTGTAGCCCCCCGGGTCGAATGTCCTCCCTAAAATCCTCCCATTTTGATGTAAGAGTGGGGGGCTAATTTGTCTATGGGGTGTAAATTGATGTAAGAGTGTGGGGGTAATTTGTTCAGAGGGGGTAAAATGATGTAAGAGTTGGGCTGCAATGGGAGGACTTTTAAGAAATTACCCCCTAACTGAAATTGCCATGTAAGAGTGGGCTGCAATGTGAGGACTTTTAAGAAATTACCCCCCTAACTGAAATTGCCATGTAAGAGTGGGCTGCAATGGGCTGCAATGGGAGGACTTTTCAGGAATTACCCCCTGACTGAAATTGCCGTGTAAGAGTGGGCTGCAATGGGAGGACTTTTCAGGAATTACCCCCCTGACTGAAATTGCCGTGTAAGAGTGGGCTGCAATGGGAGGACTTTTCAGGAATTACCCCCCCTGATTGAAATTGCCATGTAAGAGAGGGCTGCAATGGGATGAATTTTCAGGAATTACCCCCACCCCCCCCCCCCTGATTGAAATTGCCATAAAAGAGAGGGCTGCAATGGGGGTAAATGATGTAAGAGTGAGGGGTTATTTTGTTCAGAGGGGGTAAAATGATGTAAGAGTTGGGCTGCAATGGGAGGACTTTTAGAAAATTACCCCCCCTAACTGAAATTGCCATGTAAGAGTGGGCTGCAATGGGCTGCAATGGGACGATTTTTAAGGAATTACCCCCTGACTGAATTTGCCATGTAAGAGTGGGCTGCAATGGGCTGCAATGGGAGGACTTTTCAGGAATTACCCCCCTGACTGAAATTGCCATGTAAGAGTGGGCTGCAATGGGCTGCAATGGGAGGACTTTTCAGGAATTAGCCCCCTGACTGAAATTGCCATGTAAGAGTGGGCTGCAATGGGTTGCAATGGGAGGACCTTTCAGGAATTACCCCCTGAATGAAATTGCCATGTAAGAGTGGGCTGCAATGGGCTGCAATGGGAGGACTTTTCAGGAATTACCCCCTGACTGAAATTGCCGTGTAAGAGTGGGCTGCAATGGGAGGACTTTTCAGGAATTACCCCCCCTGATTGAAATTGCTATGTAAGAGAGGGCTGCAATGGGATGAATTTTCAGGAATTACCCCCACCCCCCCCCTGATTGAAATTGCCATAAACGAGAGGGCTGCAATGGGGGTAAATGATGTAAGAGTGAGGGGTTATTTTGTTCAGAGGGGAAAAATGATGTAGGAGTTGGGTTGCCAGGGGGGGGGGGTAAAATGGTGTAAGAGTAAGGCGTAATTTGTCAAGATGGGGGTAAAATGAGCTAAGAGTTGAGCTGCCAAGGGAGGTAAAAAGGTGTAAGAGTGAGGGCTAATTTGTTCCGAGGGGCTTTAATGATGTAAGAGTTGGGCTGCCAAGGGGGGTAAAATGGCGTGAGAGTGAAGGGGTAATTTCTTCAGAGGGGGTAAAATGATGTAAGAGTCGGGCTGAAAAGGGGGGTAAAATGGTGTAAGATTGAGGAGGTAATTTGTTCAGAGGGGGTAAAATTATGTAAGAGTCGGGCTAACGGGGAGGGGGAGGGCAAAATGGTGTAAGAGTGAGGGGGTAATTTGTCCAGAGGGGGTAAAATGAGCTAAGAGTTGAGCTGCCAAGGGAGGTAAAATGGTGTAAGAGTTAGGGCTAATTGGTTCCGAGGGGCTTTAATGATGTAAAAGTTGGGCTGCCAAGGTGGGTAAAATGGTGTAAGAGTGAGGGGGTAATTTGTTCAGAGGGGGTAAAATGATGTATGAGTCGGGCTGCCAAGGGGAGTAAAATGGTGTAAGAGTGAGGGGGTAATTTGTTCAGAGGGGGTAAAATGATGTAAGAGTTGGGCTGCCAAGGTGGGTAAAATGGTGTAAGAGTGAGGGAGTAATTTGTTCAGAGGGGGTAAATTGATGTAAGAGTCGGGCTGCCAAGGGGAGTACAATGGTGTAAGAGTGAGGGGGTAATTTATTCAGAGGGGGTAAAATGATGTAAGGGTTGGGCTGCCAAGGGGGGTAAAATGGTTTAAGAGTGAGGGGGTAATTTGAAAGAGGGGTAAAATGAAGTAAGAGTTGGGCTGCCAAGGGGGTAAAATAGTGTAAAATTGAGGGGGTAAATTGTTCAGAGGGGATAAAATGATGTAAGAGTCGGGCTGCCAAGGGGGGTAAAATGTTGTAAGAGTGAGGGGGTAATCTGTCCAGAGGGGGTGAAATGAGCTAAGAGTTGAGTTGCCAAGGGGGGTAAAATGGTGTAAGAATCAAGGAGTAATTTGTTCAGAGGAGGTTTAATGATGTGAGTGTTGGGCTGCCAAGGGGGGTAAAATGGTGTAAGAGTGAGGGGGTAATTTGTCCAGAGAGGGTAAAATGATGTAAGAGTTGGGCTGCCAAGAGGGGTAAAATTGAGTAAGAGTGGGGGGTAATTTGTTCAGAGGGGATAAAACGAGCTAAGAGTTGACCTGCCATGGGGGGGGGGGGGGGTAAAATGGTGTAAGAGTGAGGGGGCAATTTTTCCAGAGGGGGGTAAAATGAGCAAAGAGTTGAGCTGCCAAGGGGGCTAAAAAGGTGAAGGAGTGAGGGGGTAATTTGTTCAGAGGGGGTAAAATGATGTAAGAGTTGATCTGCCAAGGAGGGTAAAATGGCGTGAGAGTGAGGGGGTAATTTGTTCAGAGGCGTTAAAATGATGTAAGAGTCGGGCTGCCAAGGGGAGTAAAATGGTGTAAGAGTGAGGGGGTAATTTGTTCAGAGGGGTTAAAATGATGTAAGAGTTGGGCTGCCAAGGGGGGTAAAATGGTTTAAGAGTGAGGGGGTAATTTGTTCAGAGGGGTAAAATGATGTAAGAGTCGGGCTGCCAAGGGGAGTAAAATGGTGTAGGAGTGAGGGGGTAATTTGTTCAGAGGGGGTAAAATGATGTAAGAAATGGGCTGCCAAGGTGGGTAAAATGGTGTAAGAGTGAGGGGGTAATTTGTTCAGAGGGGGTAAAATGATGTAAGAGTTGGGCTGCCAAGGTGGGTAAAACGGTGTAAGAGTGAGGGGGTAATTTGTTCAGAGGGGGCAAAATGATGTAAGAGTTGGGCTGCCAAAGGGGGGTAAAATGGTTTAAGAGTGAGGGGGTAATTTGAAAGGGGGGTAAAATGATGTAAGAGTTGGGCTGCCAAGGGGTGTAAAATGGTATAAGAGTGAGTGGGTAATTTGAAAGAGGGGTAAAATGGAGTAAGAGTTGAGTTGCCAAGGGGGGTAAAATGGTGTAAGAATCAAGGGGTAATTTGTTCAGAGGGGGTTTAATGATGTGAGATTTGGGCTGCCATGGGGGGTAAAATGGTGTAAGAGTGAGGGGGCAATTTTTCCAGAGGGGGGTAAAATGAGCTAAGAGTTGAGCTGCCAAGGGGGCTAAAAAGGTGTAGGAGTGAGGGGGTAATTTGTTCAGAGGGGGTAAAAAAATGTAAGAGTTGGGCTGCCAAGGGGGGTAAAATGGCGTGAGAGTGAGGGGGTAATTTGTTCAGAGGGGGTAAAATTATGTAAGAGTCGGGCTGTCGGGGGGGGGGGGGTAAAAGGGTGTAAGAAAGAGGGGTTAATTTGTCCAGAGGGGGTAAAATGAGCTAAGAGTTGGGCTGCCAAGGTGGGCTAAATGGTTTAAGAGTGAGGGGGTAATTTGAAAGCGGGGTAAAATGAAGTAAGAGTTGGGCTGCCAAGGGGGTAAAAAGGTGTAAGAGTGAGGGGGTAAATTGTTCAGAGGGGGTAAAATGATGTAAGAGTCGGGCTGCCAAGGGGGGTAAAATGTTGTAAGAGTGAGGGGGTAATCTGTCCAGAGGGGGTGAAATGAGCTAAGAGTTGAGTTGCCAAGAGGGGTAAAATGGTGTAAGAATAAAGGGGTAATTTGTCCAGAGAGGGTAAAATGATGTAGGAGTTGGGCTGCCAAGGGGGGTAAAATGGTGTAAGAGTGGGGGGGTAATTTGTTCAGAGGGGGTAAAATGATGTAAGAGTTGGGCTGCCAAGGGAGGAAAAATGGTGTAAGAGTGAGGGGGTAATTTGAAAGAGGGGTTGAAATGAGCTAAGATTTGAGCTGACAAGGGGTTAAAATGGTGTAAGAGTGAAGGGGTAATTTCTTCAGAGGGGTAAAATGATGTAAGAGTTAGGCTGCCAAGGGGGGTAAAATGGTGTAAGAGTGAGGGGGTAATTTGAAAGAGGGGGCGAAATGAAGTAAGAGTTGGGCTGCAAGTGGGATAAAATTGTGTAAGAGTGAGGGGGTAGTTTGTTCAGAGGCGGTAAAATGATCTAAGAGTTGGGCTGCCAAGGGAGGAAAAATGGTGTAAGAGTGAGGGGGTAATTTGAAAGAGGGGTTGAAATGAGCTAAGATTTGAGCTGCCAAGGGGGGTAAAATGGTGTAAGACTGAGGGGGTAATTTGTTAAGAGGGGGTAAAATGATGTAAGAGTTGGGCTGCCAAGGGGGGTAAAATGGCGTGAGAGTGAGGGGGTAATTTGTTCAGAGGGGGTCAAATGATGTAAGAGTCGGGCTGAAAAGAGGGTTAAAGTGGTGTAAGATTGAGGAGGTAATTTGTTCAGAGGGGGTAAAATGATGTAAAAGTCGGGCTGCCAAGGGGAGTAAAATGGTGTAAGAGTGAGGGGGTAATTTGTTCAGAGGGGGTAAAATGATCTAAGAGTTGGGCTGCCAAAGGGGGGTAAAATGGTTTAAGAGTGAGGGGGTAATTTGAAAGAGGGGTAAAATGATGTAAGAGTTGGGCTGCCAAGGGGTGTAAAATGGTTTAAGAGTGAGGGGGTAATTTGAAAGAGGGGTAAAATGAAGTAAGAGTTGGGCTGCCAAGGGGGTAAAATGGTGTAAGAGTGAGGGGGTAATTTGAAAGAGGGGTAAAATGATGTAAGAGTTGGGCTGCCAAGGGGTGTAAAATGGTTTAAGAGTGAGGGGGTAATTTGAAAGAGGGGTAAAATGAAGTAAGAGTTGGGCTGCCAAGGGGGTAAAATGGTGTAAGAGTGAGGGGGTAAATTGTTCAGAGGGGGTAAAATGATGTAAGAGTCGGGCTGCCAAGGGGGGTAAAATGTTGTAAGAGTGAGGGGGTAATCTGTCCAGAGGGGGTGAAATGAGCTAAGAGTTGAGTTGCCAAGGGGGGTAAAATGGTGTAAGAATCAAGGGGTAATTTGTTCAGAGGGGGTTTAATGATGTGAGATTTGGGCTGCCATGTGGGGTAAAATGGTGTAAGAGTGAGGGGGCAATTTTTCCAGAGGGGGGTAAAATGAGCTAAGAGTTGAGCTGCCAAGGGGGCTACAAAGGTGTAGGAGTGAGGGGGTAATTTGTTCAGAGGGGGTAAAAAAATGTAAGAGTTGGGCTGCCAAGGGGGGTAAAATGGCGTGAGAGTGAGGGGGTAATTTGTTCAGAGGGGGTAAAATGATGTAAGAGTCGGGCTGAAAAGTGGGGTAAAATGGTGTAAGATTGAGGAGGTAATTTGTTAAGAGGGGGTAAAATTATGTAAGAGTCGGGCTGTCGGGGGGGGGGGGGTAAAACGGTGTAAGAAAGAGGGGGTAATTTTTCCAGAGGGGGTAAAATGAGCTAAGAGTTGGGCTGCCAAGGTGGGTTAAATGGTTTAAGAGTGAGGGGGTAATTTGAAAGCGGGGTAAAATGAAGTAAGAGTTGGGCTGCCAAGGGGGGTAAAATGGTGTAAGAGTGAGGGGGTAAATTGTTCAGAGGGGGTAAAATGATGTAAGAGTCGGGCTGCCAAGGGGGGTAAAATGTTGTAAGAGTGAGGGGGTAATCTGTCCAGAGGGGGTGAAATGAGCTAAGAGTTGAGTTGCCAAGAGGGTTAAAATGGTGTAAGAATCAAGGGGTAATTTGTTCAGAGGGGGTTTAATGATGTGAGAGTTGGGCTGCCAAGGGGGGGTAAAATGGTGTAAGAGTGGAGGGGGGATCAATTTGTCCAGAGAGGGTAAAATGATGTAAGAGTTGGGCTGCCAAGAGGGGTAAAATTGAGTAAGAGTGAGGGGGTAATTTGTTCAGAGGGGGTAAAATGAGCTAAGATTTGAGCTGCCAAGGGGTTAAAATGGTGTAAGAGTGAAGGGGTAATTTCTTCAGAGGGGTAAAAAGATGTAAGAGATAGGCTGCCAAGGGGGGTAAAATGGTGTAAGAGTGAGGGGGTAATTTGAAAGAGCGGGTGAAATGAAGTAAGAGTTGGGCTGCCAAGGGGGGTAAAATGGTGTAAGAGTGAGGGGGTAATTTGAATGAGGGGCTAAAATGAGCTAAGATTTGAGCTGCCAAGGGGTTAAAATGGTGTAAGAGTGAAGGGGTAATTTCTTCAGAGGGGTAAAAAGATGTAAGAGATAGGCTGCCAAGGGGGTAAAATGGTGTAAGAGTGAGGGGGTAATTTGAAAGAGGGGGTGAAATGAAGTAAGAGTTGGGCTGCTAAGTGGGGTAAAATTGTGTAAGAGTGAGGGGGTAATTTGTTCAGAGGCGGTAAAATGATCTAAGAGTTGGGCTGCCAAGGGAGGAAAAATGGTGTAAGAGTGAGGGGGTAATTTGTTAAGAGGGGGTAAAATGATGTAAGAGTTGGGCTGCCAAGGGGGGTAAAATGGTGTAAGAGTGAGGGGGTAATTTGAAAGAGGGTTGAAATGATCTAAGATTTGAGCTTCCAAGGGGGTAAAATGGTGTAAGAGTGAGGGGGTAATTTGTTAAGAGGGGGTAAAATGATGTAAGAGTTGGGCTGCCAAGGGGGGTAAAATGGTGTAAGAGTGAGGGGGTAATTTGTTCTGAGGGGGTAAAACGATGTAAGAGTGAGGGGGTAATTTGTTGAGATGGGGCAATTCTAACAAGTATTATTCATATATATAGACCGTCAAGAGTTGGCCAGGCATTGACGGTGTGGAGGATAAGGCGACGCAGCTGAGGGTACAGAGGTTGTGGGTTCAAGACTGGCAGTCTTCAGGTATGGGGGCTAAAGCAATGTAAGGTTGAGGGGGTAAAATGATGTAAGAGTTGGGCTGCCAGGGGGGGGGGGGTAAAATGATGTAAGAGTTGGGCTGCCAAGGGGGGTAAAATGATGTAAGAGTGGAGCTGCAATGGGAGGATTTTTTTAGGAAATTGCAGCTCAAAACTCTTACATCTTTTTGGGCTGCATTGGGCTTCCAAGGGGGATAAAACTGTGTAAGAGTGAGGGGGTAAAAGACAAAATAACCCCTCACTCTTACATCTTTTTTGTTCTGCCAAGAGGGGTAATATGGTGTAAGAGTGAGGGGTTAAAAGACAAATTACCCCCGAACCCTTACATCGTTTTACCCCCATTTGCAGACCAAAAAAGATGTAAGAGTGGGGGGTTAATTAGTCTTTTACCCCCTCACTCTTACACCATTTTACCCCCTTGGAAGCCCAATGCAGCCCAAAAAGACGTAAGAGTTTTGAGCTGCTTTTTCCTAAAAAATCCTCCAATTGCAGCCCCACTCTTACATCATTTTGGGCGAAAAAATTTAACTCTTGCGATCTCCCGAGATTTCCTGAAAAATTTAAAAAAAAATTTTCATCTAAAGTTCCTTTTGTACTAAAGACATGTCATCAACTGTTGGTTTCACACGTTTGCAAGATTCAGATTTTAGTGCAGGAAAATCAATTCAAATTAAAGTGAGACATTTACCGATTCATAGAACATTATTCGTTTATCTACGCATGTTAAGACGTAGAACAACAAATTCGCAGTGTGGCTCCTGTTTTATTTTGTGTTTTTAGCGCGCTCAAAAAGATGCACCACCTTCCATTCAACCTTTGAGTGGAAGAAAACAAAGTGTATAGAAAAGTTGTACGTTCCACAAGTAAACTTTCGACAGATACGTCAACAGTTAAGGATAAAAATCTGTAAAATTGATATCAAATGAGTCTAATCAAGACGAAATATATATCTACAAAGAAAACAAGCAGAACTCAACAACTTTTTGAAAGCTATATACAAATTAAGATGTTTGGCTTAGCTTTATTTTTTGCTTTTCAGTCGAATGAAAACTGCAAGAATCCAAGCAAGAACCGTCCGAACGATGCAAAAAATGCTGATGACGATTTCAAAGATGAACTTTCAAGACAAAAGACAGCGAACAATAGACATTTAGTTAGATGTCGGAGAGTTCCCTATGTGGCTACAAATAAAGGGAATGAAGACTCATTATTTGTAGCCCCATTGCCACTAGTAGCCCCCATAACGTAATTTTTTGATATCTAACAAAATCCCTACCGTTGGTTGCCAATTGTCTTGAAAGTTTCTCATTGCGCATCTTAATCAGCATTTTTTGCATCGTTCGGACGATTTTCACTCAGATTTGTCCAATTTGCTTACGACAGAAAAGCCAAAAAGTTGTTTACTCAAGTATCATATTAATTTGTATAAATACTTCAGAATGTTGATGAGTTCTGTCTTCGTCTCGTCTTGATTAGACTATTTTATCTATAAACTTAAAGATTTTCATCTTTAAATGCTGACGTTTTTGTCGAAACTTTACTTGCGGAACGTACAAATTTTCTATGTACTTCGTTTTCTTCTACTCGAAGGCTGAATAAAAGGTGTTTCAATTTTTTGAGCTCGCTAAAAACAAACAATAAAAGATGAGCCATTGCAAATTTATTGTGGGGCACTGATATGTCTTCACATGCGTAGATAAACTGATAATTTTCTATGAACCAATAAATCTCTCACTCTAAATTGAACCGATTTTTCTGCACTAGTATCTGAAATTTGTAAACGTGTTAAAGAAACAGATGAGGAAATTTTTTTACTTGAATTGTACAACAACAATTGTAGATGAAGAAGTTTTATAAATATTGTCAGGACTCGTGAGATTGTAAGAATTCTTTTGGCCAAAACGATTAAATAGTACGCCTCAGAATTTAAAAAAGAGAGAATCAACGAATTGAACCATTTTACTTGTTGTTCGTCAAAGCTGTGTGGTGACGGGTAACGTATCCTTACAAATTGGGACACCAGTTCTCATAAGATTTCGTCAAGCTCATTCTTTTCAGGCTGCTATTCAATTAAAAGACAAATTAGACAAGTTTGAGATAACTCTTTCATTTTGAAATTTTGGGCTCCCTTACTATCTCCATTGGTTATGCTAGCTGTCCCGGAAGAGAAATTGAGAAAATAATTTATTTATCAAAATACAAATTGCTGTCATGAATTTAAGCGTGGAAAACGGATTATGTGAACAAATTTAAACCATTTTTTTTTCAATAACAAAATTTTTCTATCGAAACTAGTTGTTTCTACGGTAGCCGGCGTAGAACCACAGAGCAAAAATGAGCAAGTTTGATGATGTAATAACTGTGTGAATAATTAACAAGATACGATCAACAATAATTGCAAAAAATTTCCATCGAATCTCATTTTTCTCTGCTTCCTTTTGCAGTCGCTGCTGTTTTGTTTCCTCGTCCTGAAGTTTGAAACTGATTGTAGTACACGCTCCAAGTCTGTTCAGAACATTTCCCTGAGAGTGCCGAGTTACTGCGAAGTGTTGATAGCGATCCTGGTCCGACAATGGTCGGAGTCCAACCAAACTCAGCCATTTTGAGGTGACAAATATCTTCAATCTGGGTCCCATCCAAACCCTCCAACTGTTTTGGCTCAAATTCACAACTAAATTTAACTTTATTCTTAATGGATTATTGTAACAACCACCAATTGTATATAAGCGCACTCAATTGCCTATCTGCAAGGGCTGTGGTGTAAAAGTACTAGAGATAATTAGTTCAAGTCCCCTTAACACTGTTTTTTTTGCCAGTTGTTGACACCGCTGCTGTGGTGGGAGATACGTTTATCAACAACTTACCAATCTTCAGAAAACTGTGGAAACACTTTTAAATTTTCATAGAGACCTCACTCAGGCATGAATTTTGCTGTCCTCCTCTTGCTTTTTTGTGTTATGTTTTACGATGGAACCCAAAAATGATGATGAAAACAAAAATGCAAATATAGGTGAATTCTCGCAATAAAGAAATCAGACTGTTGCTATAATTGTCCAAAAAGGTAAACAAGAAGGCTCGCTTGTTCTGTGCGTGGCACAGAATGATCTCATATTTGCATTTGAAAGAATAAGATATATCAAATCAAAACATCCGAAACGATATTTCAGAAACAGTTATTTTTGCAGCCAACATCATTGTCATCAAGCTCCTCTAAACAAAACCAAAGTTATTTAGTTAAATTTTAAAAGCAAAGGTTTTAAGGAGGAACCAAAAAAACTGAGTATCCTTCAATAACAAAAGAATTACAAAATTAACTCCTCATAATGGTTATCAGAAATGATTAGAAATATTTTTCCTCAAACATGTTGAAATTAAACAAGAACCGTTCAAAATCGAGTTCCTTTGCATTACTGGCAAATTCACATCAGTCGTTCTCTATAGATCTTTGAGAAACTAAAAATTGTCTTTAAAAACGCTTAAGTCAAATTAATGACTTTCGATTCAGAGTTAATATTTTTCAAACTCTTTAGGTTTATGAGCACGAACGTTTGGGTTTAGTGGTAAAAACCATTGGTAATTTTGGTTGCAGAAATTAAAATAGTTTTAAAGCAATAATGCTTTCACATTTTATGTAAATAATCAAAAACAAGCCCAACAGACATTAACCAAACAGTGGCTGCACGTCACTAAAATTCAACGACACTTTTTTTTCATTTCAAGCTATTCGCAGATATAAGACTCATAAATGCAAAAGACTGGAAACAAGAACAATTTCTTCATTTAATGTTAAAATTGTATTTTTTCTTGCAACATCACCTACATGCTGTTTTCTTTATATGAAGGAATATATCAGCACATTAAATTCAAGATTAATTTAGGCAGTTGGTTAAACAATCTGCAAAGCTGGTGAAACGAATCAATCTGTTTAAAGTGAGAGAGACATAGCACTTCAAATCCTGGAATACAATTGAGGCAAAAAAAACAAC
Source organism: Convolutriloba macropyga (assembly GCF_964194025.1). Lineage (NCBI taxonomy): Eukaryota > Metazoa > Xenacoelomorpha > Acoela > Convolutidae > Convolutriloba > Convolutriloba macropyga. The sequence goes on from NC_134474.1 coordinate 38,558,752, forward strand.
AACAACATGAAGTTCCCACTATCTGATATCTTCAATGACAACCTACTTTTCCTGTTCACAATAAAAACAACATGAGGACAAAATTAAAAATACTATCTCAATCCTGTGGTTTCAAGGTAATCAAAACTTATGTTAAAACACTTATTAAAAAGATCAAACTAAAGATGAACGCACACTACATGCTATCAAAAAATTTACATTAAATTAGAGAGATGAAACAGCTATATTTTAAAAACTAGAGAGCTGAAAAGCGGGCAAATATTAGCCAATTCGATTTTGCTTTTCAAAAAGATAGCGCCTCATTTACTGAAAAACATTTATTTTTTGATATTGATCAAAAAATTATGAAAACATTAACCAGTAAAATGTATGACAACAATATAGGACAAAGTAGCAGTAAACATCATGAGATTAACACTTGAACAAGAGATCTATGGTTTCGTCTGCAATTATTGAGAGATGCTTTCTATGTGACAACACTTAATAAGCAAGAAAGTTTTGGTAGCTCATGCAATTTGAAGTTAAATGAAGCAGCTCATTGAGGCACCTCCATGGATAAAAATACCAATTTTCTGCTGTATTGTTTCTTTTATGACTTCAAGAACGAATGTATTATTGTTTGATAACGATAGAAACTAAACAACTGGAAAAATTCTGAAAAACTAGTTTATCATTTGATAGAGTCCCAAACTACGTAAATGAGGGGATAAAAGGCCACGATACGCTTTATTAGAAAACATCGTGCACCGCTAAGTAAATTTTGTTTCGTTCAGACTGACCAAAAACTATCACAAATTTTGAAAAAAATTAGATTTAGTAATTGTAATTGTGAAAATTGTTTCCTGAAAAAACGAGGTGAGAATCGCTATACATATAAAGATACAGAAAATGATGCCCGAATCGTTTTAAATCGCTGTAATTCAAATCCCAAAAAATCTGTCAGCATAAAAACAGAGAAGAGAGCATCATAGAAACCAAATTCGTCAGAACAAAATTTATGAAGAAAAAGTATTCTTGTTTTGAAAAAAATCACTGTTTCTAAGAAAGTAAGTTCTGTGAATTTATTTGAAACCAACACTGTTTATACAAAGAACTGCATAGTTTCTATGCAGATTATCATACTCATAAAAATTACCACCCAAAATGACTGACTACTTGGAAAATATATACTAATAATATCGACAAATTCTCTCTCAAAATCCAGAGTCATAAAAATGGATTCAAACAGTTGAAGTTAAGTGCTAATATAACTTACTTGTGACCCTTTCTTAACAGCTCTATAAAAATCTGGTTTTGAAAAAAGGATAAAATTGAAAACAACACTCAAAGACGGGAAAATCAACAAAAACTTGCGGTAGTCAAATTGCTCTCTTGTTTAATAAATAGCCGTTCGGGCTCTGAAATTAAATATTTTTTTCCACAAATGCTGCCCCAGTGTGTTCTGTTGTTATGCTACATGTTCTTCTCCTCAAATTTGATTTCCGATTGACTTCTTAATTCTATGAAATTATAATTGAATAACAGCTGACTGAGTATCTGAAGGTGCTCCTAAAAACTTCTATTTGTTTTTTATTGAAACTGTTTTAGTGGCATAGAAGAGGATCAAAATTTTAAAAATTGACAAAAGCATCTCTGATTTCCATTTCAAAACTCACTGTAGTTCGAAAAATAAAAGAAAGCAAAATGAATCCATGTTGATCGTTTTCAATTCTAATTATTGGTTTCAAAAAGACTGCGAGCTATCACTAAAATTCAAAACTTCTCTGAGTTGATAAGTATGATTTTTCAAAAAAAAGTATTAGCAAAGGCACCTCCCAAACAATATTTGCTTTTATTGTCAAGAAAAAAACACAAGTATAAAACAAATGGAACATTGGATGAAAACTTAGTTCAATATAGGTAAGATATGGTTTAAAAATCCACTAAAATTGTCTAACAGTTGTGTAAAAACTTGTCGCATTATTTTTTCTCAAAACTCATTTTTTGTATTTCTCTTTTTTGAGAAATCGTGAAAGCGATCAGGTAAATTTCGAAAAAACGACCTTTCAAAAACTTCCAATTGTAGTATTTAATTGATTTTGGCCAAAACTTTAGCTTAACTTGATTATAATTGATGCTAAATTGCTTGAAATTGGGGATAGAAAGTGGAAAAAACTTTCCCCAGAAAAAATGATTTCTATAATTTCTCTTTGTAGTGAAATTTTTGACAAAGTGAGCTTCAAAATGACAGCACCTATGCTAGACTGGGATGCCCTCACCAAAACCATAATTTCTCTGAACAAAAAAGAAGGCTTTGCATAGCGTTCTGCTGTTTTTTTCCCAAAAATCTTGGGAAAATTTACGTTCCGTTAGATAGTTTCAATGGTGATGCTTAAGCATTAGAAAGTGGTGAAATAAATTCTTTGATTAAAACATTCATAAGTCGTCTTATTTTAAAAGACTTATATTAGAGAACTAATTGCTTTAAGAATTTTAAAGCCAGAAATGGGAAAACGGAACCTTACTTTCTGAGGTATTGAGTGTTGAATGATTTTATAGTCAGATATGCTGAATGGAAATAAAAAGTTAGCACCCCAATTTTCATGGAGTAAAAGTCAAAATTTTGAGTTAATTTTAAGCGAACTTTAAATCAAACTTCGAAAACCATTTTAAAACCATCGATCTCCTACAATAGTCCTCTTGCATACTTATGAAATTCAGATAAAACACATCCTTTAATTACCAAAAATTGCAGAAAAAATTGATGAGCATCATTGACATCTCACAAGGAAGGGAATTTGTCAAAAGATATGATATGTTTACAGGATTGGTCAACAAAGGCCAAGTTTTCACTTGTGTTAAACATTAGAGAGAAAAAACGGTGAAAAATTGTGAATTTGTAACAATTTTTTGCAGTGAAAAGTGGATGGTACTGATCAAAATTACAGTGCAGCTTCTGGCAATAAAATTTGTGTTTTATATGAATTTCACAAGTGTGCCAGAGGACTGGTGTAGGGGATCAATGATGTAAAAATCCTTTTTGAAATTTGATTTGATGTTGGAGTAAAATTGCCTGAACAATTGAATTTTTAGCTCGTAAAATTAAGGGGCGCTAAATTACTTTTGTTGTTCAGTATACTTGCAAACTAAATAATTGTCGACATATTATTGAACATCAAAATAAACATGAAGTTTCAGAAAAGGAAGGAAGACTCTGACTCCTAACAATCCTTTCAAAGCCTTGCAGATTTTTCCGCAATGAAGCAATTTTTCTCAAAACAATTGACATGGCACTGAAAAATCATTTAAATTTTTCAAAATACATTTAAATCAACAAACTTACTTTTTCGTTTTCCCAAAAGGACCAAATTATCTATTGTTGCCTAATGTCAATGGTCTCAAATTAGTTCAAGGCGTACGGTATTCCGTTTGCAACTCAATCTTCGCGTCCAAATGGGAGATCTAATTAAGAACAAGTTCATTTCATTCCCAAAAACATCATCTGCATTTCAGAATGGCAAGAAAATTTTTCGAGCATCGTCAGTATTAAGAACACCATTTGTTCTATACTAATTTTTATGAGAAAAGTGGCTTTAAAATTGATATTCCTGAGAATTCTATACGAACTCGGCCTTGTCAAATTATGATGGGCTATTACAAATAACACGATACGGGATCTTTTTCTCAGTCAGTCTAACAAATTGAAGGCAGCGATATATGACTACGACCTGTTTGTGCTGAAAGTCTCAATTTAAAGTTATGGGGGCTGAAATACTAATATAACGAAAACTAAAGTGGATATATACAAGCTCTGTAATTGTCTGATATCCAAGCTAAGCTGTTTGTTTTATTGTTGTGCTGCAGAGCAGAGTTTGACGCTGTCAGGTCCTCCGGTTGAATGGTTGTTTTCGTAAGAGTTAAAATAGGAAAAGCAGGAAAATTCTAAATTCAATTGTTTTTAAATATAATTGCTCTAGTTTTAACTAGCAAAGGTTGTTGAAAAGTTGTTAAGAGAAACGCTGTTGTCTGTAGCCGTTATGCGATCCAAGGAACAATTTCATCCGGCTTCTTTCTTCAATATTATCAGTGAAGCTTTGGGCCGATAGGGGTGGAAAACAACGTTCACGTTCATTGTGAGACGGTTTTCGAATTTTCCTAATGACCAAGATTTCAAGAGAATTAACTGCTTATCTCAAGAATTTGTTATTGTTTTTTCTTAAAAATAGTTAAAAAGGAGCTTTTGAGCCTGTTTCTTCATCGTGTAGATGCCTATTTTTTCCCTTCTGCTCTTAAAATTAGACTTAAAAACTAATCGACTTAAAGTTTATGTTTGTAATAAATTTAAAAGATGTTTTAAGTGACCTTACCTACAACTGAAGTCAAGCAGAGGAGTCCCATGTGAAACATTATAATGTTCAAGAAGTAGAGTAGGATAGGTATGTTCTCTGAGCTCTCTGGGAGAAAATCAGTCAACGCAGAATAGGTCACAATCTCGGCCAAGAAAATAGTGACAGCAAAGGATACTTTGTCGCATGTATCAGAGGGCAATAGAAACGATAAAGTAGATAAAAGATATATTGTAATACTGGGCAAAACAAGAACGAGAATATAATATAGCGGCTTCCGTCTCAGAGTGATTTGTAGTTTAAAGATTGTTGAAGAACTTTCTCTGGATGTGCTTATTTGGTAGAGAACCGCTAGGACCTCCCAATCGTCATTCTCACATTCCAGATCTTTATCATGTCCTTTCCGACTGTCCCAGCTCAGATTTTCGAAGCCCGCTAGCCACCCAAAACAAAAATTTTATATCGTATTTTCAGTGCGTCCTATTTCCGCTAAAAAAAATAAATTCTATAATTTGCGTGATGGCGGTGCTTGCACGTGAAATAGTGAAATGAAACAGTTTGCGCAGGCAAAATTTAGAATTTCTAATAACATAAAACGTCCGTATAAAAACTGGCGTGAAATATCAAAGGAGAAGTAGGATTAGAAGGCATAGCTGCAGACTGCCAGACAATACTTAAGATAGCTTCGTAGAACTACAGTCTCAAAAGCCAATATTATATAGGACCTCAAAAGCCAAGAAAAATGTAAACTGCAATGTCAAAATTCAATTTAGACTTGAATCTCGATTTTAGAGGCAAGCCTCGTTTATTCTTCAATATGGTGGAGTCATCCTCATTTGACCTTAAATACCCAAATTAAAGTCATCCTCAATTGACCTCAAATCCCCAAAGATCCTTTAAGTTGAGAAAAAACAAGGATGCTCGTTGATGTGCGTTCGCACATGATGTTCCGACCGGAGCTCATCTACATTTTTGACTTTTTTCAACCAAATGAAGAGATAATCAAAAATAGATCTTTGAGTTTAACAAAATAGCTGCACAACCAAACTACTAATTAAATTACATAATGACACACCTCATTAAAGCGCTCATTGGATCTGCCATTAAAAACGACAGCAAAAAAACAAATAACAAAATAAGCAGAAACAAAAATTTCAATTTCAAGGTAAAAAATCAATATCTAAATTTAAAACACCTAGTAACAACGTCAATATGGAGTCGGACGAAACCTGAACTACGCTAATTTGCTTCCCCTAAATACACAGCAGATGGTGATTTTCTTTAATGAGGCTAACTAACAAGTCGCCAAAGAGAAGAAATAATTAGGTGAGACTCAAAAAACAATCAACATTTTTCTTTAAACCAAATAATTTTCAAAATCTTAAACATCTTTAGCTTTTTTAAAAAAAATTGATAAAACAACGAAAAAATCTTTGCAAACCAATAGAACCTGTCTTTCATTAGTTCAAACCATAGAAACGGAAAAGAGATGCCAAAAAACACAAAAAATTACAAACAAATTCCAAAAACGCAAATTAATGAAGCCTTTATAATCATAAGCTATTATCTAATTATTATGTATTTTTGTTTCAATTGTTATTTAAAAAATTCAGCTAAAACGATACCGAAAGGTTTAATAAGTTAACTTTGACCAGATTTAAAAATCATTGGGATCCGTTATTACGCGAATGTGCTAAAAGAAGAGGAAAAGAAACACAAATATTGACCACTCAGAAAATTTATGTGAAAACACATATTGTGCAACAGAAAAAAAACATTAATTACGCCATAATAACAAACGACAGGTTAATTTTTTTGATTAAGAAGAAATTGGATGGGACATCTCAACGTTGAAAAAAAGTTACAAGTTGAAGAAAACAAAAAAAACGAAAAGTTTAAAAACTCTCTGACAATGAATAATCTCATAAACTTTAAGACAATTCGCTATAATCTGACTGCCTTGAGTAACATCATTAATTTTATCCTCAATTGAAATTTTCTGAGACCAGCCAGTATTTTACATCTACATGAAGAATTTTAAAAAAATGGCAAAAGAAGCAAATTAAAGAAATGAGCAAAAAAAGTCTAAAGCCATTAAAAAACTGTTCAGTAGAACTTATCCATTTTCATATATTTTATAACAGCAAAGAATTCTTCTTTTTCAACAATACACCTCCAAAAAATCGAGGAAAGAACGACTATAATAAAATCAGGAACTTTTTGAGAAAACCCATAGTATCAACGCCATCAATAAATTCAATCGCTTTCAACGGAAGTCAGCAGATACGCTAAAATATGCCTGGACAAATTAAAAAGGAAGCTCGTTTTACAAAGGTTAACAACAGGAAATGACAATAAGTCCTATGGCTGTGTAAAGAGCAACAAATACCGGCAAAAATCAAAAATTCAAAAGAAAATTGCGAGAAGAAAAAGCCGGCGCTCTTTAAACCACAAGCTTTACTCTGAAATTTCTTCTATGATCCATTGAACGTCTTCTCTCAACCAACGGGACTATGAACTTTAGAATAACATGATAAGATTTCAGAACGAAACAAAGTTAGGAAAAATTATCAAAAACAGGAAATTATGAAAACCCTTGATCGAAGTCATAAAACCAATAGTTAGAAGACAAAATCAATAATCAGACTGTTCCTGGTTGCAGTAGAAAAAAAGTGACTCCTGTCATTACTGAGATTGACTCAAATTTGCTGAAAATAGATGGGTTATTGCTCAAAAATTTTTTTGAAAAATTGTTATAAAAGTGTTCACAACCAATAAATTCAGTAGCTCTTGACGGAAGTCATTAAATACGCTAAAAATAGATTTGTTGGGAAGATCAGTAAGGCATCACAATAAGTATTTTGACTATGAAAACAATGACCAATACAGGCAAAAGACAAAAATTCGACAGAAAATTACAAGAAGAATGTGTTGAGGCCATTTAAACCATCAGTTTTCTCTGAAAACTTTATCTACGATCCATTGGACGCGTTCGTCAAGTGAATGGGAACCATAAGTGTCAGGATGATGTGATAAGATTTCAAAAGGAACCAAAACTACCACAAAACAATCCGAATGGTTTTAAAATCATTATTCAAACTCGTTGCATCGAAGTCATGAAAGCAATAGTTAGCAGATAAAACCGCTAACCAGATTAATTTGGTTGCAGTAGAGAGGAAAGAGTTCTTGTCCTTACTAAAACTGACTTAAAGTTCACGAAAATAAGTTTATGAGTGGTTAAAGTTCAAAAAAAAATTCAAAAATTTAAATTTGAAGACTTTACAGACATTAGCTGTCCAATCAAAGCACAATAAAGGTTCACCTAATGTACGTTAGGAAAACTATTCTTTTTTTTTGTTAGCGAGTCTTTTTTTGTTAAGAGGATTCCAACACTTTAGCAAAGTCTCCGCAAGAAAATAAAAATTAAATTAAAAGTTTTGAAAACTCAGAATCGAAGCCAAAACAAAAAAATGAGCGATTTCTTGAAAACAAATTTTTTGATCATCGGGCATCATTTGGTTGTATATGACATTGGTTGTGTGTGACATTAACGACATATTGTCATTAATGGAACCTCATTGTGAAAATTGACTAGTCTCAAAGCGACTAAAAACAATAAAAATAGGAAAGTTTTTCTAAAAAAAAGCACCTCTCAATTTTATTCAATTTTTTATAGTTAACTTCCTTATGGTCACGAACGAGCGCTTTTAAGGTCTTCCGTCTATTGGCAACACGAAATCGCTTCATTTATTAGCCTGAAATGTAATTTTTGTCTCTGTGAATTGTAATAAAAAGGCGATACGCAAAACACCTTGACCGCAAAATCAATATTAAAATATGAAAGAAGAGGTCATAAATTAAAATCCAAGGATCAGAAAAAATTCAGTTACCTGAAAGCCAACATTTCTACAGAATCTAGATTTTGATAGCGAATAAGCATCACAAAAAAACAATAGCGAGAAAGAAAAAATTTATAAAAAACATTTTTTTGTCTCACTCATTCCTAAATTTAGAGAGCAAACACGCTGCAAAACCACTCGGTTTTCCCCTCCATTTAATTTTTCGGGTTGACAAACTCATAACTCCAATTGTAGTTCAAAGATCATTAAATTTTATGAACAGGTTTTTACAGAAAGACAACACCCAATGGTATTTCAAATTCTATGAATTCTAAAGAGACAGCACACCGAAATAATTCAGCCTCTCTGAATTGTAATGAAAAGACGATACTCAAAAAACCTTGACCGCATAATCAAGAAAAAAATATGAAAGAACAGGTCATAAATTACAATCCAAGAATCAGAAAAAACTCAATTACCTGAAAGCCAACATTAGTACAGCAGCTATATTTTATTGGTGAATAAACATATGACCCGCCGGAGTCAACAAATATCAACACAGAAAAACAATTTCAAGTTCTTCACAATTTTGTGGTCAAATTCATTGAGACACACAACCACAAATTAAGATTGACTGTTAAACAAATCGTACTATTGAACAACAAAAAAATTAATTTCTTTCGTTCTTTCCCTGATAACACTCAAGAACAAAGCAATTAAAAAACTCACCAACGAATAATTAGAAGAGAATCAGACAGAAAAAAAATAAGAATATAGTTAAAAACCAATGTCAAGATATTGCATGTGAACAAAAGACAATAGATAGAAAGCGAAATTTTATTCAAAACATTTTTTGGCTCATTCAATTTTAAAATTAGAGAGAAAAAACGCTGCAAATTCACTCGGTTTTTCGCTCCATTTCATTGTTTGGAGTGAAAAGAATCATAACTCCAATTGAATTTAAAACATCGTGAAATTTTATGAGCAGATCTTTACAAAAAGACAACGCTCATTGCTATTCAAATTCGTTGAATTGTTAAGAGATAGCACCCCAAAAAAATTCAGTGTCCCTGATTTGTAATGAAAAGGCGATACGCAATAAACCTCGACAGCAAAATCAAAATTAAAATATAACAGGACAGGTCTTAAACTACAATCCAAGGAAAAGCAAAAAATGAATTACCTGAAAGCCAACATTTCTACAGAATCTACATATTGATCAGGAATAAAAATATGACCCCACAAAGTCAAAAAAAAAATAAAAATATCAACAAAGGAAAACAATTTCAATTTCTCACATTTTTGACGTCAAAGTCATTGAGACACGCAACCATCAGCTGAAACTGTTAACAAAATTGTACTCTTGAGCAAAAAAACAAATAGGTTCTTTCTTTGATGACACTGAGGAACAGGGTAACTAAAAAAACTCACTAACAAATATTTAGAAAAGAATCAGACAGAAAAAATGAGAAAATATCTTTAAATCATTGTCAAGATATTGCGTGTAAACAAAACAACAATAGCATGAAAGCGAAAATTTATTGAAGTCAGTTTTTTTCTCTTTCAATTTCAAAATAGAGAGAAAACACGCTGCAAATCCACTCAGTTTTCCGCTCCACTCCAGTTTTTGGAGTGAGAAGATTAATAACTCCAATTGGACTTCAAACATTATGAAATTTTTTGAACAGATCTTCACAGAAAGACAACGCTCAATGCTCTATAACTTCGTTGAATTAATAAGAGATATTACCCCAAAAAAAATCAGTCTCTCTGAATTGTAATGAAAAAGCAATACGCAAAAAATCTCGACAGCAAAATCAAAATTGAAGTATAACAGGACTGGTCTTAAATTACAATCCAAGGACGAGCAAAAATTGAATTACCTAAATGCCAACAAAGAAACAGAATCTAGATATTAATCGTGAATAAAAATATGACCCCACAAAGACAAAAAAATATCAGCACAGAAAAACAATTTAAAGTTTCTCATATTTTTGACGTCGAAGTCATTACGACACGCAACCACAAGCTCAAAATGTTAAACAAATCGTACTACTGAACAAAAAAACCACATAAATTCTTTCCTTAATAACACTTAGAAACTGAGCAACTAAAAACTCTAAAAACAAGTGACGAATAAATGAAAAATGAATCAGACACAAAATTTCAATAAATAGTCTAAAACCAATGTCAAAATGTTGCATATGAACGAAGAAAACAATAGCGAGAAAGCAAAATTTTGTTCAAAACATTTTTTCTCTCACTGATTTTTATAATTGGAGAAAAAACACGCTGCAAAACAACTCTCAGTTTTCTGCTCAATTTCATTTTTCGGGTTGACAGAAATCACAACTCCAATGGGACTTGAAACATCATGAAACTTTATGAACAGATCTTTACACAAAGACAACACCCATTGCCGTTCAAAATTTTTCAATAGTAAAGAGACAACACTCCAATAATTTTCAGTCCCTCTGAATTGTACTGAAAGCACAATATGCAAAAAACCTTGACAACAAAATCAAGCTTAAAAAATAAAAGGACAGGTCATAAAAAACAATCCAGGGATTAGAGAAATTCAATTACCTGAATGCCAACATTTCTATAGAATCTAGATTTTGATAGTGAATAAAGATATGGCCCTAGAAAGACAAAAAATAACAACACAGAAAAACAATTTCGAGTTTCTCACATTTTTGGCGTCAAAGTCATTAAGACACATGACCGTCAGTTGAAACTGTTGAACAAACTATACTATTGAGCAACAAATAAACAAATAGGTTCTTTTTTTATAACACTCGGGAACAGTGAAATTAAAAAACTCACTAACGAATAATTAGAAAAAAATCAGAAAGAAAAAAATGGAAAATAGTTAAAAACCAAAGTCAAGATATTGCATGTGAACAAAAAATCAGTTGCGAGAAATCAAAATTTTATTCAAAACATATTTTGTGTCATTCATTTTTAAAATTAGAGTGAAAACACGCCGCAAAATCACTTGGTTTTCCGCTCTATTTCTTTTTTCATAGTCAAAAGAATCATAATTGCATGTGAACAAGTCAAGATATGGCATGTGAACAAAAAATCAGTTGCGAGAAATCAAAATTTTATTCAAAACATATTTTGTGTCATTCATTTTTAAAATTAGAGTGAAAACACGCCGCAAAATCACTTGGTTTTCCGCTCTATTTCTTTTTTCGGAGTCAAAAGAATCATAATTCCAATTGGTCTTAAAACATCATGAAAATTTATGAACAGATCTTCACAAAAAGACAACGCTCATTGCTATTCAAATCCGTTGAATTGTTAAGAGATAGCACTCCAATAAAATACAATCTCACCGAATTTAAATAAAAGGTGATACGCAAAAAATCTCGACAGCAAGGTCAAAATTGAAATAAAAAAGTACTGGTCTTAAATTACAATCCAAGGAAGAACAAATATTGAATTGCCTGAAATCCAACAAAGAAACAGAATCTAGATATTAATCGTGAATAAAAATATGACCCCACAAAGACAAAAAAATATCAGCACAGAAAAACAATTTAAAGTTTTTCATATTTTTGACGTCGAAGTCATTAAGACACATGACCGTCAATTGAAACTGTTAAACAAATTGTACTATTGAGCAACAAAAAAACAAATAGGTTCTTGTTTAATACACTCGGGAACAGGGAAATTAAAAAAACTCACACACGAATAAATAGAAAAAATTCAGACAGAAAAAATTGGAAAATAGTTAAAAACCAAATTCAAGATATTGCATGTGAACAAAAAAACAGTTGCGAGAAAACGAAATTTTATTCAAAACAAATTTTTTGTCATTTGTTTTTAAAATTAGAGTGACAACACGCCGCAAAGTCACTTGGTTTCCCGCTCTATTTCTTTTTTCGGAGTGAAAAGAATCATAATTCCAATTGGACTTAAAACATCATGAAAATTTATGAACAGATCTTCCCAAAAAGACAACGCTCATTGCTATTCAAATCCGTTGAATTGTTAGGAGATAGCACCCCAACAAAATTCAATCTCTCTGAATTATAATAAAAAGGTGAAACGCAAAAAACCTCGACAGCAAGGTCAAAATTGAAATGAAAAAGTACTGGTCTTAAATTACAATCCAAGGAAGAACAAATATTGAATTACCTGAAATCCAACAAAGAAACAGAATCTAGATATTAATCGTGAATAAAAATATGACCCCACAAAGACAAAAAAATATCAGCACAGAAAAACAATTTAAAGTTTCTCATATTTTTGACGTCGAAGTCATTACGACACGCAACCACAAGCTCAAAATGTTAAACAAATCGTACTACTGAACAAAAAAACCAAATAAATTCTTTCCTTAATAACACTTAGAAACTGAGCAACTAAAAACTCTAAAAACAAGTGACGAATAAATGAAAAATGAATCAGACACAAAATTTCAGAAAATAGTCTAAAACCAATGTCAAAATGTTGCATATGAACGAAGAAAACAATAGCGAGAAAGCAAATTTTTTTTCAAAACATTTTTTCTCTCACTGATTTTTATAATTGGAGAAAAAACGCGCTGCAAAACAAATCTCAGTTTTCTGCTCAATTTCATTTTTCGGTTTGACAGAAATCACAACTCCAATGGGACTTGAAACATCATGAAACTTTATGAACAGATCTTTACACAAGGACAACACCCATTGCCGTTCAAAATTTTTCAATAGTAAAGAGACAACACTCCAATAATTTTCAGTCCCTCTGAATTGTACTGAAAGCACGATATGCAAAAAACCTTGACAACAAAATCAAGCTTAAAAAAATAAAAGGACAGTTCATAAAAAACAATCCAGGGATTAGAGAAATTCAATAACCTGAATGCCAACATTTCTATAGAATCTAGATTTTGATAGTGAATAAAGATATGGCCCTAGAAAGACAAAATATATCAACACAGAAAAACAATTTCGAGTTTCTCACATTTTTGACGTCAAAGTCATTAAGACACATGAAGGTCAGTTGAAACTATTGAACAAACTATACTATTGAGCAACATATAAACAAATAGGTTCTTTTTTTATAACACTCCGGAACAGTGAAAATAAAAAACTCACTAACGAATAATTAGAAAAAAATCAGAAAAAAAAATCGGAAAATAGTTAAAAACCAAAGTCAAGATATTGCATGTGAACAAAAAATCAGTTGCGAGAAATCGAAATTTTATTCAAAACATATTTTGTGTCATTCATTTTTAAAATTAGAGTGAAAACACGCCGCAAAATCACTTGGTTTTCCGCTCTATTTGTTTTTTCGGAGTCAAAAGAATCATAATTTCAATTGGACTTAAAACATCATGAAAATTTATGAACAGATCTTCACAAAAAGACAACGTTCATTGCCAATCAAATCCGTTGAATTGTTAAGAGATAGCACTCCAATAAAATACAATCTCACCGAATTTAAATAAAAAGGTGATACGCAAAAAACCTCGACAGGAAGGTCAAAACTGAAATATAAAAGTACTGGTCTTAAATTACAATCAATGGAAGAAAAAATATTGAATTACCTGAAATCCAACATATCTACAGAATCTAGATATTAATCTTGAAAAAAACATGACCCCAAAAAGACAAAAAAAACATCAGCACAGAAAGACAATTTGAAGTTTCCCATTTTTTTGACGTCAAAGTCATTAAGACACGCGACCATAAGCTGAAACTGTTAAACAAATCGTACTACTGAACAACAAAAAAAACAAATAGATACTTTCCTTGATAACACTTGGGAACAGAATAACTAAAAACTCAGTAACGAATAAAAAAAAGAATCAAACACAAAAATTCAGAAAATAGTTTAAAACCAATGTCAAAATGTTTCATGAATACAAAAAAAAACATTAGCGAGAAAGCAATTTTTTTTTCAAAACGTTTTTTGTTTCACTGATTTTTATAATTGGAGAGAAAACACGCTGCAAAACCACTCAGTTTTCTGCTCAATTTCGTTTTTCGGGTTGACAGAAATCACAACTCCAACGGGACTTGAAACAATTTTTCAATTGCAAAAAAAACAGCACCCCAATAAAACTCAGTCCCTCTGAATTGTACTGAAAGCACGATATGCAAAAAACCTTAACAACAAAATCAAGCTTAAAAAATAAAAGGACAGGTCATAAAAAACAATCCAGGGATTAGAAAAAATTCAATTACCTGAATGCCAACATTTCTATAGAATCTAGATTTTGAGAATGAATTAACATATGGCCCAACAAAGACAAAAAACATCAACACGGAAAAACAATTTCGAGTTTCTCACATTTTTGACGTCAAAGTCATTAAGACACATGACCGTCAACTGAAACTGTTGAACAAACTGTACTATTGAGCAACAAAAAAAACAAATAGGTTCCTTTTTTATAACACTCGGGAACAGTGAAATTAAAAAACTCACTAACGAATAATTAGAAAAAAATCAGAAAGAAAAAATTGGAAAATAATTAAAAACCAAAGTCAAGATATTGCATGTGAACAAAAAAACAGTTGCGAGAAAACGAAATTTTATTCAAAACAAATTTTTTGTCATTCATTTTTAAAATTAGAGTGACAACACGCCGCAAAGTCACTTGGTTTCCCGCTCTATTTCTTTTTTCGGAGTGAAAAGAATCATAATTCCAATTGGACTTAAAACATCATGAAAATTTATGAACAGATCTTCCCAAAAAGACAACGCTCATTGCTATTCAAATCCGTTGAATTGTTAAGAGATAGCACCCCAACAAAATTCAATCTCACCGAATTTAAATAAAAAGGTGATACGCAAAAAACCTCGACAGCAAGGTCAAAATTGAAATATAAAAGTACTGGTCTTAAATTACACTCCAAGGAAGAACAAATATTGAATTACCTGAAATCCAACAAAGAAACAGAATCTAGATATTAATCGTGAAAAAAACATGACCCAAAGAAAACAAAAAAGACATCAGCACAGAAAAACAATTTGAAGTTTCCCATTTTTTGACGTCGAAGTCATTAAGACACGCGACCATAAGCTGAAACTGTTAAACAAATCGTACTACTGAACAACAAAAAAAACAAATAGATACTTTCCTTGATAACACTTGGGAACAGAATAACTAAAAACTCAGTAACGAATAAATAAAAAAGAATCAAACACAAAAACTCAGAAAATAGTTTAAAACCAATGTCAAAATGTTTCATGAAAACAAGAAACAATAGCGAGAAAGCAAATTTTTTTTCAAAACGTTTTTTGTTTCACTGATTTTTATAATTGGAGAGAAAACACGCTGCAAAACCACTCAGTTTTCTGCTCAATTTCATTTTTCGGGTTGACAGAAATCACAACTCCAATGGGACTTGAAACAATTTTTCAATTGGAAAAAAAACAGCACCCCAATAAAACTCAGTCCCTCTGAATTGTATTGAAAGCACAATATGCAAAAAGCCTTGACAACAAAATCAAGCATAAAAAATAAAAGGACAGGTCAAAAAAAACAATCCAGGGATTAGAAAAAGTTCAATTACCTGAATGCCAACATTTCTATAGAATCTAGATTTTGATAGTGAATTAACATATTGCCCAACAAAGACAAAAAATGTCAACACAGAAAAACAATTTTGAGTTTCTCACATTTTTGACGTCAAAGTCATTAAGACACATGACCGTCAGTTGAAACTGTTGAACAAACTGTACTATTGAGCAACAAAAAAACAAATAGTTTCTTTTTTTTAAAACACTCGGGAACAGTGAAATTAAAAAACTCACTAACGAATAATTAGAAAAAAATCAGAAAGAAAAAATTGGAAAAAAGTTAAAAACCAAAGTCAAGATATTGCATGTGAACAAAAAATCAGTTGCGAGAAATCGAAATTTTATTCAAAACATGTTTTGTGTCATTCATTTTTAAAATTAGAGTGAAAACACGCCGCAAAATCACTTGATTTTCCGCTCTATTTCTTTTTTCGAAGTGAAAAGGATCATAATTCCAATTGGACTTAAAACATCATGAACTTTTATGAACAGATCTTCACAAAAAACAGCGAGCGCTCATTGCTTTTCAAATTCGTGGAATTGTTAAGAGATAACATCCCAATAAAATTCAGTCTCCATGAATTGTAAAAAAAGCTGATCAGCAAAAAACCTCGACAGCAAAATCAAGTTTGAAATATAACAGGACAGGTTTTAAATTACAATCCAAGCTAAAAATGAATTAACTTAATGATAAAACTTCTACAGAATCTAGATATTGATCGTGAATAAACATATGACCCCAAAAATACAAAAAAATATTAGCACAGAAAAACAGTTTAAAGTGTCTCATATTTGTGACGTCAAAGTCATTAAGACACGCGATCATAAGCTGACACTGTTAAACAAATTGTACTATTGAACAACAAAAAAACAAATAAACACTTTCTTTGATAACACTCAGGAACAGAGCAACTAAAAACTCACAAACGAATTATTTAAAAAGCAGACAAATATAAGAAAACAGCTAAAAACCAACATCAAAATGTTGCATGTGAAAGAGAAAACAATAGCCAGAAAGCAAAATTTTGTTCAAAACGTTTCGTCTCATTCATTTTTAAAATTAGAGAGAAAACGCGCTGCAAAACAAATCGGTTTTCCGATCAATTTCATTTTTCGGGGTGACAAAATCATAACTCCAATTGGACTTCATACATCATGAAAATTTAAGAACAGATCTTTACAAAAAGACAAAAAGCAATGCAATTCAAAATTTGTCAATTGTAAAGAGACAGCACCCCAATAATTTAAGTCTCTCTCTGAATTGCAATGAAAGGACGATACGCAAAAAAACTCGACCGCGAAATCTAGTTAAAATTATAGCGGGTTAGGTTTGAATTACAATCCAAGAAAAACCTAAAAAAGAATTAGCTCAATGCCAACATTTCTACAGAATCTATATATTGATAGTGAATAAAAGTATAACCCAAAAACAAAAGAAAATATCACTACATAAAAACAATTTCGATTTTCTCACATTTTGACGTCAAAGTCATTAAGACACGCGACAATAAGCTGGGACTGTTAGACAAATTGTGCAATTGAACAACAAAAAAACAAATAAATACTTTCTTTGATAACACTCAGGAACAGAGCAACTGAAAACTCAAAAACGAATTATTTAAAAAGCAGACAAATATAAGAAAACAGTTAAAAACCAACATCAAAATGTTGCATGTGAAAGAGAAAACAATAGCGAGGAAGCAAAATTTTGTTCAAAACGTTTTGTCTCATTCATTTTTAAAATTAGAGAGAAAACACGCTGCAAAACAAATCGGTTTTCCGATCAATTTCATTTTTCGGGGTGACAAAATCATAACTCCAATTGGACTTCAAACATCATGAAAATTTATGAACAGATTTTTACAGAAAGACAACGCCCAATCTTATTCAAATTCCATGAATTCTAACAATACAGCTCCCTAAAATAATTCAATCTCTCTGAATTGTAAAGAAAAGCCGATACGTAAAAAGCCTTGACAGCAAAATACAGCTTAAAACATTAAAGGACAGCTTATAAACTACAATCCAAGGATAAGAAAAGAATTCAATTACCCGAATGCCAACATGTCTATAGAATCTAGGTTTTGATAACGAATAAGCATCACGAAAGAAAAACAATAGCGAGAAAGCAAAATTTTGTTCAAAACATTTTTGTCTGACTGAATTTTATAATTGGAGAGAAAACACGCTGCAAAACCACTCAGTTTTCTGCTCAATTTCATTTTTCGGGTTGACAAAATCATTCAAAACTCCAATGGGACTTCAATTCACATGAAAATTTAAGAACAGATCTTTACAAAAAGACAAAAAGCAATGCAATTCAAAATTTGTCAATTGTAAAGAGACAGCACCCCAATAATTTAAGTCTCTCTCTGAATTGCAATGAAAGGACGATACGCAAAAAAACTCGACCGCGAAATCTAGTTAAAATTATAGCGGGTTAGGTTTAAATTACAATCCAAGAAAAACCTAAAAAAGAATTAGCTCAATGCCAACATTTCTACAGAATCTATATATTGATAGTGAATAAAAGTATAACCCAAAAACAAAAGAAAATATCACTACATAAAAACAATTTCGATTTTCTCACATTTTGACGTCAAAGTCATTAAGACACGCGACAATAAGCTGGGACTGTTAGACAAATTGTGCAATTGAACGACAAAAAACAAATAAGTTCTTTCCTTGATAACGCTCAGGAACAGGGCAACTAAGAACCTCGCTAACAAGTAATTTAAAAAAAATCAATCAGAGAAAAAGAGAAAATAGTTAAAAACCAACGTCAAAATTTTGCATGTGAACAAAAAAGCAATAGTGAGTAAGCAAAATTTTATTCAATACATTTTTTGTCTCATTCATTTATTAAAATTAGAGAGAAAACACGCTGCAAAACCACCTGGTTCTCTGTTCCAATTGATTTTTCGGAGTGAAAATAATCATAACTCCAACTGGACTTCAAACATCATGAAATTTTGTGAACAGATCTTTAGAAAAAGACAACGCTCAATGCTATTCAACTTTGTTGAATTGATAAGAGATAGCACCCCAATAAAATTCAGTCTCCATGAATTGTAAAAAAAAGTGATAAGCAAAAAACCTCGACAGCAAAATCAAGTTTGAAATATAACAGGACAGGTATTAAATTACAATCCAAGCAAAAAATGAATTAACTGAATGATAACATTTCTACAGAATTTAGATATTGATCGTGAATAAACATATGACCCCAAAAAGACAAAAAAAATATCAGCACAGAAACAACAGTTTAAAGTGTCTCATAATTTTGACGTCAAAGTCATTAAGACACGCGATCATAAGCTGACACTGTTAAACAAATCGTACTATTTAACAAAAAACGATACTTTCCTTGATAACACTTAGGACCAGAATAACTAAAAACTCAGTAACGAATAAATAAAAAAGAATCAGACACAAATATTACAAAAAATAGTTTAAAACCAATGTCAAAATGTTTCATGAATACAAAAAAAACAATAGCGAGAAAGCAAAATTTTTTTCTAAACGTTTTTTGTCTCACTGATTTTTATAATTGAAGAGAAAACACTCTGCAAAACCACTCAGTTTACCACACCATTTCATTTTTCGGGTTGAAAAAAGTCATAACTCCAATGAGACTTGAAACATCATGAAAATTTCGGAAAAGATTTTTACAAAAAACAACGCCCAATGACATTCATTTTTTTTGAATTGTAAAAAGACAGCCCCTCAAAAAAATCAGTCTCTCTCTTAATTAAAATGAAAAAGATATACGCAAAAAACCCTGAGCAAAATCAAGCTTAAAATATAAAAGGACAGGTCATAAATTACAATCCAAGGATAAGGAAATATTCAATTACCTGAATGCCAACATTTCTACAGAATTTATATTTTGGTAGTGAATAAAAGTATGACCCAGCAAAGACAAAAGAAAATATCCGAACCGAAAAACAATTTAACGTTTCTGACATTTTTGACGTCAAAGTCGTTAAAACACGCGTCCATAAGCTGAGACTGTTAGACATATTGTACTACTGAGTGACAGAAAACAAACAAAAGTCTTTCCTTGATAACACTCAGGAACAGGGCAACTAAGAAACTCACTAACAAAAAATTAGAAAAGAATCACACAGAAAAAACCTGTGTGTACAAAAAACCATAGCGAGAAATCGAAATTTTATTCAATGCATTTTTTGTCTCATTCATTTTTAAAATTAAGGAGGAAACACGATGCAAATACACTCGGTTTTCCGTTCAATTTCAATTTACGGTGTGAAAAGAATGATAATTGCAATTGGACTTAAAACATCATGAAATTTTATGAACAGATCTTTACAAAAAGACAACGCACAACGCTATTCAAATTTGTTGAATTGTTAAGAGATAGCACCCCAATAAAAATCAATCTCTCTGAATTGTAATGAAAAGGTGAGACCCAAAAACCTCGACAGAAGAATGAAGTTTAAAATATAACAGGACAGGTCTTACATTACAATCCAGGGAAAGTCAAAAAATGAATTATCCGAATGCAAACTTTTCTACAGAATCTAGATATTGATCGTGAATAAAAATATGACCCCAAAAAGACAAAAAAATATCAACACAGAAAAACAATTTAAAGTGTCTCATATTTTTGACGTAAAAGTCATTAAGACACGCGACCATAAGCTGAAACTGTTAAACAACTCGTACTGTTTAACAACAAAAAAACAAATAAAAACTTTAATTGATAACACTCAGGAACAAAGCAACTAAATACTCAGTAATGAATAAACAAAAAGACACAAAAATTAAGAAAATAGTTAAAAACTAACATCAAAATGTTGCACGTGAAAGAAAAAACAATAGCGGGTAAAGAAAATTTTCTTCAAAACGTTTTTGTCTCATTCATTTTTAAAATAAAGAGAAAACACGGAGCAAAAGCACTCGGTTCTTCGACCAATTTCGTTTTTCGAGGTAACAAAACCATAACACCAATTGGACTTCAAACATCATGAAACTTTGTGAACAGATTTTTACAGAAACACAACACCCACTGGTATTCAAATTCTATGAATTCTAAAGAAACAGCACCCCAAAATAATTCAGCCTTTCCAAATTATAATGAAATTGCTGTATCCAAAAAACCTTAAGTGCAAATTAATGCTTAAAATATAAAAGGACAGGTCATTAATTACAATCCAAGGATAAGAAAATTTTCAATTACCTGAATGCCAACATTTCTACAGAATTTATACTTTGATAGTGAATGAAAATATGACCCAGCAAAGACAAAAGAAAATATCAACACAGAAAAACAACTTAAAGTTTCTGACATTTTTGACGTCAAAGTCGTTAAGACACGCGACCACAAGCTGAACCTGCTAGACAAATTTTACTACTGAACGACAAAAAACAAATAAATTCTTTCCTTGATAACACTCAGGAACAGGGCAACTAAGAAACTCACTAACGAATAATTAGAAAAGAATCAGACAGAAAAACATGTGTACAAAAAACCATAGCGAGAAATCGAAATTTTATTCAATGCATTTTTTGTCTCATTCATTTTTAAAATTAAGGAGGAAACACGATGCAAATACACTCGGTTTTCCGTTCAATTTCAATTTACGGTGTGAAAAAAATGATAATTGCAATTGGACTTAAAACATCATAAGATTTTATGAACAGATCTTTACAAAAAGACCACGCCCAATGCTATTCAAATTCGTTGAATTGTTAAGAGACAGCAACCCAATAAAATTCAGTCTCTCTGATTTGTAATGAAAAGGCAATACGCAATAAACCTCGACAGCGAGATCAAGTCTAAAATGTAACAGGACAGGTTTAAATTACAATCCAAGGAAAAACAAAGAATGAATTACCTGAAAGCCAACTTTTTTACAGAATCTGAATTTTGATAGTGAATAAAATAAAGACCCAACAAAGACAAAAGAAAAAATCTGCTCAGAAAAACAATTTCAAGTTTAACAAACTTTTCTTTTCAAAGTTATTAAGACACACGACCATAAAATAAAGCTGTTAAGCAAATCATACTACTTAAAGACAAAAAAACAAATAAATTCTTTCCTTGATAACACTCAGGAACAGAGGGACTAAAAAACTCACTAACGAATAAATAACTTGACGTTCAATAATTTTTAGGTTCGCTGCATCTGTTTGGGAAAGAAATGGTGACCAAATATGATTATTATTACCTGCAACCCGAAAAAAATATGAAATTGTGTTGCAAAAGACGGACAATAAGAACTGCTGTATAAGATTAACTGGCTAGATAACAAAATTTTTCAATTTGTTGAAACAACATCAAAGTCCTAAAAACAAATAACTTCAACTACATACGCTAAAAAAACTCCTGGATAGTTACAAACCCATTGTGAGCAGACGTTAAGGACCAAATGCTGAGACAAAAGACGATAAAGGCAAGCAGAACTTATTTATTCATTATTTATTATAAGCTCATTAATTTTTATGGAAAAATACATCGTCAAAGTGATAACAGCCATCAGTTGTCAGCTTAAAGAATTCAATAGATTCATTTATTTTTTCATGGAGACCACAGGGGACCTGTCATGGAAGCGAATAGATGATATGACAACAAAAAAGAAGAGTAAATACGGGCAAAACCCTAAAATGCGCAAGTTTTAAAGTAATCAAGAAATATTACCCCCATATTGCGGCATCCAAAATATGCAAATAAGTGAACTTAACAATTGAATCCACGTATCAATTTTAGTAGATTTCGAGATCATAAGGTAGAACAGTGGAAAAAATACTCAAATTTCCTTAAACAAAATTCCCTCTCAGTAACCCAAAACTTTCAAAAAGTTTTTTTTCATTGTTTCAGAGTTACTAAATCACTCAAAACTACTCAGAATTCGATTGACTTCTCATTCATTCGATGAAGTATGTGAACAGATTATAACAAACAACGTCAGCGTCTCAGCACAGTCCAAATCCTTTGTATTGTATAAAGCAATTGAAAACCAACACATAGCTCCACTTAGCTATGGCTATATGAAGAGACCATAGAAACTTGTTTCCAAATTATTTTCCAGCAGTTTTCTTAGTGAGATCTAAATAAACGTTTACTGTCAAGTTTAAATGTAAGGGGTTTTATTGAAGATGCGTCAAAACAAGGTGGCTCAAGTATTATAGAAGACAAATTTTAAAGGTGATAGTGTGGAGTTCGACAATGAACTATGACCGCACAATTAAGACTAAGTTAAAATTCACAGGCAGAACACAAACAAAAGCTTAGAAGAATTTTATTCATTCTGGGATCAAAAATGACTTGTGGTACTTTCCACGCAATATAAAAGGACAGGTCATAAATTACAACCCAAGGATAAGAAAATATTCAATTACCTGAACGCCAACATTTCTACAGAATTTATATTTTGATGGTGAATAAAAATATGACCCAGCAAAGACAAAAGAAAATATCAGCATAGAAAAACAATTTAAAGTTTCTGACATTTTTGTCGTCAAAGTCATTAAGACACACGACCACAAACTGAAACTGTTAAACAAATCGTACAATTGAACAACAAATATAAACAAATAATTTCTTTCCCTGATAACACCCAGGAACAAAGCAACTAAAGAGCTTTCTAACGAAGAACCATACGCAAAAATTGAGGAAATAGTTAAAAATCGAAGCCAAAATGTCGCATGTGAAAAAAAAACAATAGCGAGAAAGCAAAGTTGTGTTCAAAACATTTTTTGTCTCACTCTTTTTTTTAAAATTAGAGAGAAAACACGCTGCAAAACCACTCGGTGTTGCGCTCAATCTAATTTTCTGGGGTGACAAAAATCATAGTTCCAATTGGACTTCAAACGTCATGAAAATTTATGAAGAGATCTTTGCAATAAGACCTATTCTGATTTTCTGAAGAGTAAACAGAAAGCAACCCAATACGTTTTGGTCCCTCTGAGTTGTAGTCAAAAGTCACTATGCAGAAAACCTTGCCAGCAAGATCAATCTTAAATAATAACAGGACTTGCCATAAACTACAATCCAAGGATAACAAAAACTCAATTACCTGAATGCCAACACTTCTATAGAATCTAGATTTTGTTAATGAATAAACACATGACGCAACAAAGACAAAATAAAAAATCAACACAAAAAAACAATTTCATTTTTCTCACAATTTGTCGTCAAAGTTATTAAGACACACGACCACAAACTGAAACTGTTAAACAAATCGTACTATTGAACAGCAAAAAAACAAATAAGTTTTTTATTGATAACACTCAGGAACAGAGCACCAAAAAACTCACTAACCAATAAATTTTAAAAATCAGACTCAAAACGTGAGGAAATAGTTAAAAACCAATGTCTAAATGTCGCATGTGAAAAAAATCAATATCGAGAAAGCAAAATTTTGTTCAAAACATTTTTTGTCTCACTCATTTTTGAAAATAGAGAGAAAACATACTGCAAAACAACTCCGTTTTGCACTCGTTTTCATAACTTGGGTTGACTCCAATTGGACTTCAAACATCATGAAAATTTATGAAAAGATATTTGCAACAAGACACATGCTCAGTCTCTCGGAATTGTAATGAATATGCATTAAGCAAAAAAACCTTGACAGCAAAGTCAATCTTAAATTATACCAGGACATGTCATAAACTACAATCCAAGGATAAAAAAATTCATTTACCTGAAAGCCAACGTTTCTAAAGAATCTATATTTTGATAGTGAATAAACATATGACGCACCAATGACAAAATAAAATATCAATACATAAAAACAATTCCAAGTTTCTCACATTTTTGTCGTCAAAGTCATTCAGACACACGACCACAAACAGAAACTGTTAAACAAATCATGCTATTCAATAACAAATATAAACATTTAATTTTTTCCTGATAACAACCAGGAACAAAGCAACTAAAAAACTCACTAACGAACAAAAAACAAAGCACCATACACAAAAAGGGAGAAATAAGTCAAAAATCAAAGCCAAAATGTAGCATGTGAAAAAAAACAATAGCGAGAAAGCAAAATTGTGTTCAAAACATTTTTTGTCTCACTCTTTATTTAAAATGAGAGGGAAAACGAGCTGCAAAACAACTCGATTTTGCGCTTAATCTCATTTTTTGGGGTGACAAGAAACATAGTTCCAATTGGAATGCAAACATCATAAAAACTTATGAACAGATCTTTGCATTAGGACAGATGTTATTGTGATTCTTTGAATTGTAAGGAAACAGCAACCCAATACAATTCAGTCTCTGTAAGTTGTAATGAAAAGGCGTTACGCAAAAAATCTTGCAAGCGAAATCAATCCTAAATTATAACAGGACTTGTCATGAACTACAATCCAAGGATAAAAAAATTCATTTACCTGAATGCCAACAATTCTCTAGAATATAGATTTTGATAGTGAATAAACAAATGACGCAACAAAGACAAAATAAAATATCAACACAGAAAAACAATTTCAAGTTTCTCACATTTTTGTCGTTAAAGTCATAAAGACACACGAGCACAAACTGAAACTGTTAAACAAATCATGCTATTCAACAACAAATATAAACATTTAATTTTTTTCCTGATAACAACCAGGAACAAAGCAACTAAAAAAACTCACTAACGAACAAAAAACAAAGAACCATTCACAAAAATGGAGAAAATAGTCAAAAATCAAGACCAAAATGTCGCCTGTGAAAAAAAAACAATAGCGAGAAAGCAAAATTGTTTTCAAAACATTTTTTTTCTCACTCTTTATTTAAAATTAGAGAGAAAACACGCTGCAGAACCACTCGATTTTGCGCTCAATCTCATTCATTTTTTGGGTGACAAGAAACATAGTTCCAATTGGACTTCAAACTTCATAAAAATTTTTGATCAGATCTTTGCATAAGGACAGATGTTATTGTGATTCTTTGAATTGTAAGGAGACAGCAACATAATACAATTCAGTCTCTCTATGTTGTAATGAAAAGGCGTTAAGCAAAAAACCTTGCAAGCGAAATCAATCCTAAATTATAACAGGACTTGTCATGAACTACAATCCAAGGATAAAAAAATTCATTTACCTGAATTCCAACAATTCTCTAGAATATAGATTTTGATAGTGAATAAACAAATGACGCAACAAAGACAAAATAAAATATCAACACAGAAAAACAATTTCAAGTTTCTCACATTTTTGTCGTTAAAGTCATAAAGACACACGAGCACAAACTGAAACTGTTAAACAAATCATGCTATTCAACAACAAATATAAACATTTAATTTTTTTCCTGATAACAACCAGGAACAAAGCAACTAAAAAAACTCACTAACGAACAAAAAACAAACAACCATTCACAAAAATGGAGAAAATAGTCAAAAATAAAGACCAAAATGTCGCCTGTGAAAAAAAAACAATAGCGAGAAAGCAAAATTGTTTTCAAAACATTTTTTTTCTCACTCTTTATTTAAAATTAGAGAGAAAACACGCTGCAGAACCAATCGATTTTGCGATCAATCTCATTCATTTTTTGGGTGACAAGAAACATAGTTCCAATTGGACTTCAAACTTCATAAATATTTTTGATCAGATCTTTGCATAAGGACAGATGTTATTGTGATTCTTTGAATTGTAAGGAGACAGCAACCTAATACAATTCAGTCTCTCTATGTTGTAATGAAAAGGCGTTACGCAAAAAACCTTGCAAGCGAAATCAATCCTAAATTATAACAGGACTTGTCATGAACTACAATCCAAGGATAAAAAAATTCATTTACCTGAATTCCAACAATTCTCTAGAATATAGATTTTGATAGTGAATAAACAAATGACACATCTGACTCATCGGTTTTGCGCTCCATCTCATTTTTGGGGTGACAAAAATCATAGTTCCAATTGCACTTCAAACATCATGAAAATTTTTGATCAGATCTTTTCATTAAGACACATGCTATTCTGATTCCTTGAATTGTATACAGACTGCAACCCAATACAATTCGGTCTCTCTGAATAGTAATGAAAATGCAAATCGCAAAGAACCTTGACAGCGAAATCAATCTTAAATTATACCAGGACATGTCATAAACTACAATCCATGGATAAAAAAATTCTTTTACCTGAAAGCCAACATTTCTATAGAATCTAGTTTTTGATAGTGAATAAACATATGACGCAACAAAGACAAAATACAAAATCGTTACAGGAAAACAATTTCAAGTTTCTCACCTTTTTGTCGTCAAATTCATTAAGACACACGACCACAAACTGAAATTGTTAAACAAATCGTACTATAGAACAACAAATGTAAACACATAATTTCTTTCCCTGATAACTCCCAGGAACAAAGCAACTAAAAAACTCACTAACGAACAAATAACGAAGAACCATACGCAAAAATTGATAAAATGGTTAAAAATTACAGCCAAAATGTCGCATGTGAAAAAAAACAATAGCGAGAAAGCAAAATTTTGTTCAACACCTTTTTTGTCTCACTCGGTTGTAAAATTAGTGAGAAAACACGCTGCAAAACCACTCGGTTTTGCGCTCCATCTCATTTTTTGAGGTGACAAAATTGTAGTTCCAAGTGGACTTCAAGCATCATGAAAATTTATGAACAAATCTTTGCAATAGGACACATGTTATTCTGATTCTTTGAAGTGTAAGGAAACAGCAACCCAATTTAATTCAGTCTATCTGCGTTTTAATTAAAAGGCGTTACGCAAAAAATCTTGCCAGCGAAATCAATCTTAAATTATAAGAGGACTTGTCATAAACTACAATCCAAGGATAAAAAATTCATTTACCTGAATGCCAACATTCTATACAATCTAGATTTTGATCGTGAATAAACATATGACGCAACATAGACTAAAAAAAAATCATCACAGGAAAAAAATTTCAAGTTTCTAACATTTTTGTCGTCAGAGTCATTAAGACACACGAGCACAAATTGAAACTGTTAAACAAATCGTACTATTCAACAACAAATATAAACATATAATTTCTTTCCCTGGTAAAAAACCAGGAACAAAGCAACTAAAAAACTCACTAACGAACAAATAACAAACAACCATACACAAAAATTGAGAAAATAGTCAAAAATCAAAGCCAAAATGTCGCATAACAACAAAAAAACAATAGCGAGAAATCAAAAATGTGTTCAAAACATTTTTTGTCTCACTCTTTATTTAAAATGAGAGAGAAAAACGCTGCAAAACAACTCGGTTTTGCGCTCAATCTCGTTTTTTGGGGTGACAAGAAAAATAGTTCCAATTGGACTTAAAACATCATAAAAATTTATGAGCAGATCTTTGCATTAGGACACATGTTATTGTGATTCTTTGAATTGTAAGGAGACAGCAACCTAATACAATTCAGTCTCTCTATGTTGTAATGAAAAGGCGTTAAGCAAAAAACCTTGCAAGCGAAATCAATCCTAAATTATAACAGGACTTGTCATGAACTACAATCCAAGGATAAAAAAATTCATTTACCTGAATGCCAACAATTCTCTAGAATATAGATTTTGATAGTGAATAAACAAATGACGCAACAAAGACAAAATAAAATATCAACACAGAAAAACAATTTCAAGTTTCTCACATTTTTGTCGTTAAAGTCATAAAGACACACGAGCACAAACTGAAACTGTTAAACAAATCATGCTATTCAACAACAAATATAAACATTTAATTTTTTTCCTGATAACAACCAGGAACAAAGCAACTAAAAAAACTCACTAACGAACAAAAAACAAAGAACCATTCACAAAAATGGAGAAAATAGTCAAAAATCAAGACCAAAATGTCGCCTGTGAAAAACGCTGCGAAACAACTCGGTTTTGCGCTCAATCTCGTTTTTTGGGGTGACAAGAAAAATAGTTCCAATTGGACTTAAAACATCATAAAAATTTATGAGCAGATCTTTGCATTAGGACACATGTTATTGTGATTCTTTGAATTGTAAGGAGACAGCAACCTAATACAATTCAGTCTCTCTATGTTGTAATGAAAAGGCGTTACGCAAAAAACCTTAAAAGCGAAATCAATCCTAAATTATAACAGGACTTGTCATGAACTACAATCCAAGGATAAAAAAATTCATTTACCTGAATGCCAACAATTCTCTAGAATATAGATTTTGATAGTGAATAAACAAATGACGCAACAAAGACAAAATAAAATATCAACACAGAAAAACAATTTCAAGTTTCTCACATTTTTGTCGTTAAAGTCATAAAGACACACGAGCACAAACTGAAACTGTTAAACAAATCATGCTATTCAACAACAAATATAAACATTTAATTTTTTTTCCTGATAACAACCAGGAACAAAGCAACTAAAAAAACTCACTAACGAACAAAAAACAAAGAAAAACTCAATAACGAAAAATTAGAAAGAATCAGACAGAAAAAATGAGAGAATAGTTTAAAACCAATGTCAAAATATTGCATGTGAGCAAAAAAACAATAGCGAGAAAATGAATTTTATTCAAAACATCTTTTGTCTGACTCATTCCTAAAATCAGAGAGCAAACACGCTGCAAAACCAATCGGTTTTCCCCTTCATTTCAGTTTTTGGGTTGACAAAAATCATAAATACAATGAGACTTAAAAAATCATGAAAACTTATGAACAAATCTTTACAAAAAGACAACGTGCAATGCCATTCAAACTGTAAAGAGACAGCATCCAAATAAAATTCATTCTCTCTGAATTGTAATGAAAAAGCGATACGCAGAAAACCTTGACAGCGTAATCATGTTTAAAATATAACAGTAGAGGTCTTAAATAACAATCCAAGGAAAAGAAAAAATGAATTAATTCCAAGTTTCTACAGAATCCAGATTTTGATAGTGAATAAACATATGACCCATAAAAACACAATAAACTGAAACTGTTGAACAAATCGTACTACTAAACAATAAAAAAGAAATTAATTTCTTCCTTGATAACACTCAAGATCAGAGCAATTAAAAAACTCACTAACGAATAAATAAAAAAAACCAATGTCCAAATGTCGCATAAGAAAAAAACGATAGCCAGAGAGCAAAAATTTGTCCAAAACATTTTGTGTCTCACTCATTTTTAAAATAAAAGAGAAAACACAATGCAAAACCACCTGGTTTTGCGCTCCATCTCATTTTTTTGGGTGACGAAAATCATAGCTCCAATTGGACTTCAAATATCATGAAAATTTATGAACAGATCTTTGTATTAAGACACAATTTATTCTGATTTAACGAAGTGTAAACAGACAGCAACCCAATACAATTCAGTCTCTCTAAGTTGTAATGAAAAGACGTTAAGCAAAAAACCTTGAAGGCGAAATCAATCTTAAATTATAACAGGACTTGTCATGAACCACAATCGAAGGATAAAAAATTCATTTACCTGAATGCAACCATTTCTCTAGAATATAGATTTTGATGGTGAATAAACAAATGACGCAACAAAGATAAAGTAAAATATCAACACAAAAAAAAGAATTTGAAGTTTCGTACATTTTTGTTGTCAAAGTCTTTAAGACACACGAGCACAAACTGAAACTCTTAAGCAAATCGTGCTATTGAACAAAAAATAGGAACAAACAAATTCTCTCCCTGATATAACCCAAGAACAAAGAAAATGAAAAACTCACTAATGAACAAACAACAAAGAACCAGACTCAAAATTGAGAAAAAAAATTAAAACCAATGCCAAAATGCCGCATGTGAAAAAAACGACAGCGAGAAAGCAAAAT
The DNA here is from genome assembly GCF_964194025.1 of Convolutriloba macropyga. Classification (NCBI taxonomy): domain Eukaryota; kingdom Metazoa; phylum Xenacoelomorpha; order Acoela; family Convolutidae; genus Convolutriloba; species Convolutriloba macropyga. The sequence continues at coordinate 38,589,148 of NC_134474.1, forward strand.
TTTGTTCAATAATTTTTGTTTCTCATTCGTTTTTACAATTAGAGAGAAAACACGCTGCAAAACCACTCGGTTTTGCGCTCCAACTTCCCATTGCACTTCAAACATCATGAAAATTTATGAACAGATCTTTTCATTAAGACACATGCTAATCTGATTCCTTGAATTGTATAGAGACAGCAACCCAATACAATTCAGTGTCTCCGAATTTTAATGAGAAAGCAATACGCAAAAAACCTTGACAGCGAAATCAATCTGAAATTAAAGCAGGACATGTCATAAACTACAATCCAAGGATAAAAAAATTCATTTACCTGAAATCCAACATTTCCACAGAATCTGAATTTTGATTGACAATAAAGACATGACGCAACAAAGACAAAATAAAAAATCATTACATGAAAAACAATTTCAAGTTTCTCACATTTTTGTCGTCAAATTCATTAAGACACACGACCACAAACTGAAACTCTTAAGCAAATTGTGCTATTGAACAACAAATAGGAATAAATAAATTCTCTCCCTGATAAAACCCAAAAACAAAGCAAATAAAAAACTCACTAACGAACAAATAACAAAGAACCATACACAAAAACTGAGAAAATAGTTAAAAATCAAAGCCAAAATGTCGCATGTGAGCAAAACAATAGCGAGAAAGCAAAACTGTGTTCAAAAAGATCTTTGTATTAAGACACAAGCTATTCTGATTTAACGAAGTGTAAACAGACAGCAACCCAATATAATTCAGTCTCTCTGAGTTGTAATGAAAATACGTTACGCAAAAAACCTTGCCAGCAAAATCAATCTTAAATTATAACAGGACTTGTCATAAACCACAATCCAAGGATAAAAAAATTCATTAACCTGAATGCCAACATTTCTATAGAATCTAGATTTTGATAGTGAATTAACACAACACAGAAAAAATATTTCAAGTTCCTCACGTTTTTGTCGTCAAAGTCATTAAGACGCAGGAGCACCAACTGAAACCCTTAAACAAATCGTGCTATTGAACAACAAATGAGAACAAATAAATTCTTTCCCTGGTAACACCCACGAAAAAAGCAACTAAAAATGTCACTAACGAACAAACAACAAAGAACCAGACTCAAAAACTGAGAAAATAGTTAAAAACCAATGCCAAAATGTCGCATGTGAAAAAAAACGTCAGCGAGAAAGCAAAACTTTGTTCAATAGTTTTTTTGTCTCATTCGTTTTTACAATTAGAGAGAAAACACGCTATAAAACCACTCGGTTTTGCGCTCCATCTCAATTTTTGAGTTGACAACAATCATAGTTCCAAGTGGACTTCAAACATCATGAAAATTTATGGACAAATCTTTGCAAAAGGACACATGTTATTCTGATTCTTTGAAGTGTAAAGAAACAGCAACCCAATTTGATTCAGTCTCTCTGAGTTTTAATGAAAAGGCGTTAAGCAAAAAACTTTGCCAGCGAAGTCAATCTTAAATTATAAGAGGACTTGTCATAAACTACAATCCAAGGATAAGAATTTCATTTACCTGAATGCCAACATTTCTATACAATCTAGATTTTGATAGTTAATAAACATATGCCGCAACAAAGACAAAAAAATCATCACAGGAAAACAATTTCAAGTTTCTCACATTTTTGTCGTCAACGTCATTAAGGCACACGACCACAAACTGAAACTGTTAAACAAATCGTACAAATTGAAACAAATAATTGAACAACAAATGTAAACAAATAATATCTTTCCCTGATAACACCCAGGAACAAAGCAACTAAAAAACTCACTAACGAACAAATAACAAAGAACAATACACAAAAATTGAGAAAATAGTTAAAAATCGGAGCCAAAATGTCGCATATGAGCAAAACAAAAGGAAGAAAGCAAGACTGTGTTCAAAACATTTTTGTCTGAATCATTTTTAAAATTAGAGGGAAAACACGCTGCAATATCACTCGGTTTTGCGCTCCATCTCAATTTTTGGGGTGGCGAGAATCACAATTCCAAGTGGATTTCAAACACCATGAAAATTTATGAACAGATCTTTGCAATAGGACACATGTTGTTCTGATTCTTGGAAGTGTAAAGAGACAGCAACCCAATACAATTCAGTCTCTTTGATTTGTAATGAAGAGGCGTTACGCAAAAAACCTTGCCAGCGAAATAAATCTTAAATTATAACAGGACTTGTCATAAACTACAGTCCAAGGATAAAAAAATTCATTTACTTGAAAGCCAACATTTCTCTAGAATCTAGATTTTGATAGTGAATAAACCTATGGCGCCACAAAACAAAACAAAATATCACCACAGGAAAACAATTTAAAGTTTCTCACATTTTTGTCATCAAAATCATCAAGACACACGACCACAAACTCTCAAACTGAAACTGTTAAGCAAATCGTACTATTGAACAACAAGTAAAAACAAATAATTTCTTTCCCTCATAACACCCAGGAACAAAGCAACTAAAACACTCACTAACGAACAAATAACAAAGAACCATACACAAAAATTGAGAAAATAGTTAAAAATCAAAACCAAAATGTCGCATGTGGGCAAAACAATAGCGAGAAAGCAAAACTGTGTTCAAAAAATGTTTTTGTCTGACTCGTTTTTAAAGTTAGAGAGAAAACACGCTGCAAAATCACTCGGTTTTGCGCTCCATCTCAATTTTTAGGCTGACAAAGATCATAGTTCCAAGTGGACTTCAAACCACCATGAAAATTTATGAAAAGATATTTGCAATAGGACGCATGTTATTCTGATTCTTTGAATTGTAAGGAGACAGCAACCCAATACAATTCAGTCTCTCTAAGTTGTAATGAAAAGACGTTAAGCAAAAAACCTTGAAGGCGAAATCAATCTTAATTTATAACAGGACTTGTCATGAACCACAATCCATGGATAAAAAAATTCTTTTACCTGAAAGCCAACATTTCTATAGAATCTAGTTTTTGATAGTGAATAAACATATGACGCAACAAAGACAAAATACAAAATCGTTACAGGAAAACAATTTCAAGTTTCTCATCTTTTTGTCGTCAAATTCATTAAGACACACGACCACAAACTGAAACTCTTAAGCAAATCGTGCTATTGAACAAAAAATAGGAACAAATAAATTCTATCCCTGATATAACCCAAGAACAAAGAAAATGAAAAACTCACTAACGAACAAACAACAAAGAACCAGACTCAAAATTGAGAAAAAAGTTTAAAACCAATGCCAAAATGTCGCATGTGAAAAAAACGACAGCGAGAAAGCAAAATTTTTTTCAATAATTTTTGTTTCTCATTCGTTTTTACAATTAGAGAGAAAACGCGCTGCAAAACCACTCGGTTTTCCGCTCCAACTTCCCATTGCACTTCAAACATCATGAAAATATATGAACAAATCTTTGCAAAAGGACACATGTTATTCTGATTCTTTGAAGTGTAAAGAAACAGCAAACCAATTTAATTCAGTCTCTCTGAGTTTTAATGAAAAGGCGTTACGCAAAAAACCTTGCCAGTGAAATCAATCTTAAATTATAACAGGACTTGTCGTAAACTACAGTCCAAGCCAAGTATAAACAAAATTAATTTACCTGAATGCCAACATTTCTCTAGAATCTATATTTTGATAGTGAATTAACATATAACGCAACAAAACAAAATAAAATATCAACACAGAAAAAATATTTCAAGTTCCTCACGTTTTTGTCGTCAAAGTCATTAGGACGGAGGAGCACCAACTGAAACTGTTAAACAAATCGTGCTATTGAACAACAAATGAGAACAAATAAATTCTTTCCCTGGTAACACCCACGAAAAAAGCAATTAAAATGTCACTAACGAACAAACAACAAAGAACCAGACAAAAAAATTAAGAAAATAGTTAAAAACCAATGCTAAAGTGTCGCATGTGAACAAAACGACAGCGAGAAAGCAAAATTTTGTTCAATAAATTTTGTGTCTCACTCGTTCTTACAATTAGAGAGAAAACACGCTGCAAAACCACTCGGTTTTGCGCTCCATCTCATTTTTGGGGTGACAAAAATCATAGTTCCAATTGGACTTCAAACATCATGAAAATTTAAGAACAGATATTTTCATTAAGACACGTGCTATTCTGATTCTTGAAGAGTAGAGAGACAGCAACCCAATTTAAGTCAGTCTCTCCGAGTTTTATTGGAAAGGCGTTACACAAAAAATCTTGCCAGCGAAATCAATCTTAAGTTATAATAGGACTTGTCAAAAACTAAAATCCAAGGATAAAAAATTCAATTACCTGAATGCCAACATTTCTATAGGATCTAGGTTTTGATAGTGAATAAACATATGGCCCAACAAAGACAAAAAATATCGACACAGAAAAACAATTTCAAATTTCTCACATTTTTGACCTCAAAGTCATTAAGACACATGACCGTCAGTTGAAACTGTTAAACAAATTGTACTATTGAGCAACAAATAAAAACAAATAATTTCTTTCCCTCATAACACCCAGGAACAAAGCAACTAAAACACTCACTAACGAACAAATAACAAAGAACCATACACAAAAATTGAGAAAAAAGTTAAAAATCAAAGCCAAAATGTCGCATGTGAGCAAAACAATAGCGAGAAAGCAAAACTGTGTTCAAAAAATTTTTTGTCTGACTCGTTTTTAAAATTAGAGAGAAAACACGCTGCAAAACCACTCGGTTTTGCGCTCCATCTCAATTTTTGAGTTGACAACAATCATAGTTCCAAGTGGACTTCAAGCATCATGAAAATTTATGAACAAATCTTTGCAAAAGGACACATGTTATTCTGATTCTTTGAAGTGTAAAGAAACAGCAAACCAATTTAATTCAGTCTCTCTGAGTTTTAATGAAAAGGCGTTACGCAAAAAACTTTGCCAGCGAAATCAATCTTAAATTATAACAGGACTTATCATAAACTACAGTCCAAGATAAAAAATTCATTTACTTGAAAGCCAACATTTCTCTAGAATCTAGATTTTGATAGTGAATAAACCTATGACGCCACAAAACAAAATAAAATATCACCACAGGAAAACAATTTCAAGTTTCTCACATTTTTGTCATCAAAATCATCAAGACACACGACCACAAACTCTCAAACTGAAACTGTTAAACAAATCGTACTATTGAACAACAAGTAAAAACAAATAATTTCTTTCCCTCATAACACCCAGGAACAAAGCAACTAAAACACTCACCAACGAACAAATAACAAAGAACCATACACAAAAATTGAGAAAATAGTTAAAAATCAAAACCAAAATGTCGCATGTGAGCAAAACAATAGCGAGAAAGCAAAACTGTGTTCAAAAAAATTTTTTTGTCTGACTCGTTTTTAAAATTAGAGAGAAAACACGCTGCAAAATCACTCGGTTTTGCGTTCCATCTCGATTTTTAGGGTGACAAAGATCATAGTTCCAAGTGGACTTCAAACCACCATGAAAATTTATGAAAAGATATTTGCAATAGGACGCATGTTATTCTGATTCTTTGAAGTGTAAGGAGACAGCAACCCAATACAATTCAGTCTCTCTGATTTGTAATGAAGAGGCGTTACGCAAAAAACCTTGCCAGTGAAATCAATCTTAAATTATAACAAGACTTGTCGTAAACTACAGTCCATGCCAAGTATAAACAAAATTAATTTACCTGAATGCCAACATTTCTCTAGAATCTATATTTTGATAGTGAATTAACATATAACGCAACAAAACAAAATAAAATATCAACACAGAAAAAATATTTCAAGTTCCTCACGTTTTTGTCGTCAAAGTCATTAGGACGGAGGAGCACCAACTGAAACTGTTAAACAAATCGTGCTATTGAACAACAAATGAGAACAAATAAATTCTTTCCCTGGTAACACCCACGAAAAAAGCAATTAAAAATGTCACTAACGAACAAACAACAAAGAACCAGACAAAAAAATTAAGAAAATAGTTAAAAACCAATGCTAAAGTGTCGCATGTGAAAAAAACGACAGCGAGAAAGCAAAATTTTGTTCAATAAATTTTGTGTCTCACTCGTTCTTACAATTAGAGAGAAAACACGCTGCAAAACCACTCGGTTTTGCGCTGCATCTCAATTTTTGAGTTGACAACAATCATAGTTCCAAGTGGACTTCAAGCATCATGAAAATTTATGAACAAATCTTTGCAAAAGGACACATGTTATTTTGATTCTTTGAAGTGTAAAGAAACAGGAAACCAATTTAATTCAGTCTCTCTGAGTTTTAATGAAAAGGCGTTACGCAAAAAACTTTGCCAGCGAAATCAATCTTAAATTATAACAGGACTTATCATAAACTACAGTCCAAGGATAAAAAATTCATTTACTTGAAAGCCAACATTTCTCTAGAATCTAGATTTTGATAGTGAATAAACCTATGACGCCACAAAACAAAATAAAATATCACCACAGGAAAACAATTTCAAGTTTCTCACATTTTTGTCATCAAAATCATCAAGACACACGACCACAAACTCTCAAACTGAAACTGTTAAACAAATCGTACTATTGAACAACAAGTAAAAACAAATAATTTCTTTCCCTCATAACACCCAGGAACAAAGCAACTAAAACACTCACCAACGAACAAATAACAAAGAACCATACACAAAAATTGAGAAAATAGTTAAAAGTCAAAACCAAAATGTCGCATGTGAGCAAAACAATAGCGAGAAAGCAAAACTGTGTTCAAAAAAATTTTTTTGTCTGACTCGTTTTTAAAATTAGAGAGAAAACACGCTGCAAAATCACTCGGTTTTGCGTTCCATCTCGTTTTTTAGGGTGACAAAGATCATAGTTCCAAGTGGACTTCAAACCACCATGAAAATTTATGAAAAGATATTTGCAATAGGACGCATGTTATTCTGATTCTTTGAAGTGTAAGGAGACAGCAACCCAATACAATTCAGTCTCTCTGATTTGTAATGAAGAGGCGTTACGCAAAAAACCTTGCCAGTGAAATCAATCTTAAATTATAACAAGACTTGTCGTAAACTACAGTCCATGCCAAGTATAAACAAAATTAATTTACCTGAATGCCAACATTTCTCTAGAATCTATATTTTGATAGTGAATTAACATATAACGCAACAAAACAAAATAAAATATCAACACAGAAAAAATATTTCAAGTTCCTCACGTTTTTGTCGTCAAAGTCATTAGGACGGAGGAGCACCAACTGAAACTGTTAAACAAATCGTGCTATTGAACAACAAATGAGAACAAATAAATTCTTTCCCTGGTAACACCCACGAAAAAAGCAACTAAAAATGTCACTAACGAACAAACAACAAAGAAGCAGACAAAAAAATTGAGAAAATAGTTTAAAACCAATGCTAATGTGTCGCATGTGAAAAAAACGACAGCGAGAAAGCAAAATTTTGTTCAATAAATTTTGTGTCTCACTCGTTTTTACAATTAGAGAGAAAACACGCTGCAAAACCACTCGGTTTTGCGCTCCATCTCATTTTTGGGGTGACAAAAATCATAGTTCCAATTGGACTTCAAACATCATGAAAATTTAAGAACAGATCTTTTCATTAAGACACGTGCTATTCTGATTCTTGAAGAGTAGAGAGACAGGAACCCAATTTAAGTCAGTCTCTCCGAGTTTTATTGGAAAGGCGTTACACAAAAAATCTTGCCAGCGAAATCAATCTTAAGTTATAATAGGACTTGCCAAAAACTAAAATCCAAGGATCAAAAATTCAATTACCTGAATGCCAACATTTCTATAGGATCTAGGTTTTGATAGTGAATAAACATATGGCCCAACAAAGACAAAAAATATCAACACAGAAAAACAATTTCAAATTTCTCACATTTTTGACGTCAAAGTCATTAAGACACATGACCGTCAGTTGAAACTGTTAAACAAATTGTACTATTGAGCAACAAATAAAAACAAATAATTTCTTTCCCTCATAACACCCAGGAACAAAGCAACTAAAACACTCACTAACGAACAAATAACAAAGAACCATACACCATACACAAAAATTGAGAAAATAGTTAAAAATCAAAGCCAAAATGTCGCATGTGAGCAAAACAATAGCGAGAAAGCAAAACTGTGTTCAAAAAATTTTTTGTCTGACTCGATTTTAAAATTAGAGAGAAAACACGCTGCAAAATCACTCGGTTTTGCGCTCCATCTCAATTTTTGCGGTGGCAAAATTCACAGTTGCAAGTGGACTTCAAACACCATGAAAATTTATGCACAGATCTTTGCAATAGGACACATGTTATTCTAATTCTTTGAAGTGTAAAGAGACAGCAACCCAATACAATTCAGTCTCTCCAATCGGTTTTCAGTTCAATTACAATTTTCGGAGTGAAAAGAATGATAATTGCAATTGGACTTAAAACATCAGGAAATTTTATGAACAGATCTTTAAAAAAAGACGACGCCCAAAGCTATCCAAATTCGTTCAATTGTAAAGAAACAGCACCTCAAAAAAATTTAGTCTCTCTGAATTAAAATAAAAAGGCGATACGCAAAAAAAACCTGACAGCAATATATAGCTTAAAATATAGAAGGACAGGTCATAAATTACAATCGAAGGATAACAAAATATTCAATAACCCGAATGCCAACATTTCTAGAGAGTTTAGATTATGATAGCGATTAAAAATATGAACCAACGAAGACAAAATAAAAAATCAACACAAAAAAAAACAATTTCAATTTTCTCACATTTTTGACGTCAAAGTTATTAAGTAATTCACGCAACCATAAGCTTAAACTGTTAAACAAATTGTACTATTAAACAACAAAAAAAGAATTTCTTTCCTCGATAACACTTTGGAACAGAGCAACTAAAAAACTCAATAACGAAAAATTAGAAAGAATCAGACAGAAAAAATGAGAGAATAGTTTAAAACCAATGTCAAAATATTGCATGTGAGCAAAAAAACAATAGCGAGAAAATGAATTTTATTCAAAACATCTTTTGTCTGACTCATTCCTAAAATCAGAGAGCAAACACGCTGCAAAACCAATCGGTTTTCCCCTTCATTTCAGTTTTTGGGTTGACAAAAATCATAAATACAATGAGACTTGAAAAATCATGAAAACTTATGAACAAATCTTTACAAAAAGACAACGTGCAATGCCATTCAAACTGTAAAGAGACAGCATCCAAATAAAATTCATTCTCTCTGAATTGTAATGAAAAAGCGATACGCAGAAAACCTTGACAGCGTAATCATGTTTAAAATATAACAGTAGAGGTCTTAAATAACAATCCAAGGAAAAGATAAAATGAATTAATTCCAAGTTTCTACAGAATCCAGATTTTGATAGTGAATAAACATATGACCCATAAAAACACAATAAACTGAAACTGTTGAACAAATCGTACTACTAAACAATAAAAAAGAAATTAATTTCTTCCTTGATAACACTCAAGATCAGAGCAATTAAAAAACTCACTAACGAATAAATGAAAAAAACCAATGTCCAAATGTCGCATAAGAAAAAAACGATAGCCAGAGAGCAAAAATTTGTCCAAAACATTTTGTGTCTCACTCATTTTTAAAATAAAAGAGAAAACACAATGCAAAACCACCTGGTTTTGCGCTCCATCTCATTTTTTTGGGTGACGAAAATCATAGCTCCAATTGGACTTCAAATATCATGAAAATTTATGAACAGATCTTTGTATTAAGACACAAGCTATTCTGATTTAACGAAGTGTAAACAGACAGCAACCCAATATAATTCAGTCTCTCTGAGTTGTAATGAAAATACGTTACACAAAAAACCTTGCCAGCAAAATCAATCTTAAATTGTAACAGGACTTGTCATAAACCACAATCCAAGGATAAAAAAATTCATTAACCTGAATGCCAACATTTCTATAGAATCTAGATTTTCATAGTGAATAAACATATGACGCAACAAAGACAAAATAGAATATCAACACAAAAAAACTGTTTCAAGTTTCTCACATTTTTGACGTCAAAGTCATTAAGAAAGGCAACCATAAGCTGAAACTGTTTAACAAATTGCACTATTGAACAACAAAAAAATAAGTTCTTTCATTGATAACATTTTGAAACAGAGCAACTTAAAAACTCACTAACGATGAATTAGAAAGAATCAGACAGAAACAATGAGAAAATATTTTAAAACCAATGTCAAAATATTGCAGGTGAGCGAAAAAACAATAGCGAGAAAATGAATTTTATTCAAAACATCTTTTGTCTGACTCATTCCTAAAATCAGAGAGCAAACACGCTGCAAAACCAATCGGTTTTCCCCTTCATTTCAGTTTTTGGGTTGAAAAAAAAGTCATAACTCCAATGAGAAATAAAAAAAACAACGTCCAATGCCATTCAATTTTTTTGAATAGTAAAGAGACAGCACCTCAAGAAAATCAGTCTCTCTCTGAATTAAAATGAAAAAGCTATACGCAAAAAACCCTGAGCAAAATCAAGCTTAAAATATAAAAGGACAGGTCATAAATTACAATCCAAGGATAAGGAAATATTCAATTACCTGAATGCCAACATTTCTACAGAATTTATATTTTGGTAGTGAATAAAAGTATGACCCAGCAAAGACAAAAGAAAATATCCGAACCGAAAAACAATTTAAAGTTTCTGACATTTTTGACGCCAAAGTTGTTAAAACACGCAACCATAAGCTGAAACTGTTAGACAAATTGTACTACTGAACGACAAAAAAAAAACAAATAAAGTCTTTCCTTGATAACACTCAGGAACAGGGCAACTAAGAAACCCACTAACGAAAAATTAGAAAAGAATCAGACAGAAAAAACCATAGCGAGAAAGCTAAATTTTATTCAAAGCATTTTTTGTCTCATTCATTTTCAAAATTAAAGAGAAAACAGTTTTCAGCGCCACTGGGTTTTCCGCTCAATTTCAATTTTCGGTTGAAACGATCATAGCTCCAATTGGACTTCAAAGAGCAAGAATATTTATGAACAGATCTTTAAAAAAAGACGACGCCCAATGCTATTCGAATTCTTCGTTGAATTGTTAAGAGACAGCACCCCAATAAAATTCAGTCTCTCTGATTTGTAATGAAAAGGCAATACGCAAAAAACCTCGACAGCGAGATCAAGTTTATAATGTAACAGGACAGGTTTAAATTACAATCCATGTAAAAACAAAAAATGAATTGCCTGAAAGCCATTTTTTTACAGGATCTAGATTTTGATAGTGAATAAAATTACGACCCAACAAAGACAAAAGAAAATATCAGCACAGAAAAACAAATTCAAGTTTGTCAAATTTTTGTTGTCAAAGTTATTAGAACACACGACCATAAACTAAAGCTGTTAAACAAATCATACTACTTAAAGACAAAAAAAACAATTAAATTCTTTCCTTGATAACACTCAGGAACAGAGGGACTAAAAAACTCACTAACGAATAAATAACTTGACTTTCAATAATTTTTAGGTTCGCTGCATCTGTTTGGGAAGAAATGATGACTAAATATGAGTATTATTACCTGCAATCCGAAAAAAATATGAAATCGTGTTGCAAAAGACGGACAATAAGAACTGCTGTATAAGATTAACTCACTAGATAACAAAATTTACAATTTGTTGAAACAATATCAAAGTCCTAAAAACAAATAACTTCAACTGCATACGCTAAAACAACTCCTGGATAGTTACAAACCCAATGTGAGCAGACGTTAAGGACCAAATGCTGAGACAAAAGACGCTAAAGGCAATTAAGCAGAACTTATTTATTCATTATTTATTATAAGCTCATTAATTTTTATGGAAAAATACATCGTCAAAGTGATAACAGCCATTAGTTGTCAGCTTAAAGAATTCAATAGATTCATTTATTTTTTCATGGAGACCACAGGGGACCTGTCATGGAAGCGAATAGATGATATGACAACAAAAAAGAAGAGTAAATACGGGCAAAACCCTAAAATGCGCAAGTTTTAAAGTAATAAAGAAATATTACCCCCGCATTGCGGCATTTAAATTATGCATCTAATTGAAGTTAAAAATTGAATCCACGTATCATTTTTAGTAGTTTTCGAGATCATAAGGTAGAACAGTGGAAACAATACTCAAATTTCCTAAAACAAAATTCCCTCCCAGTAACCCAAAACTTTCAAAAAGTTTTTTTTTCATTGTTTCAGAGTTACTAAATCACTCAAAACTACTCAAAATTCGATTGACTTCTCATTCATTCGATGAAGTATGTGAACAGACCATAACAAACAACGTCAGCGTCTCAGCACAGTCCAAATCCTTTGTATTGTATAAAGCAATTGAAAACCAACACATAGCTCCACTTAGCTATGGCTATATGAAGAGACCATAGAAATTTGTTTCCAAATTATTTTTCAGCAGTTTTTCTAGTGAGATCTAAATAAACGTTTACTGTCAAATTTAAATGCAAGGGGTTTTATTGAAGATGCGTCAAAACAAGGTGGCTCAAGTATTATAGAAGACAAATTTTAAAAAAGTGATAGTGTGGAGTTCGACAGTGAACTATGACCGAACAATTAAGACTAAGTTAAAGTACACAGGCAGAACACAAACGAAACTTTAGAAGAGTTTTATTCATTCTAGGATCAAGAATGACTTGTGGTACTTTCCACTCAAAACTAGTTGAGACTCATCAAATCTGCGGGAAAACTTTTTATGCTTTATTTCCAGCTCATGTTTTTGAAGTACCAGAAAGCAGCATGTTGTTGAAACGCTAATCTCTCTGCCAACAGAAGGTTTCAATTGAAATATACGAGCAACCTTCATCTGGTAGAAGTAAAACACATTGTGTATAACTGTCTTTTGACTTACAATTTTGACGAAGGGATAATCAAAAATGAATTCGTTACACAACCAAACTCATAATTTAATTAAATAATGACAATCCTCATTACAACGAGATCTGCCATTAAAAAGATTACAAGAAAAACAACAACAGCAACAACAAAGAAGCAAAATCAAAAATTTCACGGCAAAAACTCGATATCTAAAGTTAAAAACACCTAGTAACAACCTCAAATTACAATCAGACAAAATCCTACCTGCACAAATTTACTTTATTCTAACTAGACAGCAGATGGATCTTTACTCCCTTCCTAAGCTGTAGGAAGGGAGTAAAGATGCAGAAAAACTCAAAAAATTACGAACAACAAATTACAAACATTGCGAAAACACAAATTAATGAAGCCATTAAAATCATTAGCTGTTATCTGCATATTATGTATTATTATTTCAACTACCAATTATACTAAATCAGCTAAAAGAATAGTGAATGAGTAAATAAATTCAATTGGGCCACATTTGAAAATCATTAGGATGTGTTATTACGCGATTGTGCTAAAGAAACACAAATACACAAACTCACATAACATTTTATGGAAATGCATATTGTCCAACAAACAAAATATCAGTAACGCCATAATTTCAGTTACATGTTAGTTTTTATAATACAAGGAATTGTATGGGACCTCTCAATGATGAAAATAAGTTACAAGTTGACAAAAAAAACAACAAATTTTGAAAACATTGAAAAATCCTTAAATATCTTGAAATTGTGTAATGTCATAAATTTTAAGACTGATTGGTATAGACTGACTTCTTCCGGTAAAATCATTCATTCAATAATCAATTACAAGCTTATGAGATCGGTCAGTATTTTTCGGCTATCTAAAGAATAAACAAAAACATTCAAAAACAGCAACTTCAAAAAAAAGTGAGAGAGAAAAGTGTCGAAGCCGTTAAAAAACAATTTTTTCGATAAAAATTTTAAACTTTCAATTATTTTTTTCAAAGCAATGGGATTCTTCTCTTCAACGACTTGACTCCAGTAAATCAACAAAAATGAACAAACACATGAAAACCACGAAATTTGTAAGAACACCCGTAGTATCAACGCATTAAACCCAATAGCTTTTAATGGAAGCTGACAAATAAGCTAAAATGTGTCTCAATAAAACTGCAAGGTTGCTTGTTATTCATAAGTCATCAATATAGACATTACAAGAAATCATTGACTATGAAAACAACAACAAATACAGGCGAAAACCAAAAAAATTAGGTAGAAAAGTGCAAGAAAAAAAGCGTCGCCACCATTTAAACCGTAAATTTTTCTCTTAAAACCTTATATATGAACCATTGAACGGGTTTCCTATGCCAACGCAACAATCAATTTCAGAATAATATGTTAAGATTCCAAAAGGAACCAAAATTACGAAAAAATTATACAAAATTGAAAAAAAAATTCAAAACGTCTGAATCGAAGTCATAACACCAATAGTTAGAAGATAACAACACTAACTAGATTATTTCTGGTTGAAGTAGAAAAGAAGGAGTCCGGCTCTTAATTTGACTGATTTACAGTTCAAGAAAAAAGTTTGAGATTGGTTAACTTAAAAAAATTTACGAAATTTTTAAATGTCTTTACAGCCATTAAAATCAATAGCTTTCCACGGAAGTCAATAAATACGCTCAGTTATGCCTTTATTTGAGGACAAGGAAGGCCAAGAGTTGCTAATCAATAGAACATTACAATGAGTCATTGATTATGAAAACAAAAAAAATTAGGTAGAAAAGTGCGAGAAGAAAATGTCGAAGCGAGTTAGACAATAAGCTTTTCTCTGAAGTCTTTATCCATGATCCATTAAAGTCTTTTCAAAATTAGTGGGAGATATCTCTATCAGGATAATATGATAAGATTTCAAAAGGAACCAATAATACAAAATAAACAAAAAAAATTTTGAAATCTTGTGGCATTGAAGTCCTATACCAAATAGTTAGAAGATAAAACCGCTAACCAGATTAACTATGGTTGCAGTAGATGCAGTAGAAAGAAACTACGGTCCTGTCATTACTGAGACTGACTAACTACTCACAAAAGTAAGTTTATGATCGGTTTAACTTTAAAAAAAACTTCGCGAAAATTTATTTTTCAAATCTTAACAGCATTTAGCTTTCCACTCAAGGCTCTAGATAGGTTCACTTAACGCTCATTACGAAACCTATTGAACTATAAGTCAATAATTCTAGGTCATAGGACTCCAAGAAAATAGTAAAACCGCAAAAAGAAAATCAAAATTTCATTTAAAATTTCGAAAATTCAGAGTCGAAGCCGAAAAAAAACACGAGCGATACCTTGAAAACGAATTCTTTGTTCGTTGGGCTTCATTTGACTATAAGCCAAGTTTTTCTTTAGTGAAACTTCGATATGAAAAAGGACTAGTCTCCAGGTAACATAAGAAAACAAAAAAATACAAAAGTTTTCTAAAAAAAAGCTCTCAAATAGATGTCGAAATTTTTTGATAGTAAACTTCCCAATGAGACCAGAACTTTTTTTATCGCCATTTGGCTATTAGGAACTTTAAATTTATTCTTTTTGTGGCGTGAAATGTAATTTTGAATTAAGATTTTTACAAAGAAAAAATTTCACAAAATCATGTCAAATGAACAAAATCATGCCAAATATCCCGTATTCACTCAAAACTTCAATCCTCGATAATTCCTCGGAAAAATCAAAATTCAAAAAATCTTTTTATTCTTGAATTGTACAATGTACAAAACAAGCTTTTTAATGATACCACTCACATTTCTCTAGGATGAAAATACCGATCGGCCTAAATTGTCCTAACAAAAAAACCGATTTGAGTATATAGTTCCTCCTCCACAATTGGGGTCGGAACAACAAGTTTGTTGTGTAGGTTGAACTCATTCAACAATCATTTTGAAATTGCTTTCAATAATTCAAAGTTTGATCGGATCAATTTTCCCTAATTAATTAATCGATATTTTAAGTCCACGTTTGAGCGTACGCACTGCAAAGATTTTTGAAACTCAAGTTTTTGTTTCTTTTTTCTTCATTTAATTGGTTGAGCTTGACTAATAATTGAGTTGTTGGGTTAAAAAAATAAACATTTTGCTCGGCACTATCTAACCAATTTCAGCACTAGCTGTAAAACAAATACAAGTTCAAATGATAAAATTTTGACCATGGATGACTAGAGACTAGACCTTACTACAATTCTGACAAAATAAATGAATTACAGATGACAATTACAGATTTATTAAACCTAAGAAGTTATTAAACTTCCCCAGAGCCAAATAAGAGTGTCCGAAACTTAAGTTGTATAAAATTAACCAATAGGAATTGACATTGAGTAAACTGAGGACATTTATGACGGTCAACTTTAATGGTGACATAATTAAAAAGGCCAATTGCGTCTAAGTTTTTGGGATTGATTTTGAGTAACTCTTTAAACAAATTTCTCGAATTCAATAAAGATTAGGAAAACTTCCCTTGAGCAAAGCTTTCACTATCTGTGCATGTGCTACGGGTACGCCTTTCACAATTTTTCAATATTTGCGAGATGTGAACTGTGGTTTTCAATTAATTAAAGACTAACCGTGCAATCTAACGTTGATTTTTTTCCCTGAAGATCTCGGATGTCGATGTGATCCATCCGATATGGAAATGCTGCAAATCTGCTGATCAAGTGGAAAAAATGTCACATCAAATGGACACCACAATTTCAAAAGAGAGATTTGTGGGTTAATCACAAAGTTTGTAAACCTTTCATTTGGTATCGACACTTGAATGATCGTTTTCCTCAAGTCATATTTGGATTCTGTTGATTCAAGAATTGCTACAACAAACAAAGCGCATTGAGTGCAAAAAAAAGGTCAACGGTGCTCATATTTACAACTTAATCACATTTTTCAAATGTTCGTGATCTTCAGTTTAAAAGGTAAAAAAATGGCTCCATGCTTCATCAAATCCAAAATTTTACACCTCTGTCAAAACTCAATTTTCACACTTAATAGTCAGTATTTCAGATTGGAATGTAAGAAGAAAGATTCGGTGGGTTCAGTTTCTCGCGCGATTCGGCATGTCTGGTTTTTAAACGTACAAAATATGCGGTATTTTGGTTTACAGAAATGAGAAATTCCTACGTTTGAAACGGAACATGTTGATATTTTCTGACGTTTGAAAGCCCAAATATCCGCAATTTCCTACTTTTAAAACCAAAAATTTTTGAAAACAATTATACTGACAACTTAAAGCTAATAAAACAAATTTTCGAATGGTAAATTATTCAACATAAGGCATCATATTCAACAACTGTATCAAGCGCATCAACTATCAATCTGCCTAAAAACGGCAAATCTAGCAACATTTTTCGACAGGTCTTAGTCTAAAATCAATCACAGAGAAGTTTTTCAAACCTAAAAATATTCTGCCAAACACGAGCGCATTGTTATCAGCATTTTTCTGAGCTTTCTATGACAAAATTGAACCAATATAAGGCTTACATGTTTAATATACGACGTAATAAAACTTTTTCGCTGCTCTTTTATTTATATAACCCATTGCCCTCTTATTTGCTCAGTTAAACTCTGGGGCCCGGAAGAAGATGTTGGAGGGATCGGTACAAGCTTAACAAGCGGAGGGACGAGAGGTCCGGCAGACATGCGTACGACTGCGAAACCGGTCGACGCTGTCGGAATCGTACCGGAAATCTTTAATCAGAGCAGCAGGATAGTAACCCCTAGGGTTGCTTTCTTCAACTATCCGAACTACATCGCCGACCTCAAGGTGCTGCTTGGCGGACCTCCGCCACGTTTATCTACGGTTCAGAGCAGGTGCATACTCCTTGAGCCAAAGTACCCAAATCGCATTGGCATGGCATCGCACAGGAACTAGTGTACATGGACGGAAGGGTTTTAAAAATGACAGCACGAGTAGTCAGACAAGAGAAGAGAAATCCCCACCTCTTTTCAGTAGTCCGACGAAGAGTAACGTAGAATGCGCAAAGTACTCAACCCAGGTATTGGTATGCAAGACTTTCTTTTGGGAGGTCTGCCATGGTTGATTGAACGGTTGCCGCACGGAACTTTCTAGACAAAGCGCGGTTTTACTTGATGGTACGCAGTGAGGAACGTAATTTAAGGATGGCATAAAGTTCCTGTACGTTGACCGTAAGTAATCAATGCCCTGATGATCGTTTTTAAGTGAGTGTGCCACAGGATTAGTTTAAAAAATGTGACGCGCTTTTAGCGGGATATGAAGCTTAGTGTCAAAGTCTATTTCCGCTAGCCATTGGAGTAGACCAAAAAAACGAATGAGAAAATGGGGCCCAAAAAACGGTGTAAATTTAGCAATGTTGCTGCTCGTTTTGACGGATTTTTTGTCAAGAAGATCCTTTTTATTAGGTACTAAAAGACTCTCCTTGAAAAAGGTACTGGAGATGACGCTCTGCTTCGTCAAGCTCAACGGGATCGGTTATGCTGCCATCTACGGTAAGGTAACTTTCGTTTGATGGTAAAAGGCGGAGCATGTAAGCGTAGCACAAGAAGTATTCGAATAAAAACTGAAATAATCAGACGCTAATAAATTAAGGTTTTCATCTCCAAAAGTCAAGAACCCTTAACCAGTTACTTGATTGTATAATATCAGCCAAAATACTATGCGTACCGGCCATGCCGGATTATTACAAGTGGAAACGTGGTTCCAATGATCGCCGCTGGTGTTTTCAGGCTTCCACGTACACGATTTGCAATGAAGATGGGGTGTTTTTTTGGTTAAAGTTTAACCATTGCAAGACGATTGCACTATCTGTCCACATAAACAATTCATCTGCCGTAGCGGTTATTTATTGACAACATTCCATTTGAGACGTGCAACGAGGAGAGCTGCTTACAATTCCAACTTTGGAACGGTCATCACCTTCATAGGTGCAACGCGGGCCTTGCCCAGGACGAACGTCAGATCTGTTTTTATCCATCCGGAAATGGACGCTAACTGAGCCCGAATGAAAGCTACAGTTTTGAAGACGACTTGCAAGCTATAACCAAAAATGTTGGATTCATGGTGCCTGAGCGGTTCTGAAAAGTAACTTCTGGTCTCACTAACCTTAGCCAACTGCGAAACAACATGCAAGGAATTTATCATTTGTGTCTTTGGGTAACTTGTCATCCCAACTTTGTCCATCGACATGCCAAATGTTTTTCAAAATTAAAGGATTACCTACAGCAAATGGTGCGACAAGACCACTTGGTGAATAAACCTTTACACAAAACTTAAGGGCAAGCGCTTTGTTAAAATCTTTCAGATGTTGCTATTTTGAGACCCCTGCTCAAAACCAAAGTGTCATTAGTGTGATACCACTTAACCCCAAGCACGTGCATTGATTCCTCCTTGGATGAAACGATGACCTTCGTCTCAGTAGATTGAGGAGACCCTTCTTTTTGGCCGACCAGATCTGGCACATTGCTTACAAAGTTAGTCAGATTAAACCTATCTAGATGAGCCTATCTCTTTTGACCGGAAGAGTGCCCTCTCAGAGGATTCTACTGAACCTAAATAGTCGTCCATGTCGAAGTACTCAAGGACAGCTTTTGCGGCTTCCGGATACTGTTTAGCATTATCATGTGCCGTGCACTGTAGTGCATAGATAGCGCAGGTGGGTGAGTTTTATCCCTAAAAATGTGGCATGTAAATCAATGTACCTCAACATTTGATGTGCGGTCCTCCTGGTGCAGAAAGCCCAAAAATCACCTGGTAACTCACTCGGAGAAAAATTCCCTCGATGTCTGTTGATACTACAAATAGATTTTCTCTGAACCACTGGAGTACGTTGATTAGGTTTTTGTATAAATCAGGTCCAGTGAGTAGTGACTTATTAGGAAATCCACCGTGGAATTTAGCTGCCCCAATTAGAACCCTAAAAACTTTGCCCGGCTTGTTCGGATTAACAATAATTGCATACTTTTTAATTTCTGGTCTTTTGTATGCCATTTTCTAAACTTTTAATTTGACCAGCGCCGAGAATTAATTATAGGTCTATTTGTTGTTATCTTCAGCCTATAGCAATCGAGCATCTTACTTTTTTCCAGTATGCACTGCGATGTTTTCAAGAATTTCTTGCGCCCGTGCATCTGCAGGGGATCGTGGGTCTAATTGCTTAAGTGCACTATACGACTTCATGTCCTGGTAAAACCTTAGCTGACTAGTAAGCTCAATATCCAGCCTTATAATAGCTTTGAAACCAGTCAGGACTAAACCTGTAAACGAATGTAAAAAACACTTACAACCCAACCCAGGGGCGTGCGAAAAGCAAATGGCGAGCTCTTGTTGTCGGCAGCGAAATATTCTAAAGGGCGGAAGGCATGATAAACATCCTGTCCAAGTATCATCTCGATTTTCCCATAGCATTATGTAACCGGGTCTAGAACTGCGGATACGTTTCTTGAAGTGCCCTAATGCTGATTACGTCAGCGCCTACGTTCAAACAATCGTTCACTTAAAGACTCGCTTTGAAAGTTTCGATTGCTTGGTTGTCGACTGGTTTTAGAGTCAATTCTACCAGCTTGGTGTCAATAACCTCCGCGGTTGCTATGCCCTTGACTGTTAGTTTCAATGTTGTATCGTAAAGCGGTGGTACACAAAACTAAATCTGTGATATTTTTAACCAAAGATTTCGCCAGTTGTAATTCGGTCACCTGAAGGAAGGCATTACTGACAGATGACATTGCAGTAGTCTTACTCGATGATTGCCCAGTAGAAGGTTTACTTTGACTGGCGCCAGCATTATGATTACCGTTGTTGTTCATTGAAGGAGATTTCGGTTGATAAATCCTCTCAGCTCCTTGATTAAGTGTGCTAAGGGAGCTGTTAAAACCGATTTTTTTTACATTTCTTGGGGTTTGGGCACTGCCAGAACATGTGGCTTTCCCTTAAACAAGTGACGCATAGTTTTGCTTCGACTACTCCCTTGGCTCGCTGAATGGGAGACTTTTCTTTAAGTTCCCGATACTCCCAGATGTGGTGATTTCCTTTACAAACAATGCATTGAGTTGAAGTTGATTCTGTAGCAGTTGCAGCAGGTTTACAAATGCTTTTTGCTCTGTGTTGGCAGCGAATGTCCATGAGGCAACCATAGACTTGGTTACTGAGTTGGTGTTGTCCTCATTTCTCGCATTTTTTTATGTTGGTTTCTCAGCCTTTTGCTTTGATGTCTTGCGTCTCAACCTTTTGCTTCAACCAATTGATGAAATCGAGGGATGTCGGCATTACCCAATACTTGCGGACCGTAGAAAGTGACTAAGCCTCTTTCTTATTGTTCGGCAATTTTTGCTTTTTCGTGTTAAGTAGCGAGCCCATCTTCGAGTCAGCGTTGTACAAAAGTGATCTAAAGACCCCGATAAGACTTGAGATGGTTGCAGAATAGTTTATCATGTTACCACCATTGTGTTTTTTTCAGTGCCGGATAAGAGCTGAATGTTTCTAAATGTGAACTGACAACTTCTTGTGGCTGGCCAAATTTACGTTCAAGTGCCCTAAGCGGATCTTTATACTTTATTCCGCGAAAAGCAGAATCAGCAATAGCCGTATTTTCATTTCGCCATTACTAGAGTCCTTAAGTAAGTCAGCTTAACTTTTTAAATTGCCCAAACCATTCATGCCACTGCAGGGGTTTACCATTGTACTATACCAATTTCTACTCGGACAGTTGATCGTTCTTCTTACTACTGAGTGCGTCGGCCAGCTACTTTATCAACTCTCCTGAGTCCAAAGAAGGAGCCAAAGGTGTGAGATGCAGTAGGCCACCCCAAAACAACCATTTCGGAACGGTAGCTCCATACAATGGTTGAACGATGGGGGTGGCAAAAGTTTGGGTGGCAGGCGTGGAAGAACAAAAAGGGGCATGAAGTCTTATGTTACGTGAGTTTGGGACCTTGCTGCTGGCTATACTTGAGTGGTGGAGCGGAGAGACGTAGAAACATGAGGGTTGTTGAACGATACCTTTGGTACTTTAATTAAATTTACGCATGTTACAACAAGTCAGTCCTAAATTAAGTTTTTCTATAGTTACTTGATCGAATTGTTGGGATCCAGCAGAAAGATAGCTGCATGGGTTGAGGGGACTGAAATTAGGTGCAAGTATCTATGCTTTGGGGCCGGTGGATAATTTACGTGTGGGATAAAGATATTTGAAGAAGGGTAAATGTTATGTTCGGGCAGAGAGGGCGGTAACTGATTTTCATTGTTTGCCATGGGGCTATTGACATTTAATGGGAGCGCTGCTGCTGGTGGTGGTGGTGGTGGTGGTGGCGGCGGTAGTGCGGGAGCGAAACAAAAATCTGTTGGAATTTAGTGGAGTTGCTGGGCTGTTGGGTTAAGGCACGGGGGCGGAACGGCGGGTGCATTTATGTGAGCCTGTGGCTGGTTAAGGAGTAGCGGATCATTAGCAAGTGCATTTAATGGTGGTGAATGAAGAGGACTGACCAAGTTCATCTGTCCCGGCTGGTTTGACCTTCGGAATAATTGGCCGTCCATCTGCAGACCATCGAAGTGCATGGTAGCCGGGGACAGTTTTTGGAGCTATGTTCGGGGATTTTAATGTGCCGCGATATCAAAATTTATGGGTTGCGATGGAAGTTTAGAATAAGCATGTTGCTGTTCTTGAATGATGTTAGTTTCAAGAGGTGCATTCCTTTTATAAGATTCCTATTACCGGTCTCTTCTGTCCTATTGACAGTGAGGTTCATGTTAGCCTCAGCTTGACCATGTGTATTGATATCCAAAGGATGCAAGTTAGGAGGTTTAGCTGAAGAAGTAGGAACAGCAGTGACTTGATTTGGTTGAGAGATGGAGCCAGAAAGCTGCAAACTCGATTCGTTTACAACATCTACAATGTTCCCGGCCAGCAATAAATTGACGCAATCTGGAACAAGATTCTAAGTCTGTACTGTGTTTCTTTCAGTAAAAAGCTCGCTCAGATTTTCTTTGTCGGAATCGTCTGCTTATGACATTGTCATCAACTCAATTTTTTTTATCAAGGGCTGAAGCAGCTATCTATTTACGATGTTCCTCCTCAAGCTGCTGAGCCTTCAATTTTTCAATTGCAATTGGTTTTCAAATACCTCAAGTCACTGCCTTGCAAAGAGAAGTTGTGCCGCGTGTTGTTTTTCAAGCTCCTCCCTTTCAAGTTTTGATATTTGTAAGTCACGTTGACGCTGGCTTGATATTTTGAGGAAGTCATACGCGATCCTGATTTTGAATGGTGAGATGTAAACTACTTCGTTGTCTCTTTGTCTAGGACAGAATCAAGGTACTCTCGTTTGGCAGTGGTAATTTTGTCCTTCTTTCTGAGTTACAATCTCTAACCAATGAGCTCGGTTTTTACAGGCGGCGTCTGGATTTTCAGTCTTAGGCGCAAGATCGAAGAGCTCCTCATTATTCTCATTTACACGAGTGAAGGCATCTTTGCACTTTAAATAAGACATTCGATTTTAAATTTCCTGTCCTATGTATCAAGGAGAATTGTTGAAGTCATTATAGGTGCTACTGAGCTGAGCCTCTAATTTTGTCTCCGCAGTATAAAATTTCTTGAACTTTTCCTGTAACGCTGCCATGATCTTATAAGAACAGGAAACAAAAATTTAATTTGATACTACTCGAAATGTACACTCTTATGCACCCAACATACAACACAAATGGGTTAAGCCGAATCCTGGTATGACGGTTTGCCCACAAAACCGCAAAAACGCAAAGGTGCAACAGACGTATCAAAAAGCAAAGCAACAGAAGTACCCGGCGAAACAAAAGGAAAGCCGTAAATCTCACGAAAGCAACGGAACGGGGACTTGGGCGAGCGGGAGAAACACCGAAAGAGGTCCGCACGTCGCAAAGGGAAACGAGAGGAAAGGGAAAATATCGTCGGGCCAACTGCGCACGAAGAAATCGGAAACGGAACGGAAGTGTTGGAAACACCGGGCGCACAGCCCACGACGAAACGGAAGATAAACCCGGCGAACAGCGCACATTAAAATGGGAAATCGATAAGGACGGGACGAAACATCGGATGGGCAACGCACAACGCGACGCAAGCTGCAATAGAACAGACGTGCAACGAGGACGAAACGAATCAGGAGGCGGGAGGGACAATGCTAGCAGAACACAGTCGCAAACTCAAACAGACAAACAAACCGTAATGCCAGAAGTCTCACCATAGGAAGGAGGAGAGGAGCGACTGCAAAACAGACTAGCGCAAGTCTTTAGGATGAATAATCTATCAATAAAAAGCTTATTTACCGCAACAAAGAAGTAAACTAAAAATGTCGAAAAGGTCAAAAACAACTTATTAGCCGTAACTAACTCCTGATTAAATTTAAATTACAACCTAGCAAACAAACAAACCAAGACAAAAAAAACTTAACAAAAACGCTAGCAAACTCATCGGTTAAAGTCATGCACCAAATCAGCAGTAACTCCAGAATAAACATAACCCGCACCCTAGAACGGAACACAAATAAAGAATCAACCAGCATACAAGCACTAAACTTTTACTACAGCAAAAATCAACTTACTACATTTTGCAAAAGATAAAAAGGAAAAAGGAAGTCACGGCAAAAACCCTGAGAAAATTTAAGCTTGAAACTTTTAACCTAATTTGAGTCTTCGAATATAGGAAAGAAAACCTGCCTTTGCACAATCAATCAAAAAAATTTAAACAAAAAAAACTTTGAGAGCAGAGGTGCTGGTGACAGTGAAGGAGAAGAGGACGGAGGTTATCTGATACAAATTGCGCCTGCAAAAAAGCCGAGGGACTCAGTTTGTCAATCGTGGTTGGAGATCTGTAATCTAGCGGTCTGGAAATCGGAATAGTTGACACATTTAAAGAACAGAATGGCCGCCTACACTATGGAGATGGAAAAAACTTCGCTGCCCCGAAGCAGTGCAGGCTGGAAATTACACGTCAGATCTTGCCTCAGTACCACAATATGAACAATATGATTTATAAAAAATTCTAGAAGAACTGCTTGAGTGATTCTTCTACAGATGCTCATGTTGCATTCAATGGATTATGATCAATACAGTATTTGGCTTACAGAGTTATATTATGAGCGGTTTGACTCAACCAGTAAGAAGCGCCATTCTCACACGTTTTGAATTGCAGAAAAATTGACCATCGAAAAAACTGAGTTGGTCGAGATGACAAAGAAAATGGGAGAGCAAATCTTCATTAGAGCGCTACTGAGAGAAATCAACCACAAACGGAGTCGTAACTCGTGAATAAACCAAATCACACAGCCAGTTGGCAAATGGACTCCAGCAACAACGCTAAATTAGGATGAATTCAGGTTATCGATGGTTTCAGTAACTTCCACCTCCTCGAAAGTACGGCGGTTACGAAGAGTTTTCCGTCGCTTAGAGAGTTTTTTGGTCGGGATTCCGAGATTAAGAGCTGGAGGTTGTTCTTGTGCTCTAGCACTATAGCGAGTGTTTCAGCTCAAGCGCAGGCTTTTAATGTAATGCTCTGTTTTCATTAATTAATTTATTGTCTTTCTGTATACGCTTAGATACAAGGTCTTCCACTATACGACTGCAAAAAAAGTACTACGCTTGAGTTGATCGTAATTTTCAAGAGCTCCACCAGTGGGGCAATACACTCTAGCTTCTATGGGCTCCTGATAGTTTTCAAGCAGTACAAAAAACTGCAGAGGTGTTAAATGCTAACTGCTGTTGCTGCAATGACGTGAAAGCGTTTTGTTCACTACATCATGCCACATAACTAGGCGTTTTTCTAACGAAAGAAGTGACTAAATTAAAACTGAGCAGTTAATTGTACTTTCACAGCGATAGGATTAAAACCCAGACCCTTAACGCAAAAGTCGCATTTTACTAATTCTTTTGCGACCGGGTAAGACAAAGTTCTTATTGCGTGATGCTGAGAACTGGCAGCTAATATGAAAACAATAAAATGTTTTTACATTAAACTTGATTTGAGCTTTGCTCAAGCTCTGACCAATAATGAGTTTCTGTCTGATAATCAAAAAATCTTCTAAGAATGAGCACAGTTATTAATTGAGTAGTGGGGATCGTAGGGGTTATCAAAAATGGTTTGATCCTACGAGACTTCCAGAAAACAACGCAAGCGTACCGTAATTTGTATGCATTTGCACATTTCTCAGAATTTGTTCACTTTTGTGTTCACTTTGGTGATAAAAAAATCATTCAACAAATGCTGGGATCGTTTTCGATCAATTAATTTTACTCTAAGAAAAGCTATCTATATTCATCGATAGGAACTGAATTTTGTTTGTTTGCACCTTTTTTCGATAATTCACCTATAACATTTTTGTGACTTGAATCAATTTGACATTATCTGATCATAATGGTAAATTAATCTCTCTGAGATTTCCAAGTTATTTTAAAGCTTCTTTGAACCTAAATTCGAAAACATCCAAATGATTTGAGTTGATTGTCTAGAATCTCTTCAAATGAATTTTGTTCTGAATGTTTTCAACAAGGATACGGGTAAAGATTTTGTGGCGGTTTCAGATACCATGTTGTCAGTATGATTGTAAGGAAATGAAAGAGACACATCCTCCGTCTTGTAAACTACCTGTAAATTTTTCACAATGTGCTTTCTCCTCCTTACAATGGCTGGGTTTTCGCACTGTTTGGAACAACCTTGGTTGTCTTTTCCAAATGCTGCTGATATTTCTGTAGGATGCCAATATCCTGCACAGAATATTTACGATTCTGCTTCTGATTAAAAAAGAAAAACTGTGGTGGGCTTCGAAACAAACCCCATTTTAGTGCTCCTCCCCCTACGTTGAGTTCGAAGCTGAAATGTGTTGTTGATTTCCTGTCATTCCAATCACAACACGAGTTTGCTTCCTTTTCACTTTGAAATCATAGTTCATCTCTTTTGAGTATAAGGTAAGAGTCGTTTTAACTATAGCCAGTGTTGATTGATATGCAAATTTATGTGTTTGAACGAAATATTGACTGTGAACACAATGTCTGGCCTCTTCTGTTTGATCAAACAAAGAAGTAATTCAACCAAGCTTTTTTAAGATCCTCTGATTCACTTCTTTGTGTCCGATGAGTGCTGACGGAAATTTCACTTTAAAGTCAGCTGGAGTTACTGAGGTTTGAAATCGTCCATTTGAAACCACTCAGACCTTGACTCTATCTACCGTTTTAGAGGGACTGTGACTTTATCCTCTTCTGATTGTGACACCCGGAAAGCAGTTTAGTTGACAACACCACAGGTTTATCCAAAATAATGACAGTGATCTCCAATATCTACAAACAACTAAAAGCAATTTTTTACATACAAGACAAGAAATCTTCTATGTAAAAAAAGCAATTAGTGTTTTCTTCACAACGGAGGTCACCGTTATGCTTCCGGGTAAAACTATGATGTTGTCAACAGAGACAGGTATGAAAGTTTGACCATCTGTTTGTGCTCTTGTGAACAAGCTATGATTCTTTCCTGCTTCTGCTGAAGCCCTGTCTCAGTAGGAAATTCGGCAACTCTTTTACTGACTATTAGGTGCCTGTTTTAAATCATAAATGGATTTTATCTAGTCGGTACACTAATATAACTCCATCCGATCCGCGAATCAAATTTTCCTGTGGTTGTTCCAGACACACCTATTCCACTATTGGAAAATGAAGGAAAAAGCCGTCTTGACATCAAACTGGTGGATTACATCGTCCTGCTTCTTTATTAGTTGGATAACAATTCTAAATGTCTCTGGCTTACAGTTAAGCGCAAAAGTGTCAAAGCAGTTCAGTCACTCCACTTGTGTCCACTGGTTGCAATTTCACTTTGTAGAACCATTTGCTCTTTTTACGTTCTTGACTGTGGGTCGTCTCCATAGATCCCAAGTCTTGTTGCCTTGGAGTGCCTCAACCTCGTCCATCAATGCCCGGTGCCACTGGTTGCAAACATTACCTTCTTGACTGCATGGTTTGCTCTTTGTTTTCATGCTTTCCTTTTCACTGTCTTGGCTTCAACGTCTTTCACTCTCAGACACTTCAAAAATGTTGCTCAGTTCTGCAAGAAATGGCAAAACTTACCTTGCTCGTGCCCTGTTGACTGGTCTCGACATTTTGCGCGTGGTTATGTGTCATTTCATCGAAGCCAGTCGTTTTTGTGGCTGAAAAACTTTTGTGTCACTGTCATCTATTGAACCTGAGGTTCCTTAACTCCCTCTTGTTGGATTAGATCTTTCGTCTACAGTTAACTCCTCAATATCTCTCATATCAGCGTTATTTATAGCGTGATCAGGCTCTCTGCCTCATGCCACTTCTCCTTTATTGCAGTAGATGTGGCCAGTTTCTCTGTGTTTCTATTGCCTGGAAAATCATCATCTGGGTGACAGATCCCCAGTTGTTCTAATTTCTCGTCTGTTATCGTCTATTAGGACGAACTTATCCGTGTTGTCAAATTGTGAGCCTACTTTGACTCCTTGACAATCACATCTCGAACTGCTGTCAACTTCCCAGAGTTGCGTATTCAAACGAAGTATCCGCTGTCATCTTTGTTCCAAAAAATTTTCTTCCAGTGCCTTGAATTCAAGTTTAATGATCTCTTTATGCCTCCTAATCACGAGGATTGTATAACCAAAGACAAACCGTTTTTTAACTGAAATCTTAGACATTATATTTCGCTTGAGGTCTGCGGGGCATCTTTGCTCTGCTTTCTCACATTGAAGTTTTTGATCCTTGCTGCATATAGAACTACTGCTCCCCACATAATCATGGGAAGTTCAGAGTCAATGAGGAAACACCATACCATCTCCAGCGTTGTTCTGTTGCACCCCTCAATTAAACAGTGCCAAGTCCAGACAGTACGTCTTCAATTGTACTGAGAGAAAGTCATTTGCATTTTACGTCTCTTTGTGGGTGTCCCCATAACGCGAACAAAAACCTCTTCATGCTGGCCAGTGTTTAATCTTTGCGTTACTCAAGTACACAAAGTTCCTGCAAACTTTCTAAACACAATTCAGAAATAGAACCCTGACTATGACTCTACACGGAATGGTCCAATTTTGACTGCGAAACCCCTATTCAGTTTCTTATCTGCATAGGTTTCTGCTGCCTTCGGAACCACAGTCTTTGCAATTTTGGTCAAAACGCAAACCATGTAATCATCAACGAGTTCCTCCAGTGTCTCTGCAGCATTCCTGAAGACAACTGCCTAATTTAATTGCCCAAATTATCATTGCACTGTCAAACTTTCGCTGTTAGAGCCCACCTTGCACTCTAAAAGGCTGCAGTGTAAATAAATTATGCTACTTTCTTGAGTCAAATTAAAACTTCGTGCAGCTGTTGAGTTCTTCAAAAGTCAAGCCATATCCGCACTCCGTGCAAATTGAGAGTGATAGGAAATTTGAAGAATTTTCTGGCACACACACATACAATTTTTTGAGTTTGCATTGGAGTTCCCTCTTGTTTGATAGCTTGGTGATCCCGACACAGTCTCTACCCGCAATTTTACAATGTTTTCCCTTGGAGTATCTGACGCCTGACAGAATGGGCAGAAACTCAAGGAACGAATCCATGTTTGTCACTAGGCAATCTTCGCAACCGCAGACCACTAGCGCGTCTGCCTCTCCTTATAAAAGCTGCTCAGTACTGATTGTCTGGTATAACCACTACTGAAGCCATCGCCACTGACTCGTGGTCAACTGATTTTTTGTCACCGGTATGCCTATATTGGTGACACGCAACATCACATTTCCTTCACAGCAGTCTTTTGCAACGTGCCCAGTGACCGACACACAAAACAGTTCCTTTTCTTGGTTTTTTCATGAAGTCACGCTTTACTAATAGTTCCACAGAAAAAATCTGTCCCTCGTACCTCTCTGCTGTGCTCTTCTTCCAATCTGTATTCTGTTGCCGAGTTGAAGCGTTCCTTTACAACAATTTTTTTCCTAATTGGCGGGAGATTGAGGACCAAAGCCTTGAAAATGGTCTCTGAAACCACTTCCAGTGCTTCGTGAAGCCTTCTGAGCAGCTCTTGACCCCTGTCATTAAGAAGCTGATAATGATTCCTCTCATTATGCTTCACCGATAAAACAGCGGTAAAGGCTCATTGACGTGCTCTTCTCTCTCTAATAGTAATCTGAAGAGACACTTGTTCTGTATGATGCCTATGAACCTTGTGTTCCACATTGGGAAATCCTGTGCCAAACCTGTGTAACTCAGCATCTTCACTTTTTTTGATTTTTCGTAGTGGGAGTAGGCAAGACAGTTGTGAGAAGAAAAGTAGTTGGCACAAAACTACTTCGACTATTAACAAAAATTTTTTTGTGTTAGAAATTTGTTTTTTAACATAGAAAATTGCTGGGCCTATAATTTTTTGGGTTAGGGGTTTTCGCAGGCGTTTTTAACTAAATGAAGAGAATGAAATTCTCAATTTGAGAGAAAAACAAAACGACATTTTAAATTAGTGATTTACAGCAGATATCTGGATAATAGATCAAAAGAGTGATTTTGAGTTAAGGGATGAAACGAATGGTTAAATTTCAGCTGTACATATGCCCATTGTGAGGGCAGAAGAACAAATTACAATTCTAATAAAAGCACCGTGATGAATTGGAGGTCGTAAGGGTTATCAAAATGGCTCGCTCCTGCAAAATTGCAAGCAACCATTCGCATGGGGCAACGTAAATATTATGCATTTCTACGTTTCTAAGAATTCATTCACATTTCTGTTGGTATTATAATCATTCAATACATGCCGGGATGACTATACACCAAAAAATCTGACTCTAAAAACAGCTATTTATATACATCAAATTGAGTCAATTATTGTTTCTCTGCACCATTTCTTGATTACTGATTTATAAAAAATTAATAATTTGACCTAATATGCCCTTGTCTGTTTGTACTGGTAAGTTGAATTTTCTAATTTTTCGAACTAAGTTTAATGTTTCAGTTTGAATTGAATTTCTAATAGCTTATAACTGTTGCTCATTTTTCAGTTTACCAATTTTACGACTACCTCCCTGGTCGACATTTCTTGAGACCTTATGTAAAAATTCACATTCAGCGCTAAAATTAAACACAAACCAGCCAGACTGGTCTGTTTATACTGCCCTTGTCTGTTTATACTGGTAAGTTGAATTTTCTAATTTTTCGAACTAAGTTTAGTGTTTCAGTTTGAATTAAATTTCTAATAGCTTATAACTGTTGCTCATTTTTCAGTTTACCAATTTTACGACTACCTCCCTGGTCGACATTTCTTGAGACCTTATGTAAAATTTAACATTCAGCGCTAAAATTAAACACAAACCAGCCACAAAAAGTTAAAAAGTGGTCTGACTGATGAGATGTACATTAATATATGTACATGTATATTAATGAGATGTACATGTATATTAATATATGATGAGATTCAGTACATTAACGAACATTGCAGATGACTATATAACGAAAACATCTCATACAACCTATCAACACCTTTCTGCGTTTCTTTCCACATTTTCAGCGCATATTTCTCTTACAAATCATATTGCAACCAATCTTACTTGTAAAAACCAGTCTCTAGAAATTTCTCTTGTTTTCTTGTCAATTGCGACGCCTGCCGACCTATTAAACCACAATTCAAATGAATTTTGTAGAGAACAAACTCGCATGACCGCTCGTAATTAGTTTTATTTAGACTTTTGTACCTTCTCCTGAAAAGTTTGCAGAATTTACTCACAAAATCTTCAGTTTTTAAAATGATAAACATTTATGAAAAAATTTACTGAAATTGGGCGAGTCCGCTAATCCTGGTACCCCGTGTTCTAGAATCATATTCTTTGATCGAAGAATTTTTGTGTTGTAAACATTTGCTTGGGTAAAAGTATATAGGTTTATCAATCTGACAAGGGTTCTTACTTGGATTGGGAGTCCAAAACATTCCGGCAGGAACTTCAAGAGTCCAATCTTGGTAACTCTCATTATACTGTCCCCAGATATGATTGTTCCACACTTTTTGAGAAATTTCGAAATAGATTCGAGCTTTCCACCACCCCTCCTTTTCATTCACGTCAACGAGCTGCAGAAAATTGACGAAATATTTATCCTGACTCCTTAAGCCACTAAGGAAAGGTGGACTGTACTTCGGGTAGAATTCCGTCAATTGGTCGATTATAATTTTCTCATTTCGGCCTCTTTTGTGGTCATTGACTTCTGCTTCTGCTTCTGCACTCGGGTAGAGATTCATTTTATGGTTCCTTAAAAACTGATGCTAAATATGGTGGAATCTTATTTTCACAAACGACAGATGAAAAACTGGGTCTACTCAGTTCCATGTTTTGTTATAGTGTTTTTATGGCCACCACTAACAAATTATGTGTTGCTATTTGGCACGTTAACTTGTACAAAAAAGCACGTTCATCTGGGAGGGGGGGGGGTAGGATTTATATGTCCCAAATAGCGGGGGAGAGGGGAGAGAACATAAGAAAAATCGGAAAATTGTCTCGAGAATTGTTTCGCCATTGGTACTTTTTCTCAGACAGATCTCTATGGGCTGCGAATGCGTTAATTTTTCTTCTCGCAATGTTTTTTATTGATCGTTTTTTGTGGTTTCGACGATCAAATATTTTTGATGCAGATTATTGTTCACAAATATTGTCACAACAATGAGACACCTTACAGAAGCAAAATTTCTAGCTCTATGTTTTACACAAATTCTCAGCCCGAGTACCAGATTGTTCACAATGGCTGACAACTGCGCAAATCAAAACAACTGCCGCCATAAATAAATTTCCAGCTGCAATATGCATTACTCTTCAGAAAGAATTTTGTCTGACTATCGGGGATCAAATATTAAGAATTAAGACAAAAACTGTTTACATTCTGAATTACGTTATCAGTTTCAGGGTATGGCACTGTATTCAAAATTGAAGTGTGCATCTGCATGAACCTAATCTGCTAAATGGAAACGTAATGAACGTTACTTGCTTAAAGCTGAGAATATCAGTTAATGAAAAAAACTGAAATAAGCAGTGATGATTGGCATTGTAATAATTAAAAAACAGAATTCAGATAACTTCTTTTTCCTTTAGGTCCATTTAAAGATCTCCGCAAATTAATTCTAATGTTTCTTAGTTAGGCATTCGGGAAGCTCATCGGAACCGAAAATAAAAGTGATGCATAGTTTTACCATTGTTTTTATAATGTCTTCTTATTTGCTCCGCTGAATTCTTGAGTTAAAAATACATGCGAGCAGGTTTTCAGGGTATAATCAAGACTTCTCTATTTTTGGCCTGATTTCAAAACCGTTTGACCAAATATTGACGAAACATGACACTTGACTTCAAATAGGCATTCTAGGGGTTGTGAAATTGAAAGCCTGCCTTCAATCGAAAAGTTCGATCAAAAGGTTGGCTGCGAATGGATTAGATGAATGGTCGCAGAGTTTTTTTTCTAGTTTCAGTTTCTTAAATTGTTCTGTAAATTGTCTATTGATCAGAGTAAAATTTTATTTTAATTCAATAAAATGGCACATGGAAATTCAAAGCAGGAATATAATAGATAATTACACACATGCAGAAAAGAGAAGTGGGGTAGGATTTTCAAGTGGGGAACACTTCTTTGACAATTAATCAAAAACCAAACGCACCCTTTTGATTGTCTTGTATCAAACCCCCCACCAGAAACTTAATTTCGAGCTAACTATTCAAAATAAGCAAAATCAGTGAGAACTGATCATTTGTTAATAACAAAAGAAATGTGTTTCCGATAGAACATGCAGATCATATATGGCATGCAGATGGTGCCACGATTTTAGGAACAGATTTCTTAAGTCGAGCAGGAAAATTTTGATTTTAATTTTCTTTTCAAGGTCACTAGTAAAATTGAGCTCCTGGGGAGCTAACATTTTTCATAGCTATAAACAATAAATGAGAAAACAAGTGCTGATATTTTTTTAGGAAAAAACGAAGTTCTTGCGAGCTTTGCCAACTTGAAAGAATTGCAAACTTTGTGATGTTCAAGACTGTCTTACACTTCATGTTTGTGCTACAGTTGTTTATTTTTGAAGTTTTTTGTTTGCACACAACTACTGTTTCTATTCCAAAACACTGAGTCTATTCCAAAACGACCATATTTAAAACAATTGCTTTCAGCAAAACCACTTTCTTTCCAGTCTCGTTCATTTATAGAACTCTTATTTGAGAATTTTGTTACAATTCTGGAGGAAACTGTGCATGAATTAGACGCCTGACTAGTTCCTGGCAATTTTCAAAAAAACCATTTCAAGTGACGCTCATTTTGTTAGGATTGAAATTGTCATATAATGTTATGATTCATATACTGTAACCAAAATTTAAATGAACGTTCACGTGCCCTCAACCTCGGCTATCACTTAACAACTCCTTGAGAACGCTCTCTTTTGATAAAAAATTAAAACTGTGAAAAAAACTAATTATTTCGGACAAGCGTTGAAACTAGTATCGATAAACGATCTTTTGTTTTCGAGGGATTGGATTATTTTTGGGGGCGAGGAAAAATGTTTCCATTTTTCATATACTGTTATGATTCATATACTGTTTTGAGTCATATACTGTTACGAAGATTTAAATGAACGTTCACGTGACCTCAACTGCGGCGATCACTTAACAACTCTTTGAGAACGGCCGGTTTTCAAAAAAAATTAAAACTGTGAAAAAAATAATTATTTTGGTCAAGCCTTGAAACTTGTGTTGACAAACGTTCTTTTGTTTTGGAAGGATTGGAGTATTTTTGGGGGGCAAGGAAAAATGTTTCCATTTTGCTGTGGTAAACATGGTTGCCCTCACTTTTGCCTCATCCGGCCCACCTATAGCCCCACCTTTTGCGACCATATTTAAAACAATTGCTTTCAGCAAAACCATTTTCTTTCCAGTCTCGTACACTTATAGAACTCTTATTTGAGAAATTTAGTACAATTATGGAGTAAACTGTGCATGAATTAGACGCCTGAACGGTTGCTGGCGATTTTTTAAAAAAACCATTTCAAATGACGCTCATTTTGTTTGGATTGAAATTGTCATATACTGTTATGATTCATATACCGTTACCAAAATTTAAAGAATGAAATGTAAACAATAGATGACCAATAGACAGGGCATCTGAAGTCGAAGTCTCAGCTCAAACCTGCAGAAAGTTGGATATCAAATTTCGTGAAATGACTTTTTTTCAATTTTAGCAAAACACTGAAAATGAAATAACATGGTTGAAGTTGATCATTTGTGAGCGAAGTAAGAAATTAGTTTCGATAGAACAAGATTGCAGATCCTAATCGGGGACTCGACTTTAAGAAAAGACCTAATAAGTGATGAAGAAGGCAGTTTTTTCAAATTTATGATAGTTGTATCTGATAAAATTAATTAAGTATTTTTTTGGGTGTGGAGTTTCATTCTATTCATAAAACAGTTGTTTTAGCAAAGAACTTACTGGCTCATATAAGTTCCATCAACGATGCAAACAGTTAGTCAGAGACGTTACATACGGCGCCATTGCGGCTGCAGATCTACTGAACAGGAAACCTTTTTATAGCGTTTAACTACCAGAATACGATGAATGATTACTTTTTGATTTAGGAGAAATCCGAGGACTTATATTAAAGTCAAGCCAATGTCAAGGACGATCATTTTAATTTGGTCAACAGTTCAGGAGAGTTTCCAAAGTCGAGCAAGTCAGTTTTCAAACCAAATATTGGAATAGGGTTGCGCGGCAAAACTATGTTACGCGGCAAAACAATTAATTTTTGGAAATTTTGGTTATATTTGTCATATTGACAAACTCAAATAAGCTTGCTTAAAACACAGCTAAGGAACCAAATTTGATTTTACTATCTTGAAACAAGAACTCATGAAAACAATTTTACAGCTCAAGCATACAAGTCCTATCTCAAGCCTACAGAAAGTTAAGCTAAAAATTGAAAATAAACAAAGTTGGTGGAAGCGCTTTCAGCATTTCTCAAGTCAAGCAGCAATGATCAACACATCATTTTTTATCTATCAAACAGAAGGAAATGAAACTAACAGGTCAGCAAAAAAAGAGAAATCAGAAGCCGAGGTCTCAACTCAGGCCTGCAAAAAGTTGGATCGCAAGATAAAAAAACGACCAATTTCATTTCTAGATAAAAGACGAGAAAAAGCAAACTCAATGGAAGTCGGTAGTTTGTTAGTAAAATAAGAAGTTGTTTCTGATAGAATAAGTTTCCAGATCATAATCAGTACCTCGACTTTAAGAAAAGACCTATTAATTGAAGCAGAGGGCAATTTGTTTTTGATGCGGAGCTTGATTCTATTCATTAAAAATAACTTTTCTCCAAAAAACTTGTTGACTCATGTCATATCCCTAAACGTTCCTAAAAAATTGTCGCAAGGATTGTTACCTACAGCATTAATGCAGCTTCAGACCTAACCATAAGAAACCTTTTTATAGCGCCTAACTACATGAACACGTCAAATACCTACATATTCCGTCAGATCAAACCTCAGGAAGGACATTTTTTAATGACAAGCCAAAGTCAAAGACGAGAATTTTGTTTCAGGCCAAATTCGAGGACAGTTTCTGGGGTCATTTGCATACCAATTATTGGACTAGGTCGGTGTTTCCGTAACTCCAAACCTCAACTATGGGAAATTGCAAACGCAACAATTAGTTTTTGATATTATCGGCTACGTTACATACTAAAAGAAGCTTGCACAACACACAGTAAAAGAACAAAATTTGATCTCACTATCTTGAAACAAGAACTCATGAACACAATTTTACAGATGTTGGTAACCTTAAAATGAGAAAACAAATACGGATAAAAAATTGGGGAAAAACTGAATATGAGGATTGAAGCGATTTTCAATTTTGTGAAGTTCAATATCAGATTTTTCTTAAAAATTTTATGTTTTTAATAGTTTTTCTAGATGTAGTTCTTTGTTGTCACTCAACTACTGTTTTCTACTTCAAAAACACTGACTAAAGATGCGATCATATTTAGAACAATAATTTTATCAGCAAAATCATCTTCATTCTAGTCATAAACCTATTTTAAAAAAAACTCGGAATTATTTACAAAAAGTGCAGATTATTTTGTTAAAAAGCACCACTTAAAGAAGTCGATTAATATACCATTACAAAATTATAAACTGTTAGTTTTTCCTTTTCTAAACGAAACACGATAGTTAAATAATTACTTGTTACCCAAACAAAGTAGCAGAAAACTTTTCGCAATAAACGCTCACTTGTCCTGAACCCCGGCAATCAGATAACAACTCCTTGAGAGCAGCCATCTTTCAAAAAAAAACGGTGCAAAGAAAAACCTTATTTTGATCAAGCGTTGAAAGTAGTGCCGAGAAACAATTGTTTTTATTTTGGGGAGATGGTTTTTGAGATAAGGAAACATATTTCCATTCACTATGGTAAACATGGTTGCCCTCGTTTTCACATTGGCTTTTTTTACAATTTTGGGGCAGAAATGTACCTTGATTTAGACAACTGACTAATTGATGAACAAAGAAAATCACCACTGAAGCGTAGCTTATTCTATAAGGACTTAAATTGTCCTTTTTGATAAACTGTGTCACCTAAACAAACGATTTAATTCCAAAAATGTTACAAGCATTTAAACTCACTGTTTTCCTTTTTTACAAAGTGAAGTGCTAGTTGTCAACACATGATAAAAAAAACTTCTCACTTAAGCAAATTAAAAGGAAAGTTCTTGCAATGAACATTAATTTATCCGGACCATCGGCAATTACAAATTAACTCCAAACTAGTGGTCATATTTCCTATTAAAAATATAATTGCAAAGAGAAAAACTCTATTGCGACAAAAATGGAAGGGATGGCAACAAAGTGTAATTTTGTGGCGCTCCAATAACTTTTGAGAACAAGCACAGTGTTCCCAATGACTTTGGGAATTCAAGAGATGAAATCATGATTAATAGTGAATAAGTGATTTAAAACCCGCCAAAACTATAGAATTAACTCTGTGCTGAAAACAACTGCCAATGAGTTTCAACTATAGCAACTAAAAGAGGAACCGAAACAAACCATAACATGTTTAATAACACGTAGATTTTTCTGATTTGGGACGGTAAACATGTTCCCCTCTCTTTCGCATTATCGTTTTTCATACTGATGTACGAATGCGGAATAAAAAAATGATCACTTCGTTATTTTCTATGTTTTGTTCAGATTTGATGCAGCGCATCTCTACGACTTTCTCAATGTAACATCTTTAGGACAACTTGGGCTTTCTCCAGTGATAATTTTTGTGCACATTAGATGAAACCATTGTCACATAGTAGTCCGCTAATCTGAAAAACAACACATAAAGTTTTTGACATCTACAATGGAATTTGAAAGAAAAATTAATACGCTCATTGGCATCTTCTCAAGAAACGTAGTTTAGTCTTGAAAAGCTCTCGTTTCCAATAGGTTACCAAATAATTGCATATCAACAAAATACAATTTTAAATCTCGTTATTATTGAACTTAAAACTTTATATCACAAAGCTGATAAAAGATTTCAAAGAGATAAAGAAGTTCATTGCCAAAAATTCGCAACTATAGCAACCAAAGAGGAAACCATCCAGACTGAAAAAGATGTTTTATAACACATATTGGAGACCTGCCTCCTTGATCAAAACGAAATACATTGTTAACCTTCTGAAACAGATTTTTTTAAACCGAGAAGATTCCAGATCTGCGAACACGAACTCAGCAAAAATGACAAAAGACAGAAGCAGCCCAAAAGAAACTTTGAAAAAAGAGGAAAATCAGTACGAAATTGCCCCCAGCAGCAAGACAAGCGCTGCGAAACGATTTTTTTTGGTTAACAATGTCTCCAAAGAGGAAGAGTTTTTTCAAGGGTATCAGACGACACCCAAGCAAGAAAGTCTGACTTTTTGGTTGCAGAGTTTACCAGCAGAAGCTTCCCCGATGTCTGAGATAACGCAGATGCCTCTAAAATTCAGTTTCCCGGTGTTACATCTGTCCCAAAAAAGAAGATTTTTCTGGACAAAACAGCTCAGTAAACAATACGAGTCCCCAAAAAATTTTTGGTAATATTTTTTTATCAATTTGCTACCAGAGACAGAGCTTGCACAAAACACAGCTAAGGAACCAAATTTGATTTTACTATCTTGAAACAAGAACTCATGAAAACAATTTTACAGCTCAAGCATACAAGTCCTATCTCAAGCCTACAGAAAGTTAAGCTAAAAATTGAAAATAAACAAAGTTGGTGGAAGCGCTTTCAGCATTTCTCAAGTCAAGCAGCAATGATCAACACATCATTTTTTATCTATCAAACAGAAGGAATTGAAACTAACAGGTCAGCAAAAAAAGAGAAATCACAAGCCGAGGTCTCAACTCAGGCCTGCAAAAAGTTGGATCGCAAGATAAAAAACGACCAATTTCATTCTAGATAAAAGACGAGAAAAAGCAAACTCAATGGAAGTCGATGGTTTGTTAGTAAAATAAGAAGTTGTTTCTGATAGAATAAGTTTCCAGATCATAATCAGTACCTCGACTTTAAGAAAAGACCTATTAATTGAAGCAGAGGGCAATTTGTTTTTGATGCGGAGCTTGATTCTATTCATAAAAAATAACTTTTCTCCAGAAAACTTATTGACTCATGTCATTTCCCTAAACGTTCCTAAAAAATTGTCGCAAGGATTGTTACCTACAGCATTAAAGCAGCTTCAGGCCTAACCATAAGAAACCTTTTTATAGCGCCTAACTACATGTACACGTCAAATACCTACATATTGCGTCAGATCAAACCTCAGGAAGGACATTTTTTAATGACAAGCCAAAGTCAAAGACGAAAATTTTGTTTCAGGCCAAACACGAGGACAGTTTCTGGGGTCATTTTCATACCAATTATTGGACTAGGTCGGTGTTTCCGTAACTCCAAACCTCAACTATGGGAAATTGCAAACGCAACAATTAGTTTTTGATATTATCGGCTACGTTACATACTAAAAGAAGCTTGCACAACACACAGTAAAAGAACAAAATTTGATCTCACTATCTTGAAACAAGAGCTCATGAACACAATTTTACAGCTCAAGCATACAAGTCCTATCTCAAGCCTAGAGAAAGTTAAGCTAAAAATTGAAAATAAACAAAGTTGGTGGAAGCGCTTTCAGCATTTCTCAAGTCAAGCAGCAATGACCAACACATCATTTTTTATCTATCAAACAGAAGGAAATGAAACTAACAGGTCAGCAAAAAAAGAGAAATCAGAAGCCGAGGTCTCAACTCAGGCCTGCAAAAAGTTGGATCGCAAGATAAAAAAACGAACAATTTCATTTATAGATAAAAGACGAGAAAAAGCAAACTCAATGGAAATCGGTAGTTTGTTAGTAAAATAAGAAATTGTTTCTGATAGAATAAGTTTCCAGATCATAATCAGTACCTCGACTTTAAGAAAAGACCTATTAATTGAAGCAGAGGGCAATTTGTTTTTGATGCGGAGCTTGATTCTATTCATAAAAAATAATTTTTCTCCAGAAAACTTATTGACTCATGTCATATCCCTAAACGTTCCTAAAAAATTGTCGCAAGGATTGTTACCTACAGCATTAATGCAGCTTCAGACCTAACCATAAGAAACCTTTTTATAGCGCCTAACTACATGAACACGTCAAATACCTACATATTGCGTCAGATCAAACCTCAGGAAGGACATTTTTTAATGACAAGCCAAAGTCAAAGACGAGAATTTTGTTTCAGGCCAAATACGAGGACAGTTTCTGGGGTCATTTGCATACCAATTATTGGACTAGGTCGGTGTTTCCGTAACTCCAATCCTCAACTATGGGAAATTGCAAACGCAACAATTAGTTTTTGATATTATCGGCTACGTTACATACTAAAAGAAGCTTGCACAACACACATTAAAAGAACAAAATTTGATCTCACTATCTTGAAACAAGAACTCATGAACACAATTTTACAGATGTTGGTAACCTTAAAATGAGAAAACAAATACGCATAAAAAATTGGGGAAAAACTGAATATGAGGATTGAAGCGATTTTCAATTTTGTGAAGTACAATATCAGATTTTTCTTAAAAATTTTATGTTTTTAATAGTTTTTCTAGATGTAGTTCTTTGTTGTCACTCAACTACTGTTTCCTACTTCAAAAACACTGACTTAAGATGCGATCATATTTAGAACAATAATTTTATCAGCAAAATCATCTTCATTCTAGTCATAAAACTATTTTAAAAAAAAACTCGGCATTATTTACAAAAAGTGCAGATGATTTTGTTAAAAGGCACCACTTAAAGAAGTCGATTAATATACCATTACAAAATTATAAACTGTTAGTTTTTCCTTTTCTAAGCGAAACATGATAGTTAAGTAATTACTTGTTACCCAAACAAAGTAAAAGAAAACTTTTCGCAATAAACGCTCACTTGTCCTGAACCCCGGCAATCAGAAAACAACTCCTTGAGAGCAGCCATCTTTCAAAAAAAAACGGTGCAAAGAAAAACCTTATTTTGATCAAGCATTGAAAGTAGTGCTCAGAAACAATTGTTTTTATTTTGGGGAGATGGTTTTTGAGATAAGGAAACATATTTCCATTCACTATGGTAAACATGGTTGCCCTCGTTTTCAGCTTGGCTTTTTTTTACAATTTTTTGGCAAAAATGTATCTTGATTTAGACAACTGACTAAATGATGAACAAAGAAAATCACCACTGAAGCGTAGCTTATTCTATAAGGACTTAAATTGTCATTTTTGATAAACTGTGTCACCTAAACAAACGATTTAATTCCAAAAAGGTTACAAGAATTTAAACTCACTCTTTTCCTTTTTTTACAAAGTGAAGTGCTAATTGTCAACACATGATACAAAAACTTCTCACTTAAGCAAATTAAAAGGAAAGATCTTGCAATGAACATTAATTTATCCGGACCATCGGCAATTACAAAATAACTCCAAGCTAGTGGTCATATTTCCTATTAAATATATAATTGCGAAGAGAAAAGCTCTATTGCGACAAAAATGAGAGGGATGGCGACAAAGTGTAATTTTGTGGCGCTTCAATAACTTTTGAGAACAAGCACAGTGTTCCCAATGACTTTGGGAATTCAAGAGATGAAATCATGATTAATAGTGAATAAGTGATTTAAAACCCGCCAAAACTATAGAATTAACTCTGTTCTGAAAAACAACTGCCAATGAGTTTCAACTATAGCAACTAAAAAAGGAACCGAAACAAACCATAACATGTTTAATAACACGTAGATTTTTCTGATTTGGGAAGGTAAACGTGTTCCCCTCTCTTTCGCATCATCGTTTTTCATACTGATGTACGAATGCGGAATAAAAAAAATGATCACTTCGTTATTTGCTATATTTTGTTCAGATTTGATGCAGCGCATCTCTACGACTTTCTCAATGTAACATCTTTAGGACAACTTGGGCTTTCTCCAGTGATAATTTTTCTGCACATTAGATGAAACCATTGTCACATAGTAGTCCGCTAATCTGAAAAACAACACATAAAGTTTTTGAAATCTACAATGGAATTTGAAAGAAAAATTAATACGCTCATTGGCATCTTCTCAAGAAACGTAGTTTAGTCTTGAAAAGCTCTCGTTTCCACTGGTTACCAAATAATTGCATATCAACAAAAAACAATTTTAAATCTCGTTATTATTGAACTTAAAACTTTATATCACAAAGCTGATAAAAGATTTCAAAGAGATAAAGAAGTTCATTGCCAAAAATTCGCAACTATAGCAATCAAAGAGGAAACCATCCAGACTGAGAAAGATGTTTTATAACACATATTGGAGACCTGCCTCCTTGATCAAAACAAAATACATTGTTAACCTTCTGAAACAGATTTTTTTAAACCGAGAAGATTTCAGATCTGCGAACACGAACTCAGCAAAAATGACAAAAGACAGAAGCAGCCCAAAAGATAGTTTGAAAAAAGAGGAAAATAAGTACGAAATTGCCCCCAGCAGCAAGAAAAGCGCTGCGAAACGATTTTTTTTTTGGTTAACAATGTCTCCAAAGAGGAAGAGTTTCTTCAAGGGTATCAGACGACACCCAAGCAAGAAAGTCTGACTTTTTGGTTGCAGAGTTTACCAGCAGAAGCTTCCCCGATGTCTGAGATAACGCAGATGCCTCTAAAATTCAGTTTCCCGGTGTTACATCTGTCCCAAAAAAGAAGATTTTTCTGGACAAAACAGCTCAGTAAACAATACGAGTCCCCAAAAAATTTTTGGTAATATTTTTTTATCAATTTGCTACCAGAGACAGAGCTTGCACAAAACACAGCTAAGGAACCAAATTTGATTTTACTATCTTGAAACAAGAACTCATGAAAACAATTTTACAGCTCAAGCATACAAGTCCTATCTCAAGCCTACAGAAAGTTAAGCTAAAAATTGAAAATAAACAAAGTTGGTGGAAGCGCTTTCAGCATTTCTCAAGTCAAGCAGCAATGATCAACACATCATATACACGTCAAATACCTACATATTGCGTCAGATCAAACCTCAGGGAGGACATTTTTTAATGACAAGCCAAAGTCAAAGACGAGAATTTTGTTTCAGGCCAAATACGAGGACAGTTTCTGGGGTCATTTTCATACCAATTATTGGACTAAGTCGGTGTTTCCGTAACTCCAAACCTCAACTATGGGAAATTGCAAACGCAACAATTAGTTTTTGATATTATCGGCTACGTTACATACTAAAAGAAGCTTGCACAACACACAGTAAAAGAACAAAATTTGATCTCACTATCTTGAAACAAGAACTCATGAACACAATTTTACAGATGTTGGTAACCTTAAAATGAGAAAACAAATACGGATAAAAAATTGGGGAAAAACTGAATATGAGGATTGAAGCGATTTTCAATTTTGTGAAGTTCAATATCAGATTTTTCTTAAAAATTTTATGTTTTTAATAGTTTTTCTAGATGTAGTTCTTTGTTGTCACTCAACTACTGTTTCCTACTTCAAAAACACTGACTAAAGATGCGATCATATTTAGAACAATAATTTTATCAGCAAAATCATCTTCATTCTAGTCATAAAACTATTTTAAAAAAAAACTCGGCATTATTTACAAAAAGTGCAGATGATTTTGTTAAAAGGCACCACTTAAAGAAGTCGATTAATATACCATTACAAAATTATAAACTGTTAGTTTTTCCTTTTCTAAGCGAAACATGATAGTTAAGTAATTACTTGTTACCCAAACAAAGTAAAAGAAAACTTTTCGCAATATACGCTCACTTGTCCTGAACCCCGGCAATCAGAAAACAACTCC
The DNA here is from genome assembly GCF_964194025.1 of Convolutriloba macropyga. NCBI lineage: Eukaryota > Metazoa > Xenacoelomorpha > Acoela > Convolutidae > Convolutriloba > Convolutriloba macropyga. Next base: position 38,633,232 of record NC_134474.1, read on the forward strand.
TTGAGAGCAGCCATCTTTCAAAAAAAAACGGTGCAAAGAAAAACCTTATTTTGATCACGCGTTGAAAGTAGTGCCCAGAAACAATTGTTTTTATTTTGGGGAGATGGTTTTTGAGATAAGGAAACATATTTCCATTCACTATGGTAAACATGGTTGCCCTCGTTTTCAGCTTGGCTTTTTTTTACAATTTTTTGGCAAAAATGTATCTTGATTTAGACAACTGACTAAATGATGAACAAAGAAAATCACCACTGAAGCGTAGCTTATTCTATAAGGACTTAAATTGTCATTTTTGATAAACTGTGTCACCTAAACAAACGATTTAATTCCAAAAAGGTTACAAGAATTTAAACTCACTCTTTTCCTTTTTTTACAAAGTGAAGTGCTAATTGTCAACACATGATACAAAAACTTCTCACTTAAGCAAATTAAAAGGAAAGTTCTTGCAATGAACATTAATTTATCCGGACCATCGGCAATTACAAATTAACTCCAAGCTAGAGGTCATATTTCCTATTAAATATATAATTGCAAAGAAAAAATCTCTATTGCGACAAAAATGAAAGGGATGGCGACAAAGTGTAATTTTGTGGCGCTCCAATAACTTTTGAGAACAAGCACAGTGTTCCCAATGACTTTGGGAATGCAAGAGATGAAATGATGATTAATAGTGAATAAGTGATTTAAAACCCGCCAAAACTATAGAATTAACTCTGTTCTGAAAACAACTGCCAATGAGTTTCAACTATAGCAACTAAAAGAGGAACCGAAACAAACCATAACATGTTTAATAACACGTAGATTTTTCTGATTTGGGACGGTAAACATGTTCCCCTCTCTTTCGCATTATCGTTTTTCATACTGATGTACGAATGCGGAATAAAAAAAATGATCACTTCGTTATTTGCTATATTTTGTTCAGATTTAATGCAACGCATCTCTACGACTTTCTCAATGTAACATCTTTAGGACAACTTGGGCTTTCTCCAGTGATAAATTTTGTGCACATTAGATGAAACCATTGTCACATAGTAGTCCGCTAATCTGAAAAACAACACATAAAGTTTTTGACATCTACAATGGAATTTGAAAGAAAAATTAATACGCTCATTGGCATCTTCTCAAGAAACGTAGTTTAGTCTTGAAAAGCTCTCGTTTCCAATAGGTTACCAAATAATTGCATATCAACAAAATAGAATTTTAAATCTCGCTATTATTGAACTTAAAACTATATATCACAAAGCTGATAAAAGATTTCAAAGAGAAAAAGAAGGTCATTGCCAAAAAGTCACAACTATAGCAATCAAAGAGGAAACCATCCAGACTGAAAAAGATGTTTTATAACACATATTGGAGACCTGCCTCCTTGATCAAAACGAAATACATTGTTAACCTTCTGAAACAGATTTTTTTAAACCGAGAAGATTCCAGATCTGCGAACACGAATTCAGCAAAAACGACAAAATACAGAAGCAGCCCAAAAGATACTTTGAAAAAAGAGGAAAATAAGTACGAAATTGCCCCCAGCAGCAAGACAAGCGCTGCGAAACGATTTTTTTTTTGGTTAACAATGTCTCCAAAGAGGAAGAGTTTCTTCAAGGGTATCAGACGACACCCAAGCAAGACGGTCTGACTTTTTTGTTGCAGAGTTTACCAGCAGAAGCTTCCCCGATGTCTGAGATAACGCAGATGCCTCTATAGTTCAGTTTCCCGGTGTTACATCTGTCCCAAAAAAGAAAACTTTTCTCGACAAAACAGCTCAGTAAACAATACGGGTCCCCAAAAATTTTTTGGTAATATTTTTTTTTATCAATTTGCTACGAGAGACAGAACTTAGTAAGAGAAGTGCGATAAAAAACGCCAAAGAACAGAAAACAAAGAAAAAAACACTTTTTCAAACAGTTAATTAATTTTTTTTAATTATCGACGCAGAATTTTCAATCGTATACTAATCCAACCGTCGAATTGAAGTTCTCTAATTGTAACAAGAAGAATTTGAAGCAATTGCTACGTTGAACTCACAAATTATTTCTGAAAAGCGAAATAAATTTAAAAATAAATTTTTTCGATAATTAAAATTTCGACATGAAACGTTCAGGGATTTACAAGGCTCACCATCAAATTGCACATTTGCAGATCGAACGAATTTTTTTTGAAGTTATTGCTACCTTCATGTTACAATTCCTATTCGAAGAGCGAAAAAAACGCAAATAATTTTTTACAGAACAGTGAACTAAAAAAAACTTCTAATTTTTGACAAAAAAATGCCAAGCTGTTTGGAAACCAGCTAGAATAGAGCTTTTCCTTTTGCAACAATACTAACTCTAAACTATTGCTATGTATAGGTTACAATTTTTTTGCTCGAAGAGCGGAAAATCGTGAAAAAAATTTTCTGATCAGTAATTTCAAAAAGGTTTTCTCATTCTCGACGAGAAAATTTCACGCAATTATATATTGAGCAGTAAAACTGAACTTTTCTAGTTGAAACAATAAGCGATAAGTTATTTCTACGTTAAAATATAGCCTATTTTTGACAAGTGGAAGAAATGTAAAACACCGTTTTTTCGAATAGTTAATTCGAAAAACGTTTTTTTTTGACAAAAAATAACAGACACTTTTAAATCCAACCGTTGATTAGAACATTTTTAGTAGTACCAGTAGGAGGTTTAAGATGTTGCTACTGTAAAGTTAAAACTAATTTTCGCACACCACGAAGACGCAAAAACTCTTATTAAGATCGGTAATTTCAAAAAACGGTCTCCAAATTTAGAAACAAAATATCAATGAAAAATTATTCTAACTAAGAGTTGATCTTTTCCACAATTAACAAATGGAACTTAAACTTATTACAATCCCAAGTTTGTAACTGCTTTTCGAATTGCAGAAAAATACAAACATTTTTCTGATTGGAAAATTCAAAAAGTACAGTTTTCCAACTTTTGCAGGAAAATCTAACTCTTCAATCGAGTTTCTCAGTTTGCAACAAACAAAGCTAAATTTGTTGCTGCCCTAATTATACAATTGGTCCTTTAAAGGCAGAACAAAATGCACAAAAAAGAAGGTTGAGAAACATGGCAAAAATGGAGCCCAAATATGATCAAAATGGGCTTTTAAAATCAAGTGGCCGCATTCTTTGGTCAAGTGGGCGCAAATTATGTGGCCCAAGAAAATTGGAGATCAAGAACTGTCCAATAGTTCTGGAGTCTCACCGTTGTTTTTTGTGCCACCATTTCGATACATGCTTAGAAAATACGACTAATTATGCCCCACTTCCCGGGTTTTGTCTTCCAAAACAGGGGGGGAAAATTCTCATTTGCCAACATAGAACTGGATTTTTGGCCCCTTTGTCTTGACACAGAGAAAAGTCAAATCAAGAAATACAATGTACTCCAGAAAAGTTCATTATGAAAAACTTACAATCCTGCGATCTCACACTTTTCTTCCTGCTCATCGTAAGTTCATTTCCTCAAATGTCAATCCGATGTGGTTTACAGCGATATTGAAGAAAAACTATTTGTCGCATCAAAAGAATTTAAAAAGTTTAAGGTTTTAGATAAAGACAGGATTTTAAAATCTCTAGCTGCAGTCGAGAACAGATGAAAATTCTTTCCAGTGCAATTCTAGCTTTTCTCGCGAGTGGGCACAATTGATATAGAGCGCCAAGAGGACGTTTTTGATCATTCCTGGATCTAAGCGTCCCTACTTCGACATTTTACCGAGACAAACGGGTCGAGGTTGAAACTGTCCTCGATTCCACGCCATTAAAAAACATTGCTGATCGGCCTGACCATTATGATCCGCTCACTGCAGATCATTTCTTCATTCAACACCCGTACAGTTCACTTCTACCTAGAAACTTTGGAGAGCAAAACACAGCATTTTGCAAAGACTGGTAGCACGCTCAGTAGACGATGAATCACGTGTAGTGGCATTTAATAAATGACTACCTGCCTATATTGGGCAGGAGACGAAAATTGCCACAACAAACCCTTGAAAGCCGGAGATGTTGGTTGGTTTCTGAAGGATCTGACACCGAGAGGAATTTGGTCACGTGAAAGAGTCGTGGACGCAAGACCTGGAAAAGCTGATGAAGTACGAGTTGTAAAGTTAAAACCGGCTTTTGGCTCGTTCTTTCGTCGGTTCGCTGGCCTCGCACGGTCTTTATTTACCGTAATTTTTTGTTAATGATTATTCGCCTTCGGCTTTAGTCAACTTAAGCTAGCTCCAATTTGCTTTTGATGACATGAACATTCAAAATTTTAATTTCTAAACCATAGATCCCAATCAGACAATAAAGATAATTTTCAACGAAATTCTGTTCTCTTATTCTTTAAGCATGTTCCCAAAGACCATGGGAGTTCAGGAGAGGAATTAATGATAAGAATTGTGATTAAAAAACCTGCCAAAACTATTAACTCTGTTCTGAAAAACAACTGCTAAGAAGTTGCAACTATAGCAACCAAAAGGGGAAACGAAACATTCGAAAACATGTTTAATAACACGTAGAATTTTCCAATTTGGGACGGTAAACATGTTCCCCTCTCTTTCGCATTATCGTTTTTCATACTGATGTACGAATGCGGAATAAAAAAATAATCACTTCGTTATTTGCTATAATTTGTTGACATTTGATGCAGCGCATCTCTACGACTTTCCCAATGTAATATCTTTAGGACACCTTGGAATTTCTCCAGTGATAAATTTTGTGTACATCAGATGAAATCGTCACATAGTGGTCCGTTAATCTGTAAAAAAAACACATAAAATTTTTGACCTCTACAATCGAATTTGAAAGAAAATTTAGTACGCTCATTAGCATCGTCTCAAGAAACGTTATTTAGTCCTGAAAAGCTCTCGTTTCCAATAGGTTAACAAACAAAATCATATCAACAAAATGAAATTTTAAATCTCGTTATTATTGAACTTGAAATTTTATATCACAAAGCTGATAAACGAGTTCAACCCAAATGTTAAACAGAAGTCTTTTTCAAATGAAAGCCCAAACGCAATAACAATATGCCAATCAGCATCAAATTTTGAGTGAGCGAGCGCTTCAAAAAGCAATCCGATATCTTATTGTATTTCAACCATTCAGAAGAGTCCCGAAGAAATTTTTACTGAGTATTCACTGTAGATTTAGGCATTGTTTTCTATCTGAATGCAGATGTATTTACTAGTCTTCAACCAGGTGCAATCAATTTTACCCCGTTCTGCTGAGACTTCAATGCAGACTATCCTCTTTCTTACGTGATAAGGCCACTGAAAATAAGTAAAGTTTTATATTGATTGGTTGAAAAAACGGAGAAGTGTTGAAAACGTTGTTTTTCTTTGTTTAATTCGACTTTACTGAAACCATTCTGTCATTTCTTTGTCAAACAATACTCTTTTTTATTTGAATCACATTACTGTGGTGAGCATCTTACAGCAATTTAGACAAAAAATTCTACCTGACCTAAAAAACGTTACCTGTTGTTATTTGAAGTAAAAACATAACTGGCTTTCTTCGGACTTCTTCTGGCTTTAAACGCCCTTCTTGTTGAATCTGAGTGCCAATCAACATAACAGCAATTGAGCATAAGCATCGAAGTCCGTATGAGTTCTCGAATTCATATAAAAGAATTAGAAAAGAAGAAGGACAAAAATTTTTTTCCTTTTTTCTTCAAGTGGTGGCGTTTTCCGATATTATGTTTTCTACTTTTCAAATAAACCTATCTCGTTTTATTTTTTGGGTTTTAATTTAAATACGTTTGATAAACTTGCGATATAATTGCAATTTTTAAACATTTTCTTCGGATTGATATTATTAGGAGAAACACACAAGTGAGCATTACCTGGAGATCAATTTAAAACATCATCAACAATCAGCGAATTATTTAAATAAAAAAAACAGATTTTTTTAATGAAAATTTGAATGTTGTAGCTCATGTTGCAGTCCAACATTTTGGTTTAGTTTTTTGAAACTTCCATTTTTTCAGCATACTAGGGAGCGTGGCCTTCGAATATAGCGTAAGTACCCAGTGTGTTACGAAACAAAGATATTCAGAAAATTTTGGAATTTTATTGATTTTCATTCAATGTTATAATTTGCTCCCCTGCTTCTATTCCCTTGAAAAAAATAGTCTATGATTTCGAGATTTTGAAGCCTCCTTTTAAACAGAATGCAGCTTGATCAACACTCCGGAGAACCAAGTAGAGGTAAACACATTTTTCATAATTTATTTAATTTTCTTCTCGTTATCGAGAAAAATTGTTTTCTATAGTTTTTGTTTTACATCAGGAGTATCGCAGTTGTTTTCTTGGATACAATTTCCGTCAAATAAAATCAGCGAATTGACAACGAGGTACTCCAAAATAGCTTAAAAATTCAAAGAAAAAATAATTCTTTAAATGTTCTACTTTTCTTCTTACTTTATTTTTAAAAAAATGTTAGATTCTGTTTAAAGTTTGCCGATTCCAGTGTTTAGAAAACTGTTGTTCTGGTTGCTACTGGAAAGCCATAGAACAAAAATTAAAAAAAAAACTAAAATAGCAACAAACTGTTAGAGAAAAAAACGCAGTCAAATCTATAAATATCCCTCAGCTTCACCACCACTTTTCCTGTTTTGCTTCCATTTATTAATCAGCTCATTTTTTTTCCAAATGCATAAAAGTTTTCCAAAAAACTAAAAGTAGCTTCTAAGGGCTACAAAATTGGGTTTCTCTTTATTATATAGGATGCGTAAACATAAAAGTGCAAAATTTAACGGAAGAAAAAAGCCTGCACCGCAAATATATTCCAATTTGAAAAAAAAACATTAGAACATTAATAATCAAAAGAACGTGTAAAGTAGGGTCATAACGTATGACAATTCTTTAGATATCAAATTTTTTATAAGAGAAACTGAAGCAATTGATAATTGTCTTTCATAACGGGTTTAAGATTGTTTTTGGGGAGATTGAACAGAGCAGAATGTGATTGCAAAAAATGTTTTTTAATCTTGGCATATGAAGAACCTTATGATCTGAATGTCACCGAATGTTGAAATGCTCACCTAGTTGATGTAGACACTATTATGTGGCAATTTTACGTATAACTTTTATACGGTGATTTTCCATAAATGGAAGTTCTGATATAATTGTACTCAAAAAGGAAAAACAATGGTTGTTCCAGCATTCTTCGAAATAGTGAAAAAGGTACGCGAGGCCGGCTTCTCCTTCCTTAGTCAAAAATTTATTTTGTTTAAGCTTCGTAGAGAAAAAAAAACATCTTTTTCTAGTGCTTAAATTTTGCTTTTGAAACATACCAATTTTACTGCTGGTTCGAAAAGAGAGCCGTTTAATAAATTGAAAAGAAAATATGTTAACGAAAAGACGAAAATTATCGGGGAGTTGAGGCTTTGAAGGGGTATATAAATTATTTGATTTTTAAGAACAACTTGATTGTTGTAGATTAAACAAATCTGCTTTAAATCAAAAGTGAACTAAAATTCTGTAGATTTATTTAAAAAAAAACAATATTCAACAGGACAAATATGCATAAAATAAACTTCGTTTTCAGAAAATGATTCAGGTCGTCTTAATTTCTTGACTTTTTAAAAATAAATTTTAGAATTTCATTTTTTTGTTGTTCAATTGGTTTCAAATACAGCCATAACAGATAACTTCGATAAAAAAGCAAAAGAATAGAAAATATTTGAACCGATATAGAATTTTTCTTCTTAGAAATTAAAATATTTTTTTTTGCTTTTTCTCGAACTGTTATACTAAACTTCGATAAATTTTAGACGTTTGTAGTTTTTTTTCTGCAGCTTTTATTTGCCTAAAACCGTATCCAAACGAATAACAGTGATAATCCAGAAGTTCAAAAAGCATAGAAGACAATTTTTCTAGTTTGAGGAAAGATAAGTAAACAAATTTTAACAATCCCTTCGTGTTTTTGCTGGTTTTTCCAAGTCATTGTGTCAAGTATTTTTTGTACATTCATTAGTTTCTTTATTTTATACCATCTGATTGAACGCAAATCTATAGTAACATTATCGCAACGATTTTTAGTAACATAAAAAGAGATCAGCGTCTATTTATAATTTTTTTTCATTTTTCGCGAGCGGTTACTTTGATTAAACTTGATTTGATTGAGAAATCTCAGGTTTCACTGAATATGGTGGACATAATACAAAACAACAGAATTACCTAATTTCCTGAGAAGCAAAACGGGGTTTTATTAACTTCATTTCTGTTGACTGTTTCTACTAATTCGAGTCGCTTTCAAATTTAAGAACTACCTATTTCAATGTCAACAGAAAATGCAAAAAAATCATCAGTATTAAATCACTCCAACTAAAAGAAGAAACATACTTAATAATGATTTTTAAAAAACAAGAACATTAGAATTTTTAAAAGATTTTTGCCCCTCTAACTCATCATGTTTTTGATGTTTTTAAAACATCGTGTTTTTCATTTTTAGAACCCCTAATGATTGAATTAATTTAAACGTGAAAACATTTCTTGCCATTGAGACAAAATTTGACAAAATTTGAGAAAACTTTCTATTCGGTTTCATTTTCTCGAAAACTTTCAAACTGGATCTTGAATCGAAATTTCAGCAGTTTGGCATATAATTAAAGGGAAAACAATCAAAACAAGAAAAGTGACAAATGTGATTTCATTTGTTTAGTTCCTATTTTTGAGTTCTCGGCCCTTTCACTGTCTGTGTTTTTTTACGCAGAAGGTTTTTGGCACCTGATTAATCTTGTTGGACTTTAAATTTCTTTGAAAACCTTTTCTTGATTAAAAAGTGAAAATGCGTGTTTTTGCATCTGGTAAATCATATCGATATGAATTTTCTGAATTTTCCAATTATATTTTTGCGTACGCCGTACTCGAGGTTGATCTAGAAAAGTGCTTCAATTTTAGCTTCGTAAAACTGGTATTCATAGGAAATTTTCCTCTCAAGAGAAAGCAAAGTTGTTGAAAAACTTGAGATGTTTGTTTTTGGTAGGATTTTAAGTTGCTGGACATTTTGCGGTTGGTATGATTTTAAGTTCTCTCCTCTAAGGTATTTAATTGTTTTTGTTGATGAGTCAAACAATCGAATTCTTCATATCACAGACTCGCTAGTTTTGAATGTTTCATTTCACACAATTCAAAATTCATTTTTGTCGCGTTTCTAATTATAATGAAGTTTTTATTCTCACCGCTATGATGGAAGCAAAAGTGATGATGAAAGAATATAACTACTCACTTTGCTGCTGTTTGAAAGCTAAGTTTAATTTCTCAACGCGAAAAGATTGCATTCAAATTTCTGACACTTTGATTTAAAAAATACTTTTCTTAACCGTGCCAGCAGTTTTTGGAAGTAGAACCTTGAACAGAGCTTTTTTTAATCATTCCGGGACCTCTTGCCCGTGCTATATACTTACTGTACAAATCTATGTTTTTTTCGATTTCCAGAACCAGCCAATGGCGAATGTCTATTGCGCATGTCAAGGAGATGAGTTCAAACAACGCAATGATTTTAAAAAGCCCATGGAGATTGGCATTTTTGGTAACTTATTCTGGAAGTTTTCAGATTAATACAATTTTGCCTGCTTTTTGGTATTTTACAGACATTTTTGACAATTTGCCAACTTTCTAAACGTCTTTCTTCGGAGACCTTTCCTTCAACTTCCCGACTTTTTGGCGTTTTCCAGACGCTCTCTTGACAATTTTTTCGGCAGGTTTAAACAACGTTTTAAGACCTCATCATGACAATTTCCTGCCTTTTGGCGTTTTTTTGGCAAGTCTTGACTACCAGGGGTAAAAAAGTGACAAAAAAAGACAATTTCCTGCCCTGCCTTTTGGCGTTTTTCGGCAAGTCTTGACTACCAGGGGTAAAAAAGGTACAATATTATTAGACCAGAAATTACATTAGACCTGTAACAAGACTGGCCAAGGACTGATATTGCCCTGCAATTATGTCTCCGGGGTCGCTATAATCCTATATGAGCAAACCTAACTGAAAAATCACTCATCAAACAAATTTGGTGAAATGCCAGATACAATCAATTATTCGAAATCTATTTAATGTCTGATATGATAAAAAGTGAACGTATTGCCTTGCATGAACATTAGTGCATGTTTTTCCCAAGGAACAAGATGACTAGCTATCAAATTGTTATCATTAATTGCAGTAACGCAATATGGCTACAATTCCAGTCAAAGTAAAATGCAGTTGATTTCAATTATAATTTTTTCAGAATATTTTACAATTGTTTTCACTCCTAGCAGACCTATTGGTTCTAAATTTGCAAATATCAGCAAGTAGCCAAGGCCGTATCGGCCATCTAGGCAGGAGACGAAGTTGGCAAAAGACCTTCAGGGAATAATTGATTGCACTGATTGAGATCCAAAACTTCGAATTTTTTCAGTTAAATTGCCCACCTCAAATTAGCTGATCGGAAAAAAGTAAACAAGGATGCTCGTTAATATGCGTTCGCACTTGATGTTCCGACCCGAGCTCATCTATATTTTTGACCTAATTGTCAACCAAATGAAGACATAACAAAAATAGATATTTGAGTATAAAAAACTCGTTACACAACCTAACTACTGATTGAATTACATAATGTTGTGCCTCATTACAGCGCTTTGGAGATCTGACATTAAAAAGACTACGACAAAAAAACAAACAAACGAGCAAAAACAAAAATTTCACGGCAAAAACTCAATATCTAAATTTTAAAGCACCTAGTAACAACGTCAAAATGCAACCAGATCAAACCTTAACTACACAAATTTACTCCTTCCTAACTATACAGCAAATGAAAATCTTCTTTAATGAGATTTGGTAACAAGTCGACAAAAAGAAGAAACAATGCGGCAAAATTCAAAATCAATCAGCATTTTCTAAACCAAATAATTTCAAAGTCTTTAAAATCTTTAGCTGATCAAGAAACAATTATAGATAAATTTGCTAAAAGGTCATTATGAAACCAATGGGACTTGTTTTTGGTTAGACTAAGCCAAAGGAACGGCCAAAGATGCAGAAAAACTCAAAAAGTACAAACGATTTGCGAAGACACAAATTATTGAAGCCATTAAAATCATTAGATATTATCTGAATGTTATGTATTTTTATTTCAGTGTTTATTTATAGTAATTCAGCTAAAATAATTTTTAAAGGTTCAATAAGTTCATTTCGGCCACATTTGAAAATCATTGGGAACTGTTATTACGCGAATGTGCTAAAAGAAGAGAAAAAGAAACTCAAATACACTATTCACAGAACTTTTATGAAAACGCATATTGTCCAACAAACAAAACATCAGTTACGACATGATATCAGTAGACATGTTAAGTTGAGTAATATCATTAACGTTAAGACTATTCGCTAAAAATTGACTGCTCTAGGTTATATCATTCATTCAATCCTCACAATCCTCAATTACAAGCCTATGAGACCGGCCAGCAATTCACGACTATCTAAGGAGTAAAAAAACAGGCGAAAGCAGCAAATTCAAAAACGAAATTGAGCGAGAAAAGTGTCGAGGCAATTAAAAAATAAACTCTCAGTAAAAATTTTTTTATTTTCAAAATTTTTTTTAACAGCAATAGGATTCTTCTTTTAAAACAATATGACATCGAAAAATCAACAAATACTATAAAACCTCTAAATGGCGGCGTAATTTCACCGCCATTAAATTCAATACCTTTCAGCGGAAGCCAATAAACACGCTAGATTATCTCTCATTGGAACAACAAGGATATATGTCATGCATAGATAAACAATAAGACATCACAATAAGTGTTATGACTATAAAAACAACAACACATACAGGCATAAAACAAAAATTCAGTAGAAAAGTTCGAGAAGAAAGTGTCGGGGCCATTTAAACCATAATGTTTTCTCCGAAAACATTATCTATGATCCATTCAAGGACTTGTCTAAGCCATTGGAAGCTATCAATTTTTAAGATAATGTGGTAATATTTCAAAAGGAACCAAATACACGAAAAAAAAAACAAAAATTTTTAAAAAAAATTGAAAACTCGTGCATCGAAGTCACAAAACCAATAATTAGAAGATCAGACCAGTAACTAGACGAAATTTGATCAAAGTAGAAATGAAAAGGGTCCTGAGATTACTGAGACTGAATTAAAAATCACGAAAAACTTTACGATTGGTTAATGTTCAGAAAAATTTCCGAAAAAATATTTTTAAAATCCTGACAGCCATTAAATTTAATAACTTTCAACTGATGTTAAGAAATACGCTCAGTTATGCTTCAATGGGAAGACAAGGATGTTTGTCAGGCATAGGTACTCAAAAAGACATCAAAGTAAGTCTTATGACTATGAAAACAACAATAAAAAGGCAAAAACCAAAAATTCAGTGGAAAAGTGCGAGAGAAAAGTGTCGAAGCCTTTTAAACCATATTTTTTTCTCTGAAAACTTTATCTATGATCCATTGAACTTCTTTACTAAGCCAATGGGAGCTATCAATATTAAGATAATGTGATAAGATTTCAAAAAGAACCAATAATGCGAATACATCCAAAAATTTTAAAAATTTTTTTGAAATCTTGTGTCATTGAAATAACATAACCAAAAGTTAGAAGACACAACCGCTAACCAGATTAATTTTAGTTTAATTTTAGTTGCAGTAGGAAGGAAGGTGGACCTGTCATTTAGGTGGACCTGTCAAGTTTATGATTTGTTAATGTTAAAAAAATATTTCAAAATTTTATTTTTAAAGTCTTAACAGCCATTAGCACTCAAACCATTTTATAGGTTCGTTTAATGCTTATTAGAATACTTATTGCACGTTTAGTTAACGATTCCAAGCCTTAGGACTCCAAAAATGTAGTACAATCTCAAAAAGAAATCAAAATTTCATTTAAAATTACGAAAACTCAGAATCGAAGCCAAAAGAAAACATGAGCGATTCCTTGGAAACAAATTTTTTGTTCATTTAGCCTCATTTGACTGTACATGAGTTTGTCATTAACGGAACTTCAATATGAAAAATAACTATTCTTTTGGTGACTTCAAAAAAGAAAAAGAATATGAGAAAAAAAAAGTTTTATAAAAAAAAGAGCTCTCAAATAGAATTGAAAAAAATTTTTGATAGTAAACTTCCCTATGAGACCAAAACTAGTCTTTTTATTGCCTTTCGTCTATTCGGAACACAAAATTGATTCATTTTGCGGCTTGAAGTGTAATTTTGAATTACTATTTTTACGAGAAAAAATCTTAATTTTAAGAAAAAGTACACTAAAAGTGAACAAAATCACGCCAAATATGCCGTGTTCACACAAATCTACAATCCTCAATAACTCCTCGAAAAAAAGACGAAATTCAAAAAAATCTTTATAATTTCGAATTCTACGCTGGACGAGCTTTTTAATGATACTACTCACATTTCTCTAAGATGAATATATCGATTGGCCAAAATTGTCTGAACAAAAAAACCCATTTGAGTATATAGTTCCTCCCCCACAAGTGGGGTCGGAACAATAAATCTTAGGCGACAAAAAATCTGATCATGTCAACACCCATTCATTCTGAAAACTCTGAAAGAGTCAACCACATATACTTTATGAATGGAGACGAAAACTGCATGAATAGCTAAAAAATCAATTTGTAAATAATTTAAATCACAATTTTTTCGTTATTGTTTGAGAAAATAAATAGCTATTGCTCGTAAAAATTTACTACCAACCGATTTTTCTCAACGATCATCTTTTGATAAATACCTATACTGCAAAATTTAAAATTATTGTCAAATGTTCTTGTCGAAGCTAAAACTGTTAAAAACATTTGAAATAAAGAAAAGTTGCTAGCTTTTGCCATAAAGTTCTCTAAAAGTGACTAAGTCAATAGCTGTTTATTCTAAACGGTTTTAGCAAAAGAATTTAAAAAAAATGCAAGGTGACAAAAAACAGGGCAGTTAAGTGGTACTATCTTCACAAGAGAATGAGATAATAAACATCATAAGCAAAAAACAAAAAAATTTTGGAAGTAATTTTTTTTTCAAAAACAGTTTTATTTTTGCTTTTCAAATTTTTCAGAACAGAGCTCGAGAACCTTTTGGCATTGAAAGTCTAATATTCGATATCCAAACGATGTAAAAATTACAAATAGCAATGTCTCAAAGATCTTCAGAGCTAAGTGCTAATATCTTAAATGGAGGGGAAAATAATAAAGTTCATAAATTTAAACGAAAATTTTATATTTGTTTTGGGATCTCTTCAATTTGTGCACCCCGTAAGTTATGTACCCCACAGTTACATAGCACGTGTGATGACGTAGTAAATCATCATATAAAATATGGCAAGTTCGGTGGGGTGCAAACATTTTGCACCAATAAGCTGGAGCACAAATGAAAAAAATCTTCACCTTTTTCAAAATTATTTTTCTTTTTTGCTTCTGAGTTTTTTAGAAGAGAACACCAGAATCCCTGTAACATTTAGAAACCTTATACTCAAAGTCTGACAGATTAATTTCCCTCAAATTACTGTATGTTCCACTGAAGGAAAATAAAAAACTCGTGAACGTTTGCCCGCCCGTGATAGGGAGACAAAATAATGATAATTGTCAATCAATTTGTCATTGGTCGGTTGTCGTTTAAAGGTTATTTTCTGGTTGGTTCTAACTGATTTTAAATTTGATTAAACTGGTAGAAACTTTCCCTAAATTAAAGTGGTCGATTACAAATGATCTGTTTTGCTATTTATTAAATGAGAAACCAACTAATTTGTCAAAAATTCAGCCACAAATATTTTTTCTAGAAATTGAGATTTTATCCAATTTAGTTTATGCTAATTAATTTTCTTCCTTTGGACATCAATTCACGCAATCCAATTTTGAAACTTTTGATTTGACAATAATAAAGTCACATTTGGCATCAATTCATTTCAACTTCCATCTTTTTTTTTACTAAAATAAGCTCACTTTTTTATCAAAAACCAATTCTAGACAAAATTTCTAAAAGCTTAGATTTCTTTATGTTGTGTTGATTCAACAGTTCGGTTTTTTAAATTTTGCCTTGTGGTCATTTTTCTGTGGGCCTCTAGAAAATTATGAGATGAGTAGGCATTAGAGAACTGATGTGATGAACTTTCAATTTTTGTTTTCGAAATAATGAGGAGCAGTTTTTCGCGTGCGCACTACAAGGTAAATCAGTGGTCAAATTTGGAAACTGAGCCGAGTTCTTTTTTAGTCTTGAGCAATTTTGAGCCGATTATAAAAATGGTCCGTAAATATCTCCAAAATTGGTCATTAA
Source organism: Convolutriloba macropyga (assembly GCF_964194025.1). NCBI lineage: Eukaryota > Metazoa > Xenacoelomorpha > Acoela > Convolutidae > Convolutriloba > Convolutriloba macropyga. Next base: position 38,648,473 of record NC_134474.1, read on the forward strand.
AAGCAAATTTTCTATTTGTAAACAGTTTTTGAGTATATCGTGATCTTTTTAGCAGCAGGAAAAACGATGATGTGCCATCAGACTATATTAAAGTTTAGCCAAATTGATGTATTGTTTTTGTTTTAAAACAAATAGTCACTATCTATTTAGAGTAACAATTGCGTGGTATGAATTAAGCTCTCTTGTATTCATTTTTTCTTGTTTTCTTAGAGAAATTACTATTTCGAACATTTTTAGCAATAGGCTGGAACAATGAATTTTTTTGCAAAAATGGACAACGATTTTCAACGCAAGATTAGATCTCCCAACTAGTGAATATTGCTTTCTTTTCTACTAAAATACTCATTTTAATATTTTAAATTTCAGATCTGGAAGGATGCGCGAGCAATTTTTTTCAGCGCATATCTTGAAATACGCATGTGTTGCTGCACATAGAATAAATTTGTTGATTATGTCCATGACAAGCATAAGAGAAATTGGCCGGTACTGCATGGATCCAGCAATATTTAACGGAGAAGCTCTGATTTTTAATGAAGAAGCTTACTTTTTAGGATCTTTTGTGCTAGCTCCCCCTCCCCCTGTTTAGTTTTGCACCCCCCCCCCATTTATACGTGAAAAAATATGAAAAATATGCATTTATTAAAAGCTAGCACACCTATTACGTATTTCAATGAAAATTTGTTGCATATAACGTAGGCATCAATAAAAATTTCTGCATTATATCATTTTTGGTGTCATTCAGCTACCAAAAGGGCTCGATTTTTTAGAAGTAATTTTAGGAAACTATTCTAAAAGTGCCTTCAATCTGTCTAGACACTCATGTTTCAGTGAAATGCGAATATCGCTCTTACAATTTGCGAAAACTTAGATTCTATTGGTTGCTAAATTAACGGCTATATAGGGCTGGGGAGGGGGGCTAGCAGAAGAGATCTATTTTTTGACAATTTGTAACGAGGGCTTGGAGTAAAACACTGCCCACAAAGTATAACACTGCCAACAATTATCAATAGGGATTAGAGGGACCAGCAGTTTTGTCATCACTGCAAATGTTTGCTAAGTCAACTCTGAATTAAATTAGCTTTCGATTCATTGCAAATGACGTTATTGAAGCATTATGAGTACTTATTGTTCATCTAGCATCTTAAATTACTAAATGGACCATCAGTTACCTCTAGACTTTCGACATTCAAATTTTGAACTTGCCTATGCAGAGTAGTTCATGTTGAGAGGAGTAGCGATTTCTGAGAAATCAAAGTTTAAAATTTGACCAGTCATTGAAGTTAACAATTGCAACCCATTCGATGCGTTGGCTTTAATTAAAGTCAAAGCTGGAGTCGCTTTCGAGTAGCCTTACTGCGCTGATAACTTTTTGCTAACAATTTGAATTTTTTTGTTTTGTTTACTCGCATTATTTCAGCACTTTGCAGCGCTTTTCAGTGCATATTTTTTAAGGTAAACATTTGAAAATTCATTTCTTGAATAAAATTTCTCGATCCGGATAAATGTTGTTCTGTTGGCCGAGAAAAATGGTGATTATCTCTTTGCTGTTATTTTCTACACTATCCACTGTGATGTCGAGAAAACATGAGACTATTTCCGAAGCTAACTCGGAAACGAAAGCGGAAGCCGAGCAGCGCTTGATGGCGTACCTTGAGAAAACTCTGACCAAATACAGCCCTCCCGATGATTCAAATCAAAAACTCAGCATTCGGGCGGATGTTTATCAAATTGTGGATGTTATGGAAAAGGAGGGCATTTGGTCCGCTAGGATTTTGTTTCAAGTTGGATATAAGGCCAACCTCTCGTGGGATCCGGCTGATTACAAGGGTATCTCTGAGATACTAGTGCCCCCTGGCAAATTCTGGACGCCACCAATAGGTGAGATTAATGTATAATATTGTTATAAGTTAACTTATGACTTATGAAGTTAGGAACATATGACTTGTATATCAATATATGGGGACCTTGTAGTCATCATATCCAAATGATCTCCGTGGTCCTCAAAACTTTACAAAATTATTTGAGGTGCGTGGCTAATAACAGAATCAGGTGAATTCAATTGTAACAAATTGGTTCATGGATTATTGAAGCCAAAAGTACATCATAAAACTACTACGGTCTATATTAATGTGCCTCCTCAAAGAGCAACTTATTTGAATTCACTGCTCTATAGGCTACCAAAACTTATACTTACTAATTCAGTGTTGTGAAATATTTGAGGATATATTTCAGATGTTTCGCATCGAACACACACACATGGTTATCCCATGGTCTCGTTTGAACGGCGAAGCTCGTTATTGTCTCTTCCGAGGTCAGAATCTTGACCCACTCATACGTATTCTGCTGCAGGCCAGGCAAATAATGACATTTTTGGCAATCAGTTTATTAGAGAAAAACCAATTTCTAATCAGGCTGATTTCCAGTTTCTTTGGTTGCTTTGAAGTCAATTAATACTTTCATCTAAACAAAATCAAATTTTTTGAAAAACTCGTTTTCATCAGCATAATGTTGCTTGATTGCGTTGCTGTGGAACTTAATAAAAAATTCACAGAGTTGAATATTAATTTTTATAAAATATTTAAAGCAGAGAAATTAACGAGCTAAAAAATTTTTAATCGTTAATTCTATATTTAAAAGCATCATTTTTTAAATTACGTAATTCAGCACGTGTGGATGCATGTGCAAATAATATCCACCCAATAAGCTGGGGGCGGAGGACACAGAGGGAAAAGATCCTGTTATCGACTAGTTTTTTGTTGAGCTCACGAGTATTTTATTTGGTTTAGTTGTAATTCTGAACTCACGTGTATTATAATTGCTTTTTTGTCTCACTTGTAAGGAATCGAAGAGGCTACAGAGCCCAAGTACGATCTAGTGATGGGCAGCCAGCTAATCAAGAACGAAGGAGACATATCGGCCAGTTACCAGAAGGTGTTGGCCAAGATGCTGTGCTCGTTTGACGTCACCAAGTTCCCATTTGATAACCAGACATGCAGAGTCACTTTCTCTCAGAGGGCAGAAACTTCGTCAGATATTCTCAGTGTAAAAGGTAAAAAAAGCGTTCTTCATGCGCAGTCTTGAACCAAAAATCCCGAAAATATCCCGAAAACCCAAAATTGGATGAGGTGGTCCACATATGATGCCAAAACTTATCTCGGAGTGGGGTGGGGTAGCCTCCCAGACATTAAATACACGCTCTGGAACGCATTAACCACTGGCTCAAAAATGAACCCATCAATAATAAGAATATGCTCGGCAATTTTAAAAAAAATTGACTACTTTTGAAATTTCCATTGTCAACTAGATATTGTGCAATTTAAGTTATGACAATGATGCATATATGTCAAACTATCAATATTCCTAATGTTAGAATTCCTTATCAAAACGTGTTGACAAAATGTATGTTTAAAAGCAGAGATCTTAAATCTTCATCCTACTTCCCAGGTCGATTATAATTGCATATGTCAGGACTATCGTGCGTTCGCAATTGTATATGTCCAGACTATAGTGCGTTCATTTTTTTTCCAGACCGTGTAATTTTGAACGCACGACGCCACCTGGTGCGTTCATTTCGGTCTGGACATATCGACTTTCGGTCTGGCATCTCAACCTGGGTATTCAGGGATCGATTGCAAAACAAAAAATTACGGTAAATTTCAGTGTTTTCAGATTCTTAAGCACTGCGGAAAGAAAAAAACTTGCATATAGACTCAGCATTTACTGATATGCACTTGGAGTTTGATCGGTCAACCGTATACTATTAAATGTTAATTGTGAGGACTAAGCCCAATGCACTTCTTTAAGGCTACATGAGGCAATGGCAATGTAAAAACACGCTGATCAAAACAGTTTACTTATAAACACAGTTGGCAATTGTTTTTGAGGTCGCAACACTGACTTTGAGAGTGTGATTTCATTGTCGAGTGAGCAGTGGGAGATACACACACATACTACGAGAGAGAAGAAGACAATTGTGATCACTGCCTGTCTCACTCGAAGACCACTACACTACTTTCTAGTCTTAGTTCTCCCCATTGTGTCTATCTACATACTTTCAGGGAAGTCAGTCCTGTTCAAAGTCTGCTCCATTGGGAAAACAAAAATTGATGCTCGCAGAGTAAATAGTTGAACAAAAATGAGAATGAAACAACAAATTCAAACTTGAGCTGAAAAATGTTTGATTTTTTTCTCATTTTAATTAATTTTATTGATCTCATTTATAAATATCCATAAGCTAAAATGTCTTTTACGGTAGATAAGATATAGATAAGTTCTACTCCCCGAGTAAATAAGTTCTACGGGGGGGGGGGGTATTCATTCATTGATCCAAAAATTTGAACACATTTAATCAATCAATCAATAAAAACCAAACTCAAAACTCGATGTTATCTTGCAAGGTCTTTGCACGAATAGCAGCAGCTTGCAAGATCATGCAACATAAACAATTTTTCACAAGAATTTTGCAGGATTAATCCCATGTCTCGACCAGGGCAAGGGCATTCCTCCACTAATTTTAAGATTAAATTTATCAGTTTCTTTCAAAAATCCGACATTTTGTTTACGATAGGAAAATAGGCAAAAACAACCAAATTAAAAAAAATTTGAGCATGACTTCTTCATTGCAGGACTCTCCTTTATTCTGCCTCCCGATGCGACTGAGAAGATCTCTTTCTCTGTTACGATTCTTCTGGCTGAGGTGGTCGCCTTCTCCTCCCTCAGTGAGATCCTTCCTGCCAACTCTGCCAACATCCCAGTGTTCCTCTACTTCCTGACTGTAGTCATGTGGCATACAGGCTTCTTGTGCGTAGTGGCGGTCATTGGTAAGTTATTGAATCTGAAATTTTTTGAATTTTATTATTATTTTATTATTATTTCAGCATATTGTGTACTGACCTTTATACCGCATAGTTAGCAGATCTGTTTTCTGATATAATTTCTTAAAGATTCTTCAATTTTAAAAAAAAATTGTTGTTGAGGTTTCTCCCATTAATTATTAGGTAGATGTACAAGGAGAACGTTTTTTCCATTGATATCTTGGACACGCCTGTGAGTAAATTTTAACGCTTCATTGTTTAAACTGTTTTAGGGAATAAAAAATATTTCTCGTATAATGAACTGCATTGTGAGTTACATTGTTTGCAAATTCGCTAAAAATCATTGTGAAATGCTTAAACTATTGAAGAAATGCGCATGTGAGAAATGTGAGTGTTTTAGTTGTGAACTTGAGTCACAATGGGTGGCGTATGTGGATGGGGAGGAAGCTATCCTTCATAATCAGCTCAAAGTGGCTCTATTTGATTGGCCTCACTCCACTGTCCAATCAGAGCAGATACAGACACTTCACCAGGTTATACAAATTATCAAAATTGTAGGTTTCCACACTGAAACCAGCAAAAAACACCGAAAAATAGAAAAAATGGATTCCAAAGTTGTGTATAATTCCATTAAAAGTAAATATTATTTCGAAGCTTGCAGCTCAAAACTCTTACAACTTTTTGGGCTTCAATGGGATGTCAAGGGAGACGGGTAAAATGATGTAAGAGTGAGGGCGTAAAAGATACATCAACCCCCACTCTTACGTCACTTTGGTTTGTCAAGAACGGCAAAATGATGTAAGAGTCTGGGAGCAATTTTTCCATTACCCCAAAACTGTTACATTATCTTATCCCCCTTAACAGACCAAAAAGATGTAAGGGAAGGGAGTTAATTTATCTTTTACCCCTCACACTTACATCATTTCACACCCCATTGCAGCCCATTGAATCCCAAAAAGATGTATGTAAGAGTTTTGACTTACTATTTAGAAAAAATCCTCCCATTTCATCCCAAATTTTACATCGCTATACCCTATTGGCAGGTCCTCTCTTACACAATTTAATCCCTCTCAACAAGATACCCACACTCTTAGACCATTTTACCCCACTTGGCAGCCCCACCCCTTTTCCATTTAACCCTAACCCTTAAACTATTTTAACCACCCGGGCAGCCCCACTCTTATACCATTTTAAACCTTCTCAACAAGTTACCCCCACTCGTACATTATTTTACCACCAAAGGATGCCTTAATCTTATATTGCTTTAAACACCCCATACTAGAAGACTGACAGTCTTGATCCCACAACCTCAGTACCTTCAGCCGGTTCTCCTTGGCCTCCAGGCCATTAAGGCCTGCCTAATTCTTGACGCTTCATATATATATATATATATATATATATATATATATATATATATGTATATATATATATATATATATATATATGAATAAATATTTTTTGAATTACTCCTTCTCAACAAATTATCCCCTACCCTTATATCTTGTTACACACCTTGGAGGCCCAATTTTTTCAGAACCCTCTCCTCTGAACGAATTATCCCTCACTATTACAACGTTCTACCCAACTCATCAGCCCAATTCATAGGTAGGGGATAATTCTTGGAAAGTCTTTTAATTGGAGCCAATTGCAGCACACTCTAACACGGCAATTTTGGTCAGGGCGAATTATTCAAAAGTGTTGCCTTTGTTGCCTTTGTTGCCTATTGTAGCCCACTCATAAATCGCAATTTTGTCCAGAGTGTAATTCCTCAAAGGTCCTCCCACTGCAGCCCATTGTAGCCCACTCTTACTTCGCAATTTTGGACAAGGGTAATTCCTAAAAAGTTTTCCCATTGCAGCCCACTTTTAAATCGCAATTTGGGCCAGGGGGAGGGCGTTAATTCCTCAAAAGTCCTCCCATTGCAGCCCATTGCAGACCCACTCTGCCTTGCAATTTTGGTCAGCGGGGGTATAAATCCTCAAAATTTTTCCTTTTGCAACTCATCAAAGCCAACTCTTGCTTCGCAATTTCTGTAGGTAGAGGTTAATTCGACAAAAGTCTTATATCATTTTGCCCCCAGAATAAATTACCACCTCATTCTTCATCAATTTACTCCCCATGGACAAATTAACCCACCCCCACACTCATAAAAAATGGAAAGATTTTAGGGATGTCATTCAACCCGGGTGAGAGAATTTTTTAAAATTAACTTTCAGAAAAGATAATTACTCTCGCACGAATAGTTGCTTATAGAAAAGAGGTTTTTTCTTGCAATTTTTGTGTTGCCAATTTGATTTTGCATTGAATTCTCACATTTTGTTGATCATCCAAATTGCTTCTTTTCTGTGTTTAAAGCAGCTGAGCTCAATGGGGAGGCAGTTATGTATTTTTAGTGAAATAAAACAGCATAGTATAGCAGTAGTAGTGTTAAAACTTAGCTAAATTTGATACTCTGTACAATACTCCGATGACATAATTCCTTGCATCTTAAATCTGCCGGACTCAGAGATACTTCGCGTTGCTCATAATATTGCGTACGCTTCTTAATTCAAAAACAATTCAAATTAAACAGCTCAACAACCAAAAGATATTTTCTGTTTTTAAATATATCGTAGAAATATGCATATTGAGAAAGCTCAGTAGCAGAGGATCAAATTGCCTGCTAAACTGCAACAAAACAAAAATTTTGTAGTGACATTTTTTTTCATATTCATTCACGTGCGCTCATGCGTTTTTGCAAACATTCAGACGTTGCTCTTGTTGGCTGCAAACGAAAAGTCAATAAAAGAAATAAGATTTTTTCCTTTTGCGCCCCATATTTATGGGTACCTTTTATTTGCAACCCTCAGACGCACGTGCCATGCTTTTATATAAGGGTATTACCATGTAATGGCACGTGCTCTGTAACTGGGGAGTTTATACAAAAATATTCAAAGGAAAAATGAACAAAAGTATCACTATGAGATGCTTATAGAAACAAAAATACATCGGCAATTAGAATGCTTCAACTTCATAAAACAAGAATATGTTATTTACGGATGCGGGAAGGCAAACTTTTTGTGCAAACTCAAATTTTGCATTTCTACAATCAATAGAAATTTTTACTAAAGTATCATTATTATAAAGTACTGCAATAAATTTGTGAAATGTTTTTCTTAAGAAAAACTGCTAACAAAAAGGCTTAAAAAACAAAACAAGAATACCAACAATTTTAAATATAAGGAGCTATGAAAATTTGTTAAGAAAATACTATTTACCTAGAATTTTGATTTATTTATCATGTTCAAATGGGACGTGATCAAATAATGACCCTTCTACCGAAAATTTGGTTGTGAACTCGAAAAGAGAAAAAATTTCCGGTAAGCTTTTTCTTTCAATGAACTTTTTTCTATACATGCTCCTTAATTTTGCATATATTTTTATCTTTTTTTTCAAAAGTTAAATTTTCCTCTTCTTGCAATGATTCTTCAATTCAATCTTCCAGCGATGATTCCTGGCAATTAGCTGATTTTTGTTTTTTTAATCCCTTAGCAGTTCTTGAGCTTGCTTAGCTTATAAATAGTTAGCTTTCATATTAAACAAATGATCTGTTGTTCCATGCAGTTCACAAACCTGTTCTCTATGTAATCTTCCTATCATACTTCAACTGAATCTCCATAATTTGGCTTCTGCGCTCATCTTTAAATAAGGAAAAATATTGTACCACTTGGTACACCCAATTCAAATAAAATTCAGCATCTTTTTTTCAGGAAGTAATAAAATTTTAGTTATAATGATTGCGCATAGGCTATTAAATTCTCAGTTTAATTGATGTACAAGTAAGTGCTGATCTCAAAACTAACAGTTGAGTGATGTGGGATGAATTTGTTTATTTTGACACAATTAACCGATATGGGGTCGGTAGCTTCATGTAACCTTTTTTCAGTTTCCGACCTCCAAAATTGAGCGTTTTGGATCGCCTCGGACTTCACACACTGGGAATTGCACTAGAGGTTAAAACACAAAGTGATGACACTGATGAACAAGATGACAAATCTAGAAGGGATGCAGAGTTTGAGCTGGAAAAGGAGAAAAACGAAGTGCGATGGCGATTTCTGGCAATTGTTGTCGATCGCATATGTCTTTTCATACATGTTTTTGCCACCACCTTTAACCTGACCTTTTTCGTGTGCAGAATGTTCCTTTATTGATAACAGTTGATAACCGTTGATAACTGTTCGCTTACTTTTTGTGATCAGGTTTGATTGTAATAATTATAATAATGAAACATCGAAGTTCACCTTCGATACTCGTTTTCTTTTTAGAAAAAATTATATGGAACTAGTTGTCAATTTCTGCGATGAAATGAAATTTAACATTTGATCATATTACAGTTTGCCTTAATCGGGGTTTCTGGGATGACCCAGACAAAAAGTTGGCCGTTGACAAAAAGTTGATCAGACAAAAAGTTGATCAGAGAATTCAGATAGTAAACTGGCAATAGTTGGAACTTGTGCTAATTAGTCAGACTATAAATCGAATTAACGCGTCTCTGTGGACTTATGATTCGACATAGCGTGCTTATGATTTGAAAAAAAACGGAGAAAAGTCATGGTCCAGAAAGTTCACGTGTCTGAAAGGGTACGTAATAAATTGTCCCATCAAATTTCTGTCACCTACCTCACTCCGGGATTGCCAATTTAAATTTGGACAGACCTTCTGCAGATTGAGCGTAATCTGAACGACAGAATTTTAATTTGCTCTTTTTGTTGAACCACTAACGTGTCAAGATATGATTGATAATGGTTGAGACTAGCCGTTACATACCATTAAAAAGACATAAAAATTATCATAAAAAAATAAACACCAAGGAAATAATCAAACTCGAAGAAAATTCAAAAAGTTGATCTTCACAACAATCTTAACACCTCTAGCGCAGCAAACAACAATTCTGTCAAGCAAAATTAAACGGATTCACCTCCAAACCCCACCCACTACATACACGTTTTCATTTAAAAAATTCAGTATAAATCCAAAAGCAAGACTAAACATGTTTCTAAGAAAAATAGAAACATAGTTATAAAACATCAATTCATGTTTTCTTTCTAAATACAAAAACAAAATTTTTAAAAGGTTCAATCTTTCTGTTAAACGGGATTTTTTCAAGCTGAAGAACCAAAAGTTGTTCAGGTTTTCCCAGCAATATTTATCGTTTTTTGTTTTATTTACATCTGCTTAGGTCGAGAGTTTTGCTTAACGCTAAAATAACTGAGAACTTTTATAGTTCTCTTGAGAAATCACGAACCTTTATCAGTGACACTGTTGTTTTAAAAAATTTTGCTGAAATTAGCTCTTTCTCTATGAGAAGGAAGTCCTTTTGCGTTATCTTTCTGTTTTCTAAGACAACATGCCTTTACTCCGCATTTGGTTTGTGGGTTTAATCAAGGCATTTTTCAAGATGATTTTCAACGCTATTCTGCAAAGCAGAAAATTTCAATTGTCTGTTTGTGGGTTCATTGTTATGGAAAACCACACCAGTTGAATGATACTCAATTTTTGTATGCAAAACAAATGCCGTCCCTTAGTACTACATATAGCGTATGCCAAAAGCCTTTGAGCAACATGGAAACAAAAAAAATTCCGCGTAATTCATTCTTCGCAAAAACCATCCGAACATTCTGGACTCGCCGATGTTTCTAAATGCAAATGAGTTTCAAAACTTCAAGAATTTTCAGTTTCGAAATGATCAGTTCCAGTAGCTTGCTCAATCATGTATTATTTCAAGTGCTCCTACCATAGCGAGATATATTCTGGTCACTGCTATTGTTGCGTCGTATCATTAAGTGAGTTCCCCTCTCATTATTAGAAAAGTACCACCTGATTTGTAAAAGACCTTGTCAGACCATTGGCTAGCTAAAAAAACAAAGCGGTCAAAAAAACGAGTGTCCAAAAAGCAACAAATATGCTTTATCGTTGTATTTTAGGTCAACAAGGAAAAAATATAAAATAAAGGCTAGACTATGATACTTTGTTCAAATTATCAAATCATGGAATAATTAGACAATGCACAGGTTTTACTAGTTACTCATTTGTGCACATTTCTTAATTTTTCATTGGGAAGATAAATTTCTCATTATTGTTCTTAATTTACATATCTGCACTATAGAATTTTTTTGCAGCGATTAAAACCTGGTATGCTTGGTTATGTGATTGCAATTCAAAAATTATCACCATATTGACCATGTTATTGATCCGACCCCACTTTTAGTGGGGAGAGGAACTATATACTCAACTGGGTTTTTTTTTGTTCAGACAATTTTGGCCGATCGATATAATCATCGTAGAGAGTTGAGACTGATACCATTAGAAAGCTCGTCCTGCGTAGAATATGAAATTGAAAAGAATTTTTTTATTACAGGGAGTTATCGATGTTTAAACTTTGAGTAAAGTACAGTGAATTTCGTTGTTTCTAATCACATTTTCCATAATTTTTGACCAAATTTTTGTTAATTTTGCAAAAATATATTGAAATTATTGACGGTAGTGCCATTGATCTTATCTTAAACGAGAGAGGGGGGTTGCTGAAATGTTCGATCTAAGCCTTTTGGCTAAAATTTATGCTAAATTTTTCAAAAATCATACTTTTTTTGCGTGAAAAATGGGACCAAAGTTTTTTTGGCCCGCTTTTACTAAATTTGATGGAAGTAGACACCGTAAAACTGCATCTATAGTCATCGAAAGCTTGAAGAAAGCGCTAGTTAAACTCCCGCTAGTTTCAAGTGTCTTCAGAAATCTTACTTTTGCCAGATTTTTGCAAATTTGATCTCGATAATTAAACGAAATGCATTATTTATTTTTGATATACTGAAAAATTTTGCAAAAAAATTGATCATTTTCGCAACCACTCAAAAATTTGAGTGTTTTCGTAGTTGTGCAGCAATATCAGGGTTGATATTGATCTCAACATGGATTCATACGGTAAAAAATTTTAGATTTTAATGGGGCGCGGCCTTTCTTAAAAAACATATTTGCGCACATAGCTTCTTATGCATATTGCTGACAAGAATTTCCAGTGAGGGCTCTTTTGTTGACAGACACTATTTACAAATTTGCCGTAAAATATGATTTTTAGTGTTCATTTTTGTAAATAGTATCTGTCAAAAAAATGCCCTCATTTGAAATTCTTGTAAGCAATATGCGTAAAAAAGTTTTTATAAAAATGGCTGCACCCCGTTAAAATCTAAAATTCCATGGATCCACAAAATTACAGTATGAATCCATGGTGGGATCAATATCAGAGTAAAGCTGGTATTTTTTACGGCTCTGACAAATTGCTTTCGTAAAATTTTGTGGATTTCTTATGTTTCGCTTTCAATTTTTTAAACTTTGTAGTCTAATGACTCAGTCACCCCAATCAGTGACCGCTATGACTTCTTAGGTGGTATATTTGAACCAGACAATGTTTTCAGTTGATACCTAATGTCTCTTATGAATATGAAATCATTTGTTTTAAGAAAATGTTGGCGACTTTTTGAACTTTGTCAACATTTTTGCCCATTTCTCTCAGCTTCGGCGTAACCTCGGTAAATACAAGCAAAACCCATTTTCTGTTAGTCGATAAATCAATGTCTGCAGCGATCTTATTTAACTAATGGATTCTTGGTCTTGACACTACAAGTTTCAATTTTGTTGCATAACTGCAGATTTTTTTGAGTGCATTTTGTTTTGGTGTCGAATTATCACATTATTGACAGGTCCAGTTGAAGATAAGCTTAGTTGAAAAATTGAACAGGGTTGAAAAAAGGCGTATCTGTATATGTTAATTGTTTTTATTGAAAAGTTTGCCTTTTTGGTCTGAGACACTGTTCTTTCTCAAAATTTTGTGATTTTTTTTTTGCATAAGTTGTCTTTCCTTTGGTTGTTGTACGACAAATACCTAATAATGATAGATCTCAATTGCTTCCCCAGGCCATATAACAACCTTTTTAACTTTTCAGTATAGAGCTATTTATTGTAGTGACTTTCAAAATAACTTTTAAAAAAAGATTTTTCAACTGTTTCTTTCTGGTTTGATTCTTGTCACCATGTAGCTCAATCTCACTAATAAGAAGTCGCAATTAATTTTGTTGATTCAAACATTATTTGCGCGGTTGGTTATATGTTTTGAGTGATCGCTTGGACCATTTAATTTCAAAAAAAAAATTTGAGATTTCCTTACTGTTCACTTTTGGGTTTCTTTTTGTTGTCATTTTTATTTAGTCCTTTTATAAGGAAACGCCATTGACTTTTAGACGAGAACCCAGTTATGATTTACAGCCTTTGCAGATAACATCTTATAAATGTAGTGACCTGAACACTGTGGTGTAAAATTGTTTGTGAAGATTTGGCTTCTGCCTGTTTGTGTTATTTTGTAGTCTCGTGACTTAGTTTCATTAATGACAGGTGGTGTTATAAATTCTGAGGTGTTGCATCTTATTTGATCTCTTTTTGTTGAAATCTTATGTCTGTTATGACATTTGAAAAAAAAATTTCAAATATTTGAAAAATATTTACATTTTTGAGCTCGACCATTTTTTTAAATTGTTTTGTTTGGTCGATACGTAGCTTAGTCACTGTAAAGACCAGTCACAACCCGTTTCTACTGAGCTACAAGTTGAATAATAAATGTTTTAGTTCCAACCAATTGTTTCTCGGCTTTGTTAATACTGTTACTACAAAATTTTAATACGTATTTGAGATTTCTTTATTTGTTTTCTCTTAAAATTATAACGCTATTGTTAGGTCTCATTGGTTTTGAAATAATGCACAATTGAACTTTTTCATTGCTCTTAGTAACAAGTTTATGTTTTCAACGGTTTCAACGGTTTCACTGCCATTTCGTGCAAAGTTTAGCTTTGCCGGTATTTGTCCTTCTTTTGTAGTCGTATGACGTACACTGGATATTGACAGGTCTCAAATTTGTCATATTCAGATATAAATTTTTGGTGATTTCACTCAAAATTTAATGATAATAATCATTTTTGAAATCAATTGTTTTCAAAAAAATAGATATGTATTTCCAGACTTTGCACCTTTTTGATCTGTTTACCGACCTGTTACGCAGTCGCACTCAGAACAGGTCCCATATCTTTTCATTGAAGTATAGATTATTCTGTTTTGGTTAAATTTTATCTGATGCAAGGTTGGTTTTAAAAATTATAGACATCGAGTTTTGGTCCTACTTAAAATTTGTTATTTAATTTTTTTATAGTCTTTTCTCGGTTTTATCGGCCCTCTAGCGTGGCACTATTGTATTCCATTATGGCTTATTGAGCGATTTGTATGTTTTTGAAACTTTTCTATCGGTTCATCATTTGGTAGCTAAATAGGTCAAGAATGTGGATGAGCAGGGTTGGAACATTATGTGCGTACGCACATTATCGAGCCTCCTTGTTACCTCAAGAGAAAATCCAGGATTTATAAAGTTGATATGACACATATTATAATCAGATACAACACAGCGAAGATTTTTTGGTGGTTTTATCTCTTACCTGTTTTCTTCTTAAGAGAGCAGCATTCATGAAAATGATGAAACAAATACATGGGAGACTTGTTTTGCTGCAATTTCACATGGTAAAAATAGTGGCGTAGTTACTGATATACAAAACAAAAGGCCATACGCAAGTTGATTTTAACAGTGCGCAACCTACAATGCACAAAAACACTTTTCAAGTAATCCCTCATATGCAACCAACCTTCGGCTAATAACATCTTAAAAATTTTTTCATTCTTCGTTTAAGACTGTTTGTGAGTCAAAAAAATATTAAAAGCGTCTCAAAAGGAAAAAAAGGAAAAGGAATCATATAAATGCCAGCCCAAAGCTATTCGCAAAATATTTGTTCCGATCCCACTCTTATTGGGGAAGAACTATATACTCAAATGGGTTTTTTGTTCAGAAAATTTTGGCCGATCGATATAATTATCGTAGAGAATTGTGAGGGGTATCATTAGAAAGCTCGTCCGGCGTAGAATTGGGAATTAAAAAGACTTTTTGATTTTCGGTTTTTTTAGGGAATTGTCGGGGTCTAAAATTTTATGAATAGTAGACGATATTGAGTTGTTTTTTATTCGGATTTCTGATTTTTTGAGCAAATTTTTGTTAATTTTGCTAAAATATGTAGAAATTGTGTTATTGATCTTATCCTATAGAGGGGGGTTGCTGAATTGAGCGATCTGAGGTTTTTAGCTAAAATTTAGGCTAAATTGTTTAAAATTCAGACATTTTTTGTCACAAATGGTACCAAATATGTTTTTTAGCCCACTCTCTCTGAATTTGCTGGGAGTAAACACCCTAATATTGCAACCATGGAACTTGTAAGTTTTGCACTCCCGCTGGCTATAAAAGTCTGACTGGCTGAAAATATAGTTTTGTGAGATTATCGCAAAAGTAATCTCGATAATTAAACAAAATGCGCTACTTATTTTTGATATACTGAAAATATTTGTCAAAAAATTAATCAATTTTGCGGTCACTCGAAGCGTTGAGTGTTCTCGTAGCAGCAATATCTGGGTTGATATTGATCTCAACATGGATCTTCACTGTAAGAAACTCTTAGATTTGAATGGAGCGCCGACTCTTTAAAAAAATTATTTCCCCATTTAGTTGTTTATGCATATTACTGACAAGAATTGCAAATCAGGGTTTTTTATTGACAGATACGATTTACGAAATATGAGGCCCAACAAACATATGTTATTGTCTTACAGTCAAACTCGTGGTCTTTATGGCTTTGACCAATTGTTTTCGTAAAATTTTATTGATTTGCTAAGTTTTGCTTTCATTTTTTGTATTTTTGCAGTCTAGCGACTTAGTCGCCCCAATCAAAGATCCAAATGGCTTACTAGGAAGTATAAGTGAACCAGACAATGCTTTCAGTTGTTATCTAATGTCTCTCATGGCTTTGAATTTTTTTGTTTTAAAAAATGTCAGCGCACTTTTGAACTTTGCTAATAATTTCTCCTATTTCTCACAGCTTCGGGCATAGTCTCTGTAAAAACAAGCAAACACTCATTTCGTGGCCGCTATGAAACTGATCGCTATAACGTTTTTATATTAAACTGAAGGATTCTTGGTTTTTACTACGAGTTTTTCATTTTTTTAAACATTTGAGCTTAATCGCAGACTTTATGAGTTCGTTTTGCTTCGTTGTCGAATTATCACATTACTGACAGGTCCACATGAAGGAAAACGTAGATGGGAAAGTGAACATGGTCGAAAAACGGAATATCTGAATAAATTAATTGTTTTTGTTGAAAATGTGCGATTTCGGGCTGAGACACAGTTCTCTAGCAAAATTCAGTTAACTGCGAATGTTTTTGCGAATGTTTGTCTTCCTTTTAATTGTTGTACGACATATGCATGATAGATCTCAATTGACGTTTAACAACTTTTCCCATGACGTTTAACAACCTATTTAAACCTTTCAGTATAAAGCTATTTCTTTTAATGACTTTCAAATTAAATTTGAAAACTTTAACTTTAATTTTTTCAACTGTTTTCTTTTTGATTTGATTTTCGTCATCAAACAACTCAATCTCACAAATAAAAAGTCTCAATTCCCTTTGTTCATTAAAAAATTATTTTATTGGACGGTTATATGTTTTGCCTATATGTTTTGGACGGTTATACGGTTATATGTTTTGCAACTGATTGCTTGGACCATTTAGTTTCATAAAAAAAATTCGAGATCTCCATCGTTTTCTATTTTTGGGTTTCTTTTTGTTGTCATTTCTATGTAGTTCTTTTATAAGGAATTGCCCTTTGATGTTCAGATGAGAACGGAGTGATGATTTACAGCTCTTGCAGATAACGTCTAATAAACATTGTGCCTTGAACACTGATGTGTCTTAAAATTATCTGTAAAGATTCGGCTTCTGCCTGTATCTGTTAATTTGTAGTCTCGCGACTTAGAATCATTAATGACAAGCCCAATTGACTTTATGAGATGTTGCGTCGTAATCGGTCTCTTTTTGTTGAAATCTTATGTGTGTTTTTACTCTTGAAAAAACTTGTTTTCAAAAAATGTTTGAGTTTTTTTAGCGTCGCCATTTTTTTAAACTTGTTTTTGGCGAATTTGCAGCTTAGTCTCTGTAGAGACAGGTCCAAACTTGGAAATATTGCGCAATTGAACATTTTTAATGCTCTTAGTGGCATGTTTATGGTTTTAAAGGGTTTCACTGCCAATTTTGCGCAAACTTTTATTTTGCCGGTATTTGTCCTTTTTGTAGTCCTATGACGTGCACTGGATAATGACAGGTCTCAATTGCTTCCTATGGAGACAAAGTTAGCCTTTAGTGATTTCGGTTATTATCTAATAATATTAATCAATTTTCAAATCAATTGTTTTCAAAAATAAAACCGTATTACTGAACTTCGCACCTTTTTGCTCTTTTTGTCCTCCCGTTACCTAGACGCATTGAGAACTGGTCCCATATTTTTTCTATTGAAGTAGAGATTAATTTCGTTATGTTAAGGGTTTATCTGATGCAAGGCTGATTTTGTTATGATTTTTTTTAAAGTATAGACCTCGAGTTTTGATTGTAATTATGGTTTGTTATTTGATTTTTATTATTGTCTTTTCCGGTAGTCCCATTAAGAAAAATTTTAAACAGCCCTCTAGCGTGGCCTTATTGTATTCCATTAATGATTTATTGAACATGCATATTTGGGAAGTTTTTCTATCTGTTCATCATTTGGTAGCCAATTATGTCAAGAATGTGGATGAGCGCCCAGGATGAATTCCGCGACCTAAGACAGTTATTGGCCAGACGGACTTGGGTCGCGGACAGGGGGGTCCGGTGCAACCGTCCACATTTGTCTGGAAAAAATTTGGGTCGCGCCTTCCGTCTGGCCAATGGCAAATTTGGTCTGTTCGGTCTGGCGAATACCCATATTTCGGTCTGTTTGGTCTGGCCAATACCCATATTTCGGTCTGTTCGATCTGTTCGGTCGGAACATTATTTGCGTACGCATATTACCGAGCCTCCTTTTTTTATATTCAAGAGACAATACATTTCAAGTTTTTTCTGTCTTAGAAACAAATTTTTTAATGCAGCGGGGCCAAAATTTTGGGACAAAAGTAGCCAAGACAATTTGCTTTCAATTTAATTTGTTTTGTCGGGTGTTAAAACTGTAGGACAGAATCACTTTGTAAAATTTAAAACTGCTTTTACCGTGCAATCCTATTTGTTTTGAGTTCACTTTGTATTTCATCGTTATTCACCTGTTAAATCCAACCCTGCATTAAAAAGATAATTTGATCATATTTTTTCAAACATCTCTTGGGATAAAACATCACTCCCCAGGATGAAGTCCGCGACCCAAGACAGGTATTGTCCAGACCGACCATACCAAAACAGATCCAATTAAATACGTAGGAAGAAAACCTTTACTGTGTTCTATTTTTATCCGGATTATCCATCCCCTTAGCAAGAAAACTGTGTATAGCGAATCAGAAACAGCCGCGTATGCCAAGTAAGCAGAAAAAATTGTTAACAAACTGAATGAAAACAAGAATTCACAATTTCGATCATTGTCAGCCTAGCAACTCGAAATAGCACATAAACTCAGCAATAAAATTGTTGAAATAATATATACTTGAGCAGTATACTTGTTACTGCGTCTTGCCAAAACCAAACCCTTGAGCAGTATAACTGTTAAATTGTTACTGTGTCTTGATGCCAAAATTTGTCTTGAGCAATATTGTATCTAATATTTTGTCTAGTATCGAAAACGTAAAGAACCGTGAATTCAATTTTCCGTGTCCTGATTTGCAATCTTCAAATCGTGAGTACTCTGTGAAAATCGCAACACACAACCTAGTATTAAGTTAGAAACAATTTTTTCACAACACTTCTCAGGCATATATTTTTGCCATTGATTTGTTTAATCCAAACGATTTAACTAGTAAACATATAGAGATCCAGTATTGCAAGATCTGAGAACCCAGTTCAATTGAGATGAAAATTTAAAAAAACTAAGTTAGTTAAATTAGTTGAATGCAACGTAAAGTACAGCAAAACGGATATACATTTACAAAAGCAAACTGCATAAACGAAGTTTCCGGACAGATTTTGTAACTACTCAGAACGAACTGGTCGGTTTAAAACTTTCTTTGTGAAACACAAAGAGAGCAGCCGTTACATTTGGTCCGCAGACCCGGACAATGATATACAAACTGCTGTCCAACTCAACAAGTGAAGTGCCAAAGGCATCAACGAATAAAACAAAACTCAACAGGCAATTCAACGACGCAAAGCCAATTAGGCATAGTGCATTAGAAGTCGAATAGCAAGGCTTAATTGAAGCAAATAAACAAACGTACGGAAACCCTATGATTTCCTTTTTTTTCAGCACGGAAAACTTAAATTAAAAATTCCACAATTTTCAACACGGAAATCTTAACATAAGAATTCAGAGATTCAAGCTGCAGTCCCAAAGTAGAAACGAAGTGACTCCGTCACAGAGACAAGTCATTTTGCAAAGGCAAATTAGCAACTGCCCAAAAGAACTCGACGCAAAAAATAAGGAGCGCCAGGTGCTAATCAGGAACAACGATAGATCAAGCAAACTCAAGACCATTTATCAACAGCTACTGACGCTTGGCGACTACTTTGCATTCTTCTTCGGAAGCGGGCAAGTTTTCTTCTTGATCCCGAATTGTTTGAACATTACCAAGCTGAACGATAAAATTACTTACAAAAATTAAACGCAGATTGGTTACCATACATTCGCGGAGAAGCAAACATGACGGATCAAGAGAATCAATTCGTACAATTGACAAGCAATTCAGAACCAACTGCAGCTAAGACTTCACAGCAGTCTGTTGCAGGAATTTCTCAACGAACTGTTGAAAATGGAAACCTAAACAGGGACAACATTTCAAAGGTCTCCTCTTTGCATCAAAAATAATGTTGGAGAAAACTGAATTCGAAATGCAGGAACAAATTTTTGAAGAAGAAGGTGCACTGAAACTGGAATACGAGAAAGAAGCTCTTGACGCAAGAGCATCAGATTCTGATGATAGTGCAGCCCCTAGTATTCGTAGTAGATCACCATTGAAGTGGAAAACGCCGAAGAACAAAGATGTTTCCGACCGTCTCGATAACTCGAAAAAATTATCCAACTTGCACAATTTTAGTTTCGAGCGTGCGACAACCAGGATTGACTACAATTATCCCCAGATAAGCTTCAACCGCGAAGGTGTACTCAATTCACTGTCTGCAAGCGGAGAGCGTGCCAGCTCAGCCCGGGAACAAGACAAGTTTAAGCGTAATAAACCAAGCAATAGTAGTCAACTACCAAAGTTGATGTTAAGTTCTTTCGGCGGAAATGCCCTAGAGTGGCCGGAGTGGTCGAATATGTTCAAAGCAACGGTTCACCATCGCGTTATACCTGACTCAGAAAAAATTGAAAAACTTTGTTGAAAAGTAGAGCAAAGTCAGCTATGTCAGGAATGTGCTATTCGGGAGAGTTTTACGCTCAAGCGTGGGAGCTCCGAGGACGACGGAAGTTTGGGCAACCTTATTTGGTCGCTCGGCTTAACACATTGCGAAAACAACACCGATTTCAAATGCTCGACTCAATGGCTTTAATTAATTACTCAATAACAATCAGCAACCTAGTTAAGGTACTGAAGCAATACAATTTTGAGGGCGACCTGCGTTCAACTTCAACACTGCAAGTGGCAATTGAAAAACTGCCTCCAAATCTGAAAGAAAGTGCTTCTTCTTCGTTGACGAGTGCCAAGAAGATAGACTCAACCTCATTCTCCTTGAAAAGTGGTTAGCTCAAATGGTTTTTGTCCATGAAGGAATGCCATCAACCAAGAGCGTACGAAAGGAAGCTGATCAACCAAAATCTAACAAGGAAAAACGATTCTCAAAATCGCCAAATGTTAGTGCGAGTTCAAATGCTAACGAATCGAAGCAAATGCAAAACAAGAACTCTCCACTAGCCGATGGCACTCATAAAAGAAGGAACTGTCCAATAGTTAAGAATATGAATGTCACCAACCGCTATACAGCAGTGAGAAAAGAACGCTTTTGTTACGGATGTCTGGGGAGAGAGCATGCAATCGAAGATTGTAAATTCCACCCGGGCGGTATAAATGGATGTACCAAAAAACGAAACAGACTGCTACACTCAGAAAATCAAATGGACGAGTGTAGTCACGCAGTTAATTTAAGCGCAGCAACAATCAACCATAGTAACCAATTTACTAGTTTTCTTCAAATAGTTCCGGTATCGGTTCAGAGCGGTGGTAACAGGTTGACTACCTACGCTTTCCTCGATACTGGGTCAACAGTATCATTCATCGATCAAAGCATCAAGGATCAACTACAAGCCAAAGGCACTGACGTTAGCTTGAACATAGCTGGCATACATGGAACGCAAGATTTGAGGACATAGAAGGTTCCTATTACAAAAAATGGACTAAATTCAAGGGTGTATTCGATTGAAGCGTTTGCAAACCATTCAATCTCGTTAGGAAACACTGCATATGATTACAAGGAACTCAAGAACAACTTCAGACACTTGAATGTTCTCACTAACAGAAGATTCAACCTGATGGAAGTAGGCATCATACTTGGACAAGAAGTTTACGAAGATCAGCGTCAATTTTACAACAAAATTGGAACACAAAGTGAGCCTTTAGCCGTCTTAACAGAATTAGGATGGGTAGTCAGTGGTCATATGACATGCAAGAAAAACCAAAAAGTTTGTCATTTCACCTCCACAGAAGATGTGAAAGTTTCAGAAAACACCCAATCATGGTGGGACATAGAAATTTATGCTTCCATAGTAAATGGTGTACGTCAATCAAAGAAAGAGCAGCAGGCTCAGAAGTTCTTAGAGAGCACGAAAAAGTTAACAGGCGAGCGGTATGAAGTAGGCATGCTCTGGAGTGAAGCGCAGCCCAATCTGCCAAACAACTACGCCTTGGCCCTTGGTCAGTTCTACTCATTGGACCGAAGACTCCAAAAGTACCCCAATTTGAAAGAAATATATCAACAGTCAATTGATGCAGATGTTGAAAAAGGATTTGTGAAGATCCTGAAAAAATTGGAAGTCAGAGGCACTTTCGGAAAGGAATGGTATTTGCCGCACCATCCAGTACTAATCTCCAACAAACCGGGTAAAGTTCGTCGCGTTTGCAACGTTGCAGCAACGTACAACAATTTATGCCTAAAGGGCAAACTATTAGCCGGACACTATCTATTACACGGACTGATTGGAACAGTATTTAGATTTCGAGAGGGACCAATAGCCCTAACCGCAGATATTGAATCAATGTTTCTGCAAGTACAAGTTCCTGAACGAGATAAAGGCTGATTGAGATTCCTGTGGCGACCAACAATGAACAAACTTGTGCCAATTTACGAGAATCAACGTCATACCTTCGGAGCAAAGAGTTCACCAACATATGCCCACTACGCTCTGGAGCTAGTAGCGATCGATAATGAGGACGAGTTCCCAATTGCAGCAAACACAATCCAAAACAACTTCTACATGGATGATTTCATCAAGTCAGTCGAAACACCTGAAGAAGCAATCAAGGTTTTTAAACAACTACAACATCTTCTCTCAAAACATGGATTTGAACTCAAGAAGTGGATTACCGACAGCGACCTGGTAACCAACGCAAACCCAGAGGACTTGAGATCAATCATCAACACAAAGCAGGTTGAAGTAGAACCCAACAAGGAAAGTTCATCCGTGCTTTGGCTTCAGTGGACGATTACCGATGATAGTCTACAGGTTTTTAGAGGCACAAGCAAAAAATTTCAGATGCCAATCACCCAAAGGAAGATCTTATCTCTCGTTTATTCCGTGTTTGATCCTCCTTGACTGTTTGCACCATTCAGTGTTCATAAGAGACGACTCCTGAAGAGCATATGGACCAAAAATGTCAGTGGCCCCATGACAGGTAAGATAAGTCAAAAAGTTTGTCATTTCGCCTCCACAGATGATGTGAAATTGGCAGAAAATACCCAATCATGATGGGCCATAGAAACTTAGGCTTCCAAAATAAATGTTGTAAGTCAATCGAAGAAAGAGTAGCAAGTTCAGAAGTTCTTAGAGAGCACGAAAAAGTTTACGGGCCAGCGGTATGAAGTAGGCATGCTCTGGAGTGAAGCGGAGCCCAATCTTCCAAACAACTACAGCTCGGCCCCTGGTCAGCTCTACTCAATGGAACGAAGACTCCAAATGGACTCCAATTTAACAGAATTGTTTTAACAGTCAATTGATGCAGATGTTGAAAAAGGATTTGTTAAGATCCTGAAAAAATAGGAAGTCAGAGGCACTTTCAAAAAGGAATGGTATTTGCCGCACCATCCAGTACTAAACTCCAACAAACCGGGTAAAATTCGTCGCGTTTGCAACGCTAAAGCAAATTACACCGATTTATGACTAAATGGCAAGCTATTAGCCGAACCCGATCTATTACACGGACTGATTGGAACATTATTAAGATTTCGAGAGAGACCAATAGCCCTAACCGCAGATATTGAATCAATGTTTCCGCAAGTAAAAGATCCTGAATGAGATAAAGGCTGGTTGAGACTCCTGTGGCGACCAAAAATGAACGAACTTTTGCATATTAACGAGTATCAACGTCATATTTTCGGAGCAAAGAGTTCACCAACATGTTCCAATTACGCCCTGAAGCGAGTAGCGATTGACAATGAGGACGAGTTCCCAATTGCAGCAAAAACAATCCAAAACAATTTCTACATGGACGATTTCATCAAGTCAGTCGAAATACCTGAAGAAGCAATCAAGGTTTTCAAACAACTACAACCTCTTCTCTCAAAAGATGGATTTGAACTGAAGAAGTGGATCACCAATAGCGACGTGGTAACCAACGCAATCCCAGAGGACTTGAGATCAATCATCAACACAAAGCAGGTTGAAGTTGAACCCAACAAGGAAAGTTCATTTGTGCTTGGGCTTCAGTGGACGATTACCGATGATAGTCTACAGCTTTGTAGCGGCACAAGCAAAGAATTTGAGACCCCAATCACCCAAAGGAAGTTCTTATCTCTGGTTTCCTCAGTGTTTGATCCTTCAGGACTGTTTGCACCATTCGGTGTTCATATGAGAAGACTCCTGAAGAGCATATGGACCAAAAATGGACAACATTGGGACAACCCAGTAGAACCTAACGAAGAAGAAGAGTTTTTATAGTGGAAAGCTCAGCTTCCAGAAGTAGCAGAAACCAGCATTGATAGAAGATACTTCATTGCAGCCAAGGACAAATGGGAACTTCATGTGTTTGCAGACGGATCTGGACACAATGTGCGCAGTGGTATACCTACGTTCAAAGCCCAAAGTATATTCAGCAGATTTAGCATTTGTAATCGGAAAGTGCAGAGTCGCACCGATGCGACACCTTTCCAAACCACGCTTGGAACTACAAGCAGCAGTGATGGCGGTGAGACTTAGAGAATAGATTGTGAAGGAACACGAATCGAAGATTTACAGTTCTAACCCTTGGACAGACTCCACTATTTTTCTGCAATGGATTCACAGCTCCCACCGTAAGCAACAGGTTTTTGTTGCTAAGATTATGGATACAACTAATGTTTCACAGTGGAATCATGTGAGTGGTATTAACAACCCAGCTGACATCGGGACACGAGCGATCAATGTTGACGAATTTAAGAGAAGCTAATGGCCCACTGGGCCGGCCTGATTGAAGCAACGAGAGAACGAATAGCCTGAACAAGTGAATTTAACATTTGCTTCAGACAAACAAAACGACCAAAAAGGTCTTCTCAGCAAAGGTTGAGGAGAAGAAGCCGATGATTCAGTGGGAACGATTCAGCAATTTCAATCGACGTGCAGCGCGTATTTAGAAAACACAAATTGGCAACACGAACACTAAATGTTGGAGAAAGAGAGGGTGCACAAGCAAGCATCTTCAGACTTTTGCAGCAAGAACAGTTTGCTGAACAGATCAAATCTCTCATGGCTGAAAAGGGAGTTCCAAAAAGCAGCAGAACCCTCCAGATTCCAATATTCATTGACCAGCAAGGACTTATTCCTGCCCAAGGCAGAACAGAATAGGTAAAAGTCAATTGAATATCGAAACCAAGCATCCAATACTTTTACCTTGGAAGCACCATGTAGTTGAATTATTCTTGCGAAATGAAAATAAGAATAGTCATCACGAAGGCACTGAACATGTCAGAAACATAGTTCAGCAGAAATTCTGGATCCTAGGCATACGAAACGCTTTGAGATCGATCAAAATCAAACGCATTAGATGTCGAAAGGGAAGAGCCCAAACAAAGGCGCCAGTAATGGAAGATCCACCTGAAGAACGATTAGTTGCATCAACAGTGTTCTCGAATGTGAGCGTAGACATTTTTGGACCATTCACAGTATAGATTGGTTGAAGAAAAAAAAGCGTTGGTGCTGTCTCTTCACATGCCTTATTCTACGAGCGGGACATTTTGAGCTGTACCAAAACTAGACACTGATAGTTGTCTGAACTCAATTATGCGATTCATTGTTCGAAGAGGAAAACTGGTCAAAATGATTAGCAATAGCGGGACAAACTTCGCTGGAGCTGAAAAAGACTTGGCAGAGTATATAGCAGCATGGAACAAGGAGCAAATTGCAGAACCTCTCATTCAACAAGGTATCCGATGGATGTTCAACCCACTTGCAGCACCACACTTTGGAGAAGTGTGGGAAAGACAGGTTAGGAATTGCAAAAACGCAATGTACGCAGTGCTGGGCCATCGATCAATCACGGAAGACGTTTTTTCAACCAAGATGTGTCTTGTTCAACAGACGCTGAATGCTTGACCACTAACACCGGTCAGTTCTGATGCTACCGATTTAGAAGCTAGTACTCCAAACCATTTCCTGCTTGGTAACAAGAACTTTTGTTTATCGTATCTATCAGGTGCTGAGCAATTTGTTGATCATAGAAAGCTCTTCCGATAAACACAAACTTACGCAGACGGAACATAATCCGTAAAGAGTACTCGCCAACGTTGAACAATCGAAAGAAATGGCAAACCACATCGGACAGAAGTCTTCAGCAGGGTGATCTTGTGTGGTTAGTGGAAGACAGTGACAAACGTGGATATTACAATTCTGGTCGAATAACCGAAACCTTCGAAGGATACGACGGAGTGATTCGATCAGCGAAAATCCGAACGAAATATGGATATTACAAGAGACCAGTAGTGAAGCTCGCTCCAGTACTATCAACTCGCGATGATGCTTTCATGAAGGAAAACAGGACCGGCGATGTTGGAGCTGAGCTTAGGGAATAACAAAATTGCGTAGGAAGTAAAAATTCAGCGCAGATTCAAAACAGATCCAATTAAATGCGTGGGACGTAAACTATTACTCTGTTATATTTTTATCCTGATTATCCATCCCCTTACCAAAAAAACTGTGTATAGCAAATCAGAAACAGTCGCGTATGCCACGTAAGCAGAAAAAAATTTTTAACAAACTAAACAAAAATCAGAACTCACAATTTCAATTCTTGTCAGCCTAGCAACTCGAACTAACACAAAAACTCAGCAATAAAATTGTTGAAATAATATTGTCTTGAGCAGTTTATTCGTTACTGCGTCTTGCCAAAACCAAACCCTTGAGCAGTATAATTGTTAAATTGTTACTGTGTCTTGATACCAATAATTGTCTTGACCAATACTTTATCTAATATTGTGTCTTGTATCAAAAACGTCTCAAACAGTGAATTCAATTTTCTGTGTCCTGATTTGCAATCTTCAACTCGTGAGTACGCTGCAAAAATCGCAACATAAACACCTAGGATTAAGTTAGAAACCAATTTTTCATAACACTTCTCAGGCATATATTTTTGCCTTTGATTTGTTTCATCAAAACGATTGATCTGGTAAACATGTAGAGATCCCGTATTGTGTGATCTGTGGACCCAGTTCAATTGAGAAAACAATTTAAAAAACTGAGTTAGTTAAATTAGTTAAGGCAACGGTAAGTACAGCAGAACGGATATACATTTACAAAAGCAAACTGCACAAACGAAGTATCCAGATAGATTTTGTAACCACTCAGAATGAACTGGGCGGTGTCAAACTTTCTTTGTGAAATACAAGGAGAGCAGCCGTTAAAGGAAAGAGGGAATCTCAATGGTCAAATTACTCATCCACTTACGAGAAGAATAGTAACGTCATTCGAACTCATATACAAAAAACAGGTCGACAATTAAATTGAACCAGCAGAACGTTAAAGACAACTACGTAATGCTAAATGTAAAGCTGCGTGATGAAAATTTGTGCAAATGTTGAGGCGCAATGCTTTCTTTGTGGTGATAAACCAAAGAGAATGAATGATCAGTAAGCAGTATCTGCATGAATTCTCAGACCCGGTGCGAGAGGGCAAAATATATTCATTAGCTAAAAAACTTTTATGTAACAAGGACGTTAAAACAAACAAGAAGTATGGGATACTATGGATGAAATCTTTTGACAAACCACACAACATCACTTTAAATCGATTTGGTGTACTGACGAAGAAGCGAACCAGTCGAAAATTTTTTTGGTAGTAGAAAAGAAGTTGCAGATAATTGAGATAAAGAGGACTCTTTTGTAAGAGATATCTTTATTGCAAAATTGGTTTGGGGAGAATTTCTACGACAATTATTGGGCGAAAATGTTGACATTAGATAAGTATTAGAATTAGAAATCAATTAGGAAAAAAGACATCACATCCGATTGTTATCTACAAGTGGTAATGCAAACAGTGGTAAGCCAACAAGTAGTGCAAAAAGCATACAAGAACTACTATCAATAATGACTCGCTGGAGTTTGCTGGTGTGAAAATCGACAATCAGAATCAAACAAGGCCCTGGCTGTCAACTGTGGTATTTCGAACACAAGAAAAGATGCTCAGCAAGAAGAAAACTTGCTCTAAATGAGGTTTGAACAACTATTCCATCGAGGCTGTATAAAAAATCCATTTTAAAAAAAAAAACAAACATTGACAACAGAAAATGTCAACAAGGCTGATGCTCCTGCCCCCAATGAGATAGTGCTGAGCATGTAAACAAAATCCCCCCAAAAGGTGAGTGTCAGATGATAATTGCATAGCAAAGATCTCAACTTGCACTCAGATGATAAATCTTCTAAACAGGTAATTTACTATTGGAAACATTACCACCAGAGTATTTGTGGTTTCGGAAACCCTGTGAACAATCGTTTATGAAAGCTTGACGAAAAACAATGGTAACAGATCAATTCTCATTTTGCATACGCCTTTCCAAACCAACCCAAAAGATGAGAAAATATTCTCAAACAGTACAAACAAACAGACGGAAACATTCATACATCGATCACAAGTAGCAGTCGAAATGCAAATCCTGGTCGACATCTTTGCTGTGAAAGATGGTGGTGTATTGTTCGCTGTAAAAGATGCTTCCGCTGAACTGGGATTCCTCATCCAACAACCGTTGATAAAGTTGCTACGCGAATTCACTAATCAGTGCCCATTAAAAGAACGTGTCCATCATAATTTCCCAGATCTCATTTCTTTCTCGCATTGGTAAGTCAATAACCCAAAGAGTACAAACTAAATCTGACAAAGAACAAACACCCACGCATCACAAAGGACGATGAGTGCAAATGAGACTTCATTTGATAGTGAATGATAACATTGAGAACTCATCATTACTGAGAATATTGAAAACTGGAAAAGTAGTCAGATAAATTTTTTACATCTTTTATCGTCATAACAAAAAAAAGAAATCAATATGTTTAGTTAGATCCA
Source organism: Convolutriloba macropyga (assembly GCF_964194025.1). Classification (NCBI taxonomy): domain Eukaryota; kingdom Metazoa; phylum Xenacoelomorpha; order Acoela; family Convolutidae; genus Convolutriloba; species Convolutriloba macropyga. Next base: position 38,677,084 of record NC_134474.1, read on the forward strand.
GAATCCGAAACCTTAACAAGAACTTTTTGCAAAATAATTGCCAAATTATTAATATCGACAATTTAAAAGACCTAATTACACAAAATCTGAGCGCATTATGTAAACACAGATTAGATTAGTTGCCTACTCTGGATTTGCACTACGTTTATGGCCAACCAAAAAAAAAACAGCAAGTTACTGCTCGCCAATGTTAAACTAATTATAAAAGTGATAATTTTACTGGCACGTGCAGTTTCTTATTGCCCTGCTGACATGCAGTGGAACTTCAAAGGGGCGATGGACTATGTTTTTTTGCTACAATATAATGCTCATTCTGTCTCAATGATGTGAACTTTGTGAGTCATGCAACAGTAGAAGAACGCATGAAAATGGCATGCGACTGTTTCGAAAAAAGAACAACGGACACTCTTTGTGTCAACTTATCTAAAAATTACTCTGATAAACCTTAAATCAAAAGGCTAAGCTAAAGATTTATGCAAACAAGAATTTAGCCCCTCGAATTCAAAACAACTGCATTTCTAACCACTAACACACCAACAATTTTGAACCTATTTTGGTAAAATCTAGGTCACTTACATCACTTAAAAAATTCATATCCAAATATCCAAGTTACCCCAACTCTGTCACCCATTTAGACCAGTGTTGAAAAAATTAGCAAAAATGATTGCACTGCTAAAAACGATATAATACACTACGAATACTTCAGACAGCAAATGGCAATTTTAAATACAAATTACAATCCTAATCTGGAAACGCGTGTCAAATGAGATACATAGGAGCTGCATTGGAACAGTGAACACAACATGATAGGAAAACAGTTGCATTAGCAGTGAGTTCCGTCATTTCAAACAAAAAAACGATATATTTTTAAAGCACTTGAATTGCTGGGAGTAGTTAACTGTTTGAATTTTTCATGTTCTCTGTGCTTGGTAATTTTCAGTGTTATCACTGATCACCGAGCCCTTCTTTCTATAAAGAGAGAACATCGTTTGTTCAAAACAATCTTATAATGGTAGACTGACAGGTTGAATTGATAGACGTTTGCTTTTCGATTTTATGAAACATGAATGCCGGGTTTGTGTTTAGTCGCCTATATTTTTTGCCAACCAAATGTGATGGAAAAAATAACAAACATATATGACGATGAAATGGAGGTACCAACAACATCCGGCAATGGAAACGCAGTTGCAAGCTTTCATTAAAATTCCATTCATTTAGAGATCTCATGACCACTTAAAAATTGCCTTAAAGAATTATCAGTTGCTAGTACAGGCATTAAAACTTCAAATAGCAGCAATAAAAACACATTTCACTCAATCCTGTCAAAAACGTAAACAGTTAAAAAATGTTTTCTCTCTTCAATCGATCCCAAAAACAGTTGTTATAATTTGATATCCCTTAATACAGAACATTTTTAATGTTGATACGGCCTTAGCACAGTTCATTGGAAATGTTAGTACGGCCTTCATACGGAAGCTTGGAAACCTTAACGTGACAAGACTTGGCGCAGTTTTCTTCAAGGACTTCTATCTTCCCCTAGTATGGTCATCAAGTTTTCTAAGTTTGGTCAACGTGGGTAGCTCTTCAGCTGTCTGCGACCATTGGCCAGACTTGGATCTGTGACCAGATATAGCTCATACTTAAGATCCCAGCTTCCCTCAGAACTGTTTGTCTAAATGAGCCAATTCCTTCAAAACCTAGAACTTTTAAGCATGGGTTCAAACATTCAAGACATATGTTTAGATTTTACACAGGCGAAAATAATTCTTACCATTTTCATAAAAGTTCAAGATTTAACCCTCACAGAACCCAAGCTCTCACCTGTACATGATCGGGCACATCGGCGCGATAGGGGCTATTTAATAATTTTTATATTTTTGATTAGTCTGTCATATTTTGAATTCAATTGTCATCATCAATTGAAAACAAAATCTAATCTAACAATCAATAAAAAGCAAACTTTTTTTTCCTATAACCCTAGGCTGCACATGTTGATCAACAACACACTAAATAAAGTTAAAGTAGACTTACCTTAACGGAGTTAAGGTAAACTGCTGTTAAGGAAACATTAAGGCAAGTAAAGTAACTGTTCATGTCTTACTTTTCCTTAGTTTAGTGAAAGTTTAGTAAATATTTGAGAGATTTCATTTCAGTTGCTTTTCTTCACAATTTACGTAATTTTGGCCCAATTTTCGTCTATTTTGTTGAAATATGCTAGTTCAAATTGTTGAAGATGATGTTAGTGGTTTAAATTTTGAATGCAGAGGAATGTTCCTGATCTGTTTGATCCAAATTTATGGCTAACATTTTGGATAAATTTTTCAAAAATTAGCCCTTTTAATCAAAATGCGCTTATTAAGCTACTATTGCATATTTTTTTAAATTTGTCGGAAGTACAAACCTAAAGGACGCGGAGACAATTGTCTCAATAGTCAAAGAAAACTAGTTTAACTTCCATTTCCTTTTGAGCTTTGCCCGCTTTTGATTCTCAATTTTTTCATCTTATAGCATAGTCTCCTAAATGAAAAAAGGCATTTTTTTCTTGGGAAAAAAAACTTAAATGTTAATTTAACTTTTGCGGTATTGTCACATTAACACACCAAAAACATTGAACTTGTGTAACCTGTGTGTGTAATTAAAAGCCTGCTATTTAAATGGATTTCACACTGCGTTTTAGCAGAATCTTATTGATTTTTTAAATAAATTTTGACCGTATTTGCAGTTCTTTTATTAGTCGTCAGACATATTCTGTACATTGAAATGTCTCAATGGCTTCCTATTGAGTTACAAATTCAATCATTTCGGTTGATAGCTAATGGTTTTCATGACTTTGAAATTGATTGTTTTTTTTTCAAAAAAATGTAAACAGTTTTTTCGCTTTGCCTTTTTTTGTTCTTTTCGTTGTCTACTTGCTACCTTGTCTCATTAAGGACAGGTCTCATGTTTTTTTAGCGACAAACATGTTAATTTGTTAAATTCAGGTTTTATGTGGTGCTATTTTGACTTTGCTATGTGATTTTTTTAATTAGACATTGAGTTTTGATCGTAATTATTGTTTATTTTTGTGTTTGATTTTGTTGTTTGTCTAGTTTCATGGCCTCGTTGATGGCATATTTCATCGGCCCTTTAAATCGGCCGTATCTATTTTGTTTAATTGTTTCAGTTGAAAGCCATTTTTCCAATCATACCAATTGTTTTAACGAAAAAAATTTAATTTTTTCAATCTTTCTCAATTGGAAGACAATTAAGTTAAATATGTGGATGAGTGGAGTCGGATGAGCAAGCTCCTTGTTTTGCTTTCTATGATATTGCACCGAAATATAATAATTTAGTTAGATGAAAGTTAGGCACATTAATGGCCAAAAACATTTTAAAAAGAGGTTAGAAACATTTTTGTTGTCATAGTATGTTTCTCTTGATTTCTTATGAGTACCCTTGATTAAGAATATAATTGGGGGAGGGGGGGGGGGGGGGGCTACCATTGGTTTTGCACTAAAATGGTACATTTTCACCGTTATAACCTGGAGTCACTTTACTCTAACTAACACTGTTTGTCTTTTTTGGCGGTCTGTTTATTCTCGTTACCACAGCTCGAGTTGATGCGCATCAAGGATATGAATTAATAAAATCCAAAAAAAAAGTTATAACCGAGGAACCCAAGACTGTTTTAATATTTCATTGAATATTTGCTTAGCATACAGATTTGTTATTTTTTGTAGGCTATGAAGAGCTGTGATCCGTGTATAGCAATTACCGACAAACTTTTTTAGGATGATGGAGGCAATTTTAAAAGAAATCAAGATTTTTAGGAGCCAGTTTCATCTACAAAACGTAGTTGTTTTTGATGTGATTCCATCCTTTTTTCACTCTTCCTCCCAGCAACTTAAAAGGCTGTTGAAATGGCCGCAGCAGGACGATGAGTAATATGGAGTTGATGAATCCATAAGAATGCTTCAAAGCCCTCAGAAAAGATTCAAGCCCCCCTTTGACCCTGGTTCCCTTCTCCATGTCCCACAAGTAGGTCGCATATGACGTCATGAATTTCTCAAAATCTGTCGGGTCTGGGTTAGATATCGCGTTTCATTTAACCCTATGATCAAACAGTGCATTCCTTTGTCGAGGAATGAGCGGAAAAAAGTTCAAGAAATTAGTGGAATTTGAGCGGAATTAAAATGCAAGAAATGAGCGGAATTAAAATTCAAGAAATGGGCGGAACTTGAGCGGAATAGACATTCAAGAAAAAGCGGAATGTTCAGAATATCCGGACTTTTTTACCTGGGTCATATCATACGTCATATAGAAGTCCATAGCTAGTTTAGGAGCCACACAAATACCCCAAGAGAACCACAATACTGCAAATGCTATTGACAGCGTACGATTTCTGATAGATTGTCGTGCTTTCTTGAGAGCAGAGATAACTTGGTAGTAGAGAAATCCAGAAATGAAAAAGAAAACTAGGAAGGAGCAGCTTTCGAGCACTACCCGACCATACACTAGTTTGGACATCATGCAATCATCACATTTAGTGTACATGGACTCCTGTCAACAAAAAACTTGATAGGACCACCCATATAGGGGAAAGGATCCAGGGTGAGGAGCTCGACAACAGTTATAGGCCAGACGGAATTGAGTCATGGGCTGAAAGTCAGACATGTGACCAGACAAAAATGTTGTCCAGACCATGAGCTCAGTCGCACATGAGCAGCAGGTACCCAATCCAACTCCGTCTGGTCCCATACCTGTCTTGGGTCATTGACCTCATCCTTGGGAACTGAGAATGTTCTGGAAATAAAAAGATACTGGGAGGAGAAGGAGGAGGAGGAGGAGGAGGAGGAGGAGGAGGAGGAGGAGGAGGAGGAGGAGGAGGAGGAGGAGGAGGAGGAGGAGGAGGAGGAGGAGGAGGAGGAGGAGGAGGAGGAGGAGGAGGAGGAGGAGGAGGAGGAGGAGGAGGAGGAGGAGGAGGAGGAGGAGGAGGAGGAGGAGGAGGAGGAGGAGGAGGAGGAGGAGGAGGAGGAGGAGGAGGAGGAGGAGGAGGAGGAGGAGGAGGAGGAGGAGGAGGAGGAGGAGGAGGAGGAGGAGGAGGAGGAGGAGGAGGAGGAGGAGGAGGAGGAGGAGGAGGAGGAGGAGGAGGAGGAGGAGGAGGTGAGGGGATGGCGGCAGAGCAGAATGCGGAATACTTTAATATTAATCCTCACCGTGTTACCGAGTAAATTGAATTGAATAAATTATATCACTAGATAGAGAATTTTTGTGCGTATTTTATCAAAACTTTCGCTTAGATTTTCCGTTCTAAATGCAACATACGTATTATTTCTGAGAAATACAAAGGCCGATTTCCCATTAAGAATAACTTCCAGAATGGCTAAAAACTGATCGCTTAGCCTAACAAACTCGGTTTTTTGAACGGATTAGTTTAAATTGGTGACCTAGACTAAGACCTGCTAACAAAGTTAACTAGATTTGCCAAGGCATTCTGAAGTGCTTTTGCCTTGAACGTTGATGTTACACAGTTACGTTGTATACATATAGACGCGCTATATCTTGAATATAGATTACGATAGAGTGTTTTCACCTATATTTTGTTGCCGCCCTTTATGTTGGTACCGCGACTTCCTGCGGAATATGTTTTGTTTAGCCTATTTGTCGTGATAAACTGATTAAATGGAGGTTGCTAGAAAGGGAGAAAGTATTATGGGAATGGAAGTTTGTTTAAGGGAAGTGAACAAGACAGATTAAATAACAGTTCAATTTCGGAACTACATTGTCAAAGAAGTGATGTTTGGTCTCCCCTCTCATTGTTTGTGAGCACCGATACCGATGCTACACCGTTCGCTGATGGAATAACAATTGATCGCTTTATCAACAGCTTGTAGTTGTCTGTAGTTTATTTGCTATTAGTTTGCCACTAGTTTAGTTATCCTCGCCTACATTTTGATAGTAGTTTGCTTATCATTTATTAGCCTTTACATGGAGGTGGTTAAAACAGGCCTCTTTCGCGCGGCCTACTGCATGTATGCGAACACGAGTGTTGGGTACTTTTATCATTCACACACCCTTGCCATTGCGGAAAAGAAGTTCAAATCAATCGAAAGGAAGCCCACAGTAAAGAGATCTCCATCACATATGGAAATGTTCAACCCCTACGGGACCACATGTGACCCCATTTTGTCTGGACAGAGACCTAGGAACAGAGACTGATCAGAGCTTTCTCAACTACTGTACGAACAGAGACTGATTAGTGACCGAAAAGAGAAAAAAAACTTCCAAAGAAAAACTGTAAGACTCAACTGAACTCACTTTTTTTCTGATGTTCTAAATTGATCATAGAAACCGGCAAATCTAGCAACCCCCAATACCCTACCCCTTACAAGTTTTTTTCGGAAAACAATTATTTTGAATTATTTTGTCAAAAGCCAGAAATAATCAAATTGCGGTGTTTTTTACAGTTCTTGACATAAAAGCGTTGCAAAAGAAACTTGAAAATATTTGAAAAATTTGACCAAATATGAAAAAAATTCCTCTGTTCCTACCATTTTAAAGAAAAATCATTAAATGCGGATGTAACAATTAAATAAAGTTGTCAATTTAAAAAAAAAGAATTTGGTCACGTTTTTCAAATTTGGAGAAAAAACTCTGGTTTTTTTTCCAAATAAGCGCTCATTCTTGGAAAGTTGCGATAATCGTGCATTTAACATCAAGGTTCGGAGTTTGAGTAAAGCTCAAATCAAATATGTTGTAAAAACATTATATGGTTTTTATATTAGCTGCTAGCTCACTGCATCACGCCATAAGAACTTTGCCTCAAGCGTTAAAAGACCATTATAAAAAAGGAATTTACGCATTACCGGGTCTGAGTTTTAATCCTAACGCTTTGAAAGTCCGAAAAACCGCGCAATTTCAATTGAGTCACTTCTTCCGTGATAAAGAGAGGCTAGTTATATGGCATGATGTGGTGAACAATTCATTGTCCCGTCATCACAGTAACAACAATAAGCCTTTAACACCTTCGCAGCTTATTGAAGTGCTTGAAAAGTATCAGGAGCGCATAGAAGCTAAAGTGTATTGCCCCAGAGAGGGAACTCCTGATATTTACAATCAGCTCAAGCGTAGTACTCTAGTTACCATCCATTTAGTGAAAGACATTGTGTCTAAACGTAAACAGAAAGATCTTAGTTTACTTAAAGAGTACAGAGCATTACACCAAAGGCCTGCGCTTGAGCTGAAAACACTCACTATAGTATTAGCTCATAAGAACAACCTCCGGTCCTTGATAACACGCTCCCGACCGAAGAAACTTTCAAAGCGCCGTCGTAAAACGCTTCGCACCCGTCATGCGTTCGAGGAGGCGGAACTCACACAAGCCTTTGATAACCTGAATGTCACTTAGTCTTGCGCTGTTGTGGGAGTCTACCCGCTGACTGGCGGTGTGATTTAGTTAACTCACGAGTTACGGGTTAGTTTGTGGTTGGTTCTCTCCGATAGCGCTTTACTAAAGGTTTCGCTCTCCCCATTGTTCGAGTTTTTCACTGCCGTCCGTTTTCCGCAGGTTATCTGGTTTCATTTTCCGCTTCCGTCCTTTTGTTTCCGGGTCACTTTGTTTCCTTCTATCCCCGTTTATCTGTTGTATGATGTAGTATGTTGAGTTTCTGGTGTAGTTAAATTTCTCTCTGCTAGTATGCTGGTTTGTTGTGTAGTCTCATTCCTTGCTAGGGTGTGACTTAAGTTCATTCTGGAGTTATGGCTGGTTTGTTTCGTGACTTTCACCACACTGGTTTGCTAGCAATTTGTTGTAGCTTTATTAATTTTTGTAGTATGCACTTTTGTTGTCTGGGTAGGGTGGTTTGCTAGGGTGTGACTTAAGTTTGTTCTGGAGTTACGGCTAGTAAAGTTCCTGACCTTTTCGACTTTTGGTTATACTACACCGTTGCCGTAGATTGTTTCATGTTTGATGTTTTGATGCCGTTGATAAAGCCCCCATAATGGTTTGTGCTAGTTTACCTGGCAGTAGCTCCTCTCCTTCTTTCTAGGGTGTGACTTAAGTTTATTCTGGATTTACGGCTAGCTTGTTTGGTTGAGTTTGTTGCTGTGGTCTGTTAGCATCGATCTTCCCGCCTCCTCGCTTGTGGTTTCCGCCCCGCCCGTGCCAGTTTTCCCGCTTCGTCGCGCGCTTTTCGCCCGACGCTCCCGTTTGTCCGTCCGGTTTCCCGTTGCGTCGTGCGTTACTCGTTCGGCGTCTCTTCCCGTCCGTCCCGTCTCCCGTTCTGCCCCTTTTCGCGCTTCCTGCGCACCGTTCCTTCTTTCTTTCGCCGGGTACTATTGTACTCGACGAACATCTTTGCTATTTGGCGGTTTGCTGGGCAAACCGTCACACTAGGGTTCAGTATAACCCATTTGTGTTGTGCTGTTGCATGTCTGTGTACTTTACAGTAGTACTAAATTAAAATTGTGGTTCCTGTTTTAAGATTATGACAACCTTGCAGGACAAATTTAACAAACTTTATAGTGCGAGGGCAAAATTAGAGGCTGAACTTTATAACATCTATGGTGAAATTAACAATGCTGTTGATAAGCAAGACAGGAAAGTTAAGATCGAACGTCTGATTGTTAAGTGCAAGGATGCTTTTACTAGAGTAGTTGATAAGAATGAAGAGCTTTTTGATCTGGCACAAAAGACTGAAGATCCAGATGCTGCCTGTGAGAACCTTGAACAATTGTTAGCGACTGTAACAAAGAAAACTGATGAGTTCATTGCTGCTGCTCGAGGGTATATCAATTCGGTCCATGACAAAGAAACAGCAGAGCTGTATACCTCTCACCATTCAAGATTAGGTTCACATATGACTTCCTCAAAAAGATCAAGTCAGCGTCAACGAGACTTAGAACTATCAAAACTAAAAAAGGAGGAACTTGAGAAACAACATGAGGCAAAGCTTCGCATTGCTAGACAGCGTCTTGAAATTGAAAAACAAACGAAATTGCGGGAATTGGAAATTGAGCAGCTTGAGGAGGATCATCGCACGGAAGTAGCTGCTGCAGCCCTTGAGGAAATTGAGTTGATGAGGAAATCATCAGCAGACGGGTCCGGTACGGGCAAAATGAGTGGGCTCTTTACGGAGAGAAGTTCAGTCAAGAGCAAGAAACTTGTTCAAGATTGGGTTAATTCGTCACCGGCCGGGAACATGGCAGACGTTGCAAATGAACCGAGTTTGCACTTTTCTGGTTTCATCGCCCAATCCAACTAAGCAATTGTCCAACGACCTTCTTCAACTCAACTTCCAAACTCACACTCCAATTTCAATACACATGGTCAAGTTGAGGCCAACATCAACCTCCCTGTCCATGAGCCGCAAGAACCAAGTAGTAGAACCAATGTAGCCAATGATGCACATGTTGCAAACAAGATCATGCAAGAGCAGGAACAGCTTCAATATACGCCTCCATCACCAATAAACTTTGGTATGCCAGCTCAACTAAACGCCCCAAACACAGCCCGAGAACTGTCTCAAGCAACAATGCACTTCGATGGTTTACAGTTAGATCATCAATTCCCGCGCAGGTCGAGCATGCCGGGACAGTTGAATTTAGTCAGCCCTCCGCGTTTACCACCTTTAAATACACTCGTTAATGCTCCGCTAGCACTTAATCCACAACAAGCACACATAAGTGTACCAGCCCCCCCCATCCCCCGTTCTAAACCCCGCACCACCGCATTTCCCTTTAATCCCACCAGCATTCCGCTTTCCTCCTTCGCCGCCACAAGCACTCCCACTACACGCCAATAACCCCGTGGCGAATAATATCAATCGGTTACCCCATTCTCCGCCTGCACCAATCATTTCCTCCGCAAACGTTTTTGTACCTCAATTAATTCATCCACCACCCCCACAAAAGAGTTTTCAGCCCCAAAATTTTGTCGCTATAACCCACGCACCTCCTGCTCCTCCGGATCCAAATGTCTGGCGTTTTCCGGCAGCAGTCCCATCTAATGCAGTACCACTTGTACGGACATCTGCAAACTTAAACACCGTACAACCGGCCCCGTTAATCAACCCTCATATAACTACATTTCGTCGCTCTTCTCATTTACAAGCAGCAGCAGTGCCTCAAAATTATGTAACTTCAGACTTCAAGCAAGCGAATCCATTTAGTTCTTCCACAGGTATCGCCCCCACCTTTGTCACTCCGATCATTCCGCCAACTTATGGAGCTACCGTTCCCAACCCGCTATGTTGGGGTGGCCCGCCGTATCCCACACCTTCGGCTCCTTCTTTGGACTCTGCGGATTTGATAAAGCAGTTGGCGGAGGCAATTACTTGTAAGAAGAACGATCCACTGCCCGAGTGGAAGTTGTCACAGTACAATGGTGATCCCCTGCAGTGGCACGAATGGTTCGGACAATTTAAAAGCGCCATAGACGCACAGTCCTTGACTGATGATGTCAAGTTAACATACTTAAAAACTCTTGTAACTGGAAAAGCTAAAACCGCCATCGCTGAGTTCGCATACTGTGGTGTAATGTATAAGGACGCACTTAAGACACTCGAACGTAAATTTGGCCAACCACAGGCAGTAGTCAGTGCACATTTAGACAAACTCAGCTCTTTCCCTCCATTAAAGATGCACAATAGTGATAACATCATAAACTATTCTGCAACAGTTTCAAGTCTTGTTGGGGTCTTTAAATCTTTTTCAAATGACTCAGACCTCAAGAGCGCCTCACTTCTCAACACGGCTGTGCAAAAATTGCCGCCCAATCTGAAAGAGTCTTGGTCACTCTTCACAGTGAAGAAACATTGGGTAAAGCCAACACTCCTTGACTTCAACGATTGGTTGAAGGAGAAGGCCGAGGCACATGATTTAATGAAACAAATTTCATCGAAGGCAAGAACTGAGGATAACACCAACTCAGTAGTAAAGACCAAAGTTGCCTCAAGAACTTTTGCTGCTAATACACAAACTAAGGGCGCTCAGAGACCAGCCTCAACATCGGAAACGCCTGCAACCCCTCGCTGCATTGTATGTAAAGGTAACCACCGCATCTGGGAGTGTAGGGTATTTAAAGAAAAGTCTCCCACTCAGCGAGCAAAGGTAGTGGCGGAAGCAAAACTATGTTTCTCATGTTTGAGAGAAAAGCATATGTTCAGGCAATGCCCAAATCCCAGGAAATGCAGGAAGGACGGTTGCAACAGCTCCCATAATACACTTCTTCATGGAGCTGAGAGGGTGTATCCACCAAAATCACCTTCAAACAACAACAACATTAATTCTAATGCTGGCGCAAATCAAAGTAAAATTCCTAGTGTCCAATCATCGAGTTAGACCACCACTTTGTCATCTGTGAGTAATGTGAAAGAACTCCTTCAGGTGACTGAATTACAGTTAAAGAGCTCTTCTGGTAAAGATACCGCGGCTTTAGTTTTGTGTGATATCGCTTGCAGTAACTCCTGGGTGTACAATGATCTTGCAAATAGACTTGGTTTGTACGGTACAGCATTTAAACTAACAGTCAAGGGTATAAATACCGAGGAGGTTGTAGACACTAAGTTAGTTGAACTAATTGTAACACCACGCGACAACCAAGCATTTGAACCATTTAAAGTCAGCCCTTACGTAAAGGAAAGTTTGAATGTAGGCGCCGATGTCATTAACATTAAAGCACTTCAGGAAACATACCCGCACCTAGCAGTTCTAGACCCAGTTACATATTGCTATGGAAACATCGAGATGATACTTGGGAAGGATGTGTATCATGCCATCCGCCCGTTAGAGTACTTCGCTGCCGACGAGAAGTCCTCGCCCTTCGCTGTTCGCTTGCCCATTGGTTGGGTTCTAAGCGGCCCTCTACCGTCGTCTTCAAGTTTAGTCTCGACTTGTTTCAAAGCTAATATGGAGCAGGATTTTGAACTCGCTAGTCAGGTAAAATATTGGTACGACATGGAGTCGTACGGCGCACTTAAGCAAGTAGACCCACGATCCGCCTCGGATGCGCGTGCGCATGAAATTCTTGAAAACACCACCGTGCATAATTGAAAAAGGTACGAGGTAGGAATGCTATGGGCTGAAGATAACATCGAACTGCCCAACAATTATTTCTCAGCGCTTGTTCAATTAAAGTCTTTGGAAAAGCGGCTCACGAAATATCAGACATTATGAGAAAAGTACTCCAGTACCATCAAAGAGGACTTAGACAAAGGCTACGTAGTAAGGGTCAAAGATGCTCATAAGGTGGAAAGTCGCTCGGAACGAGAGTGGTACCTACCACACCATCCGGTTGTTAACCCGAAAAAGCCGGGCAAGGTCCGTAGGGTACTAAACGGAGCAGCTAAATTCCATGGCGCATCTCTTAATAAGTCATTACTCACCGGACCTGACTTACTGCAAAACCTAATCTATGTACTCCTACGGTTCAGACAACATCCATTTGCCGTATCCACCGACATCGAGGGAATGTTCCTTCAGGTTGGAGTGTTACCATGTGATCAACCATCATTGCGCTTTTTGTGGCGGGAGGACCCCACATCAAATGATGTGGTACACCAGTATACACGCCACATCTTTGGGGCAAAAGATTCTCCCACCTGCGCTAACTACGCACTTCAGCGCACGGCACGCGATAATGCTAAGGAGTACCTAGAAGCGGCGAAAGCAGTCCTTGAGAACTTCTACATGGACGATTACTTGGAATCAGTGGAATCCCTCGACAGGGCCCTCATTAGGTCGAAGGAATTGGTACATCTTCTCCATCTAGGTGGGTTCAAGCTTACTAAGTTTGTAAGCAATGTATCAGATCTGGCTGACCGAATTGATGGGTCTGCTCAATCCACTGAACCGAAGGTCATCGTTTCATCGAAGGAGGAATCAATGCACGTGCTTGGGCTTAAGTGGGATCACAGCAACGATACTCTGAGCAGGGGTACTAACAGCACCATCACGAGAAGTTTAACACAGCGCTTGGTCCTAAGTCTTGTGTCAAAGGTCTACGACCCAATTGGTCTTGTTGCGCCGTTCACTGTTGGTGCTCGGTTAATCTTGAAAGACATTTGGCGTGTCAATGGACAAAGTTGGGATGACGAGTTACCTAAAGACACAATTGACAGAGTCCTTGCCTGGTGTGTTGAACTGCCGCGGTTAGCTGAGATCACTATACCGAGAAGTTACTTTTCAGGACCATTTCAACATCTTGAACTCCACATGTTTGGTGATAGCTCGCAAGACGTATCCATTGCAGTAGGTTTTCTTAGGTTTCAAGTAACTTGCACCTTTGGCCTTTGGGGAGATTATAACAGAGCTGACGTTTGTCCTGGGCAAGGCGCGTGTTGCACCTATGAATGTAATGACAGTTCCTAAGTTGGAATTACAAGCCGCTCTCCCCGCAGCCCGTTTAAAAAGGGAAATCTGTCGAGCATTGACGATTACTGTGGACAAAGTCTTCATGTGGACAGATAGTACCATCGTCTTGCAGTGGATAAACTCAACAAACAAACACCCCATCTTCGTTGCAAATCGTGTTAGTGAAATCCTGGAGAACACCAGTGTTGACCAATGGAACCACGTCGCCACTTGTGATAATCCGGCAGATGCTGGCACGCGTGGTATGTCCGCTGAAGCTTTGCAATCAAGTAGCTGGGTGAGGAAACCTGACTTCTTGAGAACTGAGCATTACCCTTTTGTGCCAAATAGTGACGTCGTTGATAACATCAAGCTCGGCGTTGTAACAAAGGAACTAGATGATGACTCCATCTCATCTCTGGCCGCATCCGTAACCAAGCCCCTTAAGGAACAAGCCATTAATCTGATCCCGTTTGATAAGTTCAGTTCTTATCAAAAATTACTTCGTGTCACCGCATATGTGCTCCGTCTTTTACCATCTCATGAAAGTTACCGTACCGTAGACGGCAGCATAGCTGACCCTGTTGAGCTTGACGAAGCCAAGCGTCATCTCCAGTACTTGGTTCAAGGAGAGTCCTTTAATACTGAAAGAAAGGATCTTCTTGACAACAAATCAGTTAAGAAGAGCAGCCGCTTTGCTCAGTTTACTCCGTTTATTGGACCTCATGGTCTCATCCGTTCCTCCGACGGCTAGTGGAAATGGACTTTGACACTAAGCATCCTATCGTGGTGGATGCGCGTCATACTTTTGTTAAACTGTTTCTGCGGCATACTCATTTGAAGAACCATCATCATGGCATCGATTACTTAAGGTCAAAGGTACAAGAACGTTATGCCATCCTAAAACTACGTTCCACACTGCGTTCCATCAAATCAAACTTCGTCTTGTGTAGAAAGCTCCGTGCAGCAGCCATTCAACCTATCATGGCAGATCTCCCAAAGAAGAGACTCGCATACCAGTCTCCTCCCTTTACCAACACCGGGGTTGATTACTTCGGCCCATTCTACGTCACAGTTCGTCGGACTACCGAGAAGAGGTGGGGATTTCTCTTCACTGGTCTCACTACTCGTGCTGTCCATGTTGAAGTTGTCCCGTCCATGGACACTAGTTCCTGTGTAATGGGAGTGGAGCGGTTCGTCTCCCGTCGGGGTACTCCTGCTATGATTTGGTCGAATAATGGTAAGAACTTCATTGGGGCGGAGAAAGAGCTCCGTGAATGTGTGGAAAAATGGAATACGCTTAACATCGCTGCCGAACTTGCCAATAAGGGTATTAAGTGGAGGTTCAATCCACCCAGTGCGCCACACCAAGGTGGCATCTGGGAGAGGTTAGTTCGTAGTTTTAAAAGAGTACTGTACACTATCATCGGTACGCGTCGCCTCACAGATGAGGTGTTGAACACTACTTTTTGTCTGGTCAAATACGCACTAAACTCACGTCCCTTATTGCCCGTAAGCTCCGACCCGTCCGACCTAGGCGCAATAACACCTAATCATTTTCTACTCGGTAACCAAGCAACCAGAATTCCGTCCATCGTTGGCGTCGACGAGTTTGATCATCGTAAGCGGTACGCCCGTGCACAGTCATACTCCAACGCAATTTGGGCACGTTGGCTCAAGGAGTATGTACCTGCACTGAACCGTAGATCTAAGTGGCAGACGCCTGCCGAGCAGCACCTCAAGGTCGGTGATTTAGTTTGGATAGTTGAAGAAAGCAACCCTAGGGGTTACTATCCAACTGCTCGGATTGAAGAACTTCGGTACGGCTCCGACAGCGTCGCCCTCTCCGCCGTCTTACGCACGTCATCCGGATCGCTCGTCCGCCCACTCGTTAAGCTTGTACCAATCCTCCCAACATTTTCTTCCGGGCCGGAGGATGTTACCGAGTAAATTGAATTGAATAAATTATATCACTAGATAGAGAATTTTTGTGCGTATTATATCAAAACTTTCGCTTAGATTTTCCGTTCTAAATGCAACATACGTATTATTTCTGAGAAATACAAAGGCCGATTTCCCACTAAGAATAACTTCCAGAATGGCTCAAAACTGATCGCTTAGCCTAACAAATTCGGTTTTTTGAACGGATTAGTTTAAATTGGTGACCTAGACTAAGACCTACTAACAAAGTTAACTAGATGTGCCAAGGCATTCTGAAGTGCTTTTGCCTTGAACGTTGATCTTACACAGGAGGAGGAGGAGGAAGAGGAGTAGGAGGAGGAGGAGGAGGAGGAGGAGGAGGAGGAGGAGGAGGAGGAGGAGGAGGAGGAGGAGGAGGAGGAGGAGGAGGAGGAGGAGGAGGAGGAGGAGGAGGAGGAGGAGGAGGAGGAGGAGGAGGAGGAGGAGGAGGAGGAGGAGGAGGAGGAGGAGGAGGAGGAGGAGGAGGAGGAGGAGGAGGAGGAGGAGGAGGAGGAGGAGGAGGAGGAGGAGGAGGAGGAGGAGGAGGAGGAGGAGGAGGAGGAGGAGGAGGAGGAGGAGGAGGAGGAGGAGGAGGAGGAGGAGGAGGAGGAGGAGGAGGAGGAGGAGGAGGAGGAGGAGGAGGAGGAGGAGGAGGAGGAGGAGGAGGAGGAGGAGGAGGAGGAGGAGGAGGAGGAGGAGGAGGAGGAGGAGGAGGAGGAGGAGGAGGAGGTGAGGGTTTGGCGGCAGAGCAGAATGCGGAATACTTTAATATTAATCCTCACCGGATCCTCAAAAACTAAATAGTCCACAAAAATCCATCCTGAAACCAAAATAGACCAAAATATAAGACCAAAATAGAGCATTAATTTGTTACGCCGTTTCAGAATACGACGAGCTTCATGAGGTTTGCATACGTTGACCCATCGCTCGAAACTCAAACCAGCCATTAGAAAGCATTGTGAGTAGAATGGGAATACTTCCATGGCCAATCGGATGAATCTATGAGAGGTCTCGAGGTAGAACCGTCCGTCGTCTGAGAAGAGAGCAAGCATCCATTTAGCGTCGCACAACCTTTCCAGTGGAACGAAATTGAAATATCTTGATAACATCTTGATAAGGTTCCTGGAATCTGTGAGATTCTGCAGGATCTATTTTTATGATAACGCGTTTGCATGCTATTTGCATGCGATAATGCTCTTTGCATGATAAACGCATGTGATCTTCTGTGAATGTCAAGATTTTTAATGGAAACTTCGTTTAACAACATCTTGTTGAGGAAATTCAAGTTTTGGCAACGGAATAAAGATCTTGTGTTTTTTTCAAGATTTATCAACTATCGTTTCACTGGGAGCTGAAATCAAGACAATAAAACTGTTAAAAAGAGGCAAGAACATCCATATGATTAATAACTTACAAATCAGGTTGACTGTGAACAAGTGACGATATATATTTTTAAGGTCAAAAGAAATTTTCTAGCGAGTATACCTTAGTCTATGCAATCAATGCCAAAATTTTTTAGCTATCATTTCTTACATTTGTAACCACTCTTATTTAGTGGAATTGAAAATATGGGTTATATGACTCATGGGTTGATGTCCAGACCGTAGTGGCTGATGAAAACATCCCAGAGAAAAGTGACCTCTGATCAGACATCCCAAACCAAAGTTCCAGACCGTTGGCCAGTTGTTTGTGTAACCATTGTCTAGACAAGTTTAAGACCCTTGTCCCGAGTTTCGTGCGTTCGAAATAGTCGCTGATCAGACATTCGAGCGTTTAAAGCAGTCTCTGACCAGCCTATTGTGCGAAATTTCCTATGATTAGACTTTCGTGTATTCGAGTATACTTTTCCAGACCATGTAAATCGAGCACACTATGCGCATGAATACCTCAGCCACTGCTGGAACCACTTAGTAGTTCGAGTTGTCAGGACATAATTTTGAAGTGAATTCTGCAAAGTCAACCTTGTCAAAAACAGGCGACTTGCTCGTTTTTGGGTAGCACAGACAAGGTGGTCCGGTGCGGCGGAAATTAATAATCTTAAAGTTTAAACCCCTGTAAACAAATTTCAGTTGCGCCTTCCGTCTGGTCAATTACAAATTTGGATAGTCTGGTTTGCATCTTATCTAACTTCCGAAAAATTCATTTCAAGATAGGAAAATCAGCCCAGAACGCTGTCAGCAAACACTGAATAAACACGATTTAATGAAAAAAAAAACCAGAAAACAGAATTAAAGGAAGAAATCGACATGGAAGTAGCCTCCTTGATATTAAAATAAGAGAAGAATCAAAACGATCACACAGATCAAAAGTTCTCTATCAGCTGATTCGTCAAGTTATTAAAGAGGAAATATATGAGTGAGCAATTGTGGATTCGAAACAATTTTCTTAGTACCCAGCAAATTCTTTAAGAGCGCTGTTATACTCAATTGTTTCTTGCCAAACCATTTGAGTAGCGAATTACTTTAGGCCAAACTGAATTGGCCAGTTGCGCCGCGATTGACTGCTTAATATCTAATCTTTAAATATTAGACTGAAAGATAGGTTATTCGCGATGCGAATGGCTCAACTAGAATCGAGCTAGCTAATTTGAAAAGCGTTTATCTAACTTTTAATTACAACTGAACAGCAGCAGCGCAAATGTGAAGAGCGAAACTAGTTTAAGATTTAAGACATCATTAAGATTAAAAGGAAGTTACTGTAACGGCTGCTCTCCTATCAAAGTCAAGGAAAACTTTACACCGCCCAGTTCGTTTCAGCGGTCTCAAATCTGTCCGGATATTGTATTTTTGCAGTTAACTTTTGTGAACTGTATTATCCGCTATACTGTCAAATACCGTTGCATTACTTGTTGCTCAATTACTCCTGCTAACTAATCGCTCAGCTTTGCTGAATAACAAACTTGTTTCAAACAATTAAATTTTGTTTGAGTTTTGGTTAATAACTCAAATTATGATTCGAAGATGCAAAACCCCTTATGTGCAGCTCTAGGTAACTGTCCTAGCGACTGCTTAGGGTGAACAATTTCTATCTCGCATTGTTTTAATGTTCTGGGCGACCTTTTCCCAATAATCAAAGTTGACAAATGTAACCAAATTCGCACTTTAATCAAAGTTAACAAATGTAACGAAATTCGCACTTTGTGCTTTTCAGCGCACTCAATTTCTCAATAACGCAATTTGGGAACTATGCTAGGCTTTGTTAAAGCCAGTAAGAGAAACTGACTTTATGCTTTGCACAAAGTTTCTCTCACTTAGGAACTTTGTTCCTCAGAAAGAAAGTTTTGAGAATATCAAAGTTAATTCTCTTTTCACAAGTCAAAGTAAAGTTAAAACTGTACAATCACTAATATGATCTACAGAAACAAGACACGATAACAAGTAATTTACCGCTCAAGAAAGTGTGCTTCAATACGCACTGTACGTCATTTTAATGTAACCAAAAATCGCAAATTTCAACTGATTTTTGGTAGTTTTTCAAGCTCCTTTTATGCTGCTAGTCACGTGGATTTACATGTCAAATTCAACTGTTGATTGGTTGTAGATAATAATGTCGACAGAATGTGAACACTTTTCCATAACGTCACTTTTTCGGTGTAAACTTGATGTCATGAGAAATTTGTTAACCATATAGAAGTTTTGTCGAATATTCTGTATCAAAAACAGGTTGATTCGCAATCCAATCGCAAAGAATCTGATGCAATACTGTTAAGTCGTAGTATTGTTTTGCTGGTGGTTGAGGTAGTTCGAGTTTGAGTTATAGTTTGACTTCATGAATGACGATTGTGTACTAATAATAGTTGCTAAATATAAATGTTGAACAAATCTGTATGGCTTCAGTAGGATGTAGCATTAAATTCGCTTGTCATGCTATTCTAAATTGAACTGCTTGAAATGACCTTGGAGCGCTATTCAATTAGAGCCGCAATATAGCCGGCCCTGTTTTCCATCGCAAAAACATCTTTTCCAGGTAGTACTCGGGCGAGCTTCACTACTGGTCTCTTGTACACACCGTCGTTCGTTCGAACTATCGCTGATCGAATCACACAGTCAGACCCGTCGATGGTCTCCGTAACTCGACCTAGGTTGTAATATCCACGCTTATCGCTGTCTTCGATCAACCAAACGAGATCGCCTTCTTTAAGGGTTTCATTCGCCGTAGATCGCCATTTTTGCCGATTATTCAGAGTTGGCAGATATTCTTTACGAAATCTGTCCCATATGAGATTTGCATATGCTTGAGTTTGTCGAAAGAGCTTTCGATGATCAACAAATTCTTCCGCGCATGGTAGGTAGGGTAAGCAAACGTTCTTGTTGCCAAGCAAGAAGTGATTGGGGGTCAATGCCTCCAAGTCATTAACATCTGAACTGACTGGAGGCAAAGGTCTTGAGTTTAAAGTCTGTTCAACAATACACATCGTTGTTGAAAGAACGTCCTCGGTGACTGATCTGTTCCCCAACACTGCATACATTGCTTTCTTGCAACTTCTCACCATCCGCTCCCATACTCCTCCAAAGTGAGGTGCTGCTGGTGGGTTGAACTTCCATCTGATCCCTCGTTGAATTAGATGTTCTTCGATCCCTTCTTTGTTCCATGCCGCAACGTATTCTGCAAACTCTCTTTCAGCTCCAACAAAGTTTGTCCCGTTGTCACTGATGATCGTCTCCGGCTCGCCTCTTCGAGCAATAAATCTCATTATTGCATTGAGACAACTATCTGTGTCCAACTTGGGTACCACTTCTATATGCACCGCTCTCATAGTTAGACATGTGAAAAGACAACACCATCGCTTTTCATTTCTTCGCCCAGTCTTCACAATGAAAGGGCCAAAGCAGTCAACTCCAACATTTGTAAAAGCTGTAGAAGCATCTAACCGTTCTTCGGGTAGTCCTGCCATTACTGGTGCTATCGTTTCTGCTCTGCCTTTTCTGCAGGTAATGCACTTGTTCTTGATTGATCTTAAGGCGTTCCGTATGCCTAGAATCCACATCTTCTGCTGAACAATGTTTCTTACATGCTCAGTGCCCTCGTGTTGATTGTCTTTGTGCTCGTTTCGCAAGAATAATTCAACCGCCTGATGTTTCCAATGTAGCAGAATTGGATGCTTTGCATTGAAGTCCAATTGACTTTTGCCTATTCTGCCTTTTGCTCAAATAAGTCCTTCCTCATCTAGGAAAGGTGATAATTGTAGGATTTTGCTGCCTTTTCGAATTTCCTTTTCAGTTTTCAGAGATTTCATCTCTTCACCAAACTGTTCTTATTGTAGTAGTTTGAAGATCGTTGCTTTTGCTTTTTCTCTCTCTTCAATGCTAACTATGAGTGTTGCTGGTCTGTGTTTGTTCAATGCTCGCTGTACGTATGCCACTGTATTTACTAGTCTGTTGAAGTTACTGAATCGTTCCCACTGGATAACAGCTTTCTTCTCTTCAGCCTGTATCATGAAGACTGACGAGGGTATATTCTCTTCATCTGAGGCAAATATGAGGTTCACTTGCTGTGGCCATTCGTTTTCTGGTTGTTTCAGCCAGGCCGGCCCAGTGAGCCACTCACTTCTTTTGAGTTCCTCAATGTTGATTGCTCTGGTACCAATGTCCGCTGGGTTGTTGATACCGCTTACATGTTTCCACTGTGAAACATCAGTTGTATCTAGTATCTCAGCCACTCGATTGGCCACAAACACTTGTTGTTTACGATGGGAACTGTGTATCCACTAAAATACCGTAGTTGAGTCTGACCAAAGACTGCAACTATTTATCTTCATTTCATGTTCCTTGACTATCTGTTCTTTCAACCTCACTGCCATGACTGCCGCTTGCAATTCCAATCGCGGTATTGAAAGATGCCTCATCGGTGCTACTCTGCATTTTCCCATGACAAATGCTAAGTCAGCTGAGTATTCTTTTGGTTGCGAGCGTAGATAAGCCACTGCACACATCGTGTCTTCAGATGCGTCAGCAAACACATGAAGTTCAGCTTTATCCCTCTCTCTGTTGAAGTACCTTCTATCGATGCTTGTCTCAGCCGCTATTGGAAGTTGTTCTTTCCATCTCAGGAATTCTTCCTCTTCACTGGGCTCCACTTCGTTGTCCCAATGTTGTCCATTCTTAGTCCAGATGCCTTTCAGAAGTCGTCTCATGTGAAAACTGAACGGAGCAAACAATCCGATCGGGTCGAATACTGAAGATACCAATGACAGAATCTTCCTCTGGGTTATAGGTACTTCAACTTCCTTGTTTGTACCTCTGCATATTTGAAGGTTGTCATCAGTAACGGTCCATTGTAGTCCTAGCACTGAGGATCCCTCCGTATTGGGTTCCACTTCGACTTGCTTTGTGTTGCTGATTGACTTCAAGTCCTCTGGGTTTGCTTCGGTAACCTCATCGTTGTTGCTTATCCACTTCATCAGCTGGAATCCGTGTTGTGAGAGAAGAAGTTGTAGTTGGTTGAAGACTTCAATTGCTTCTTCCGGGGTTTCTACTGATTTGATGAAATCATCCATGTAGAAGTTGTTTTGTATTGCCTTGGTTGCTATTGGATACTCTTTTTCGTTGTCCAGTCCCACTCGCTTGAGAGCATAGTTCGCGCAAGTTGGAGAACTCTTAGCTCCAAATACGTGACGCTGATATTCGTATATCTGAACAGGTTCGTTAGTTCTTGGACGCCATAAAAACCTCAAGCAACTTCTATCCTGTTCAGGAACTTGCACTTGTAGAAACATGGATTCGATGTCGGCTGTTAGGGCTATTGGTCCTTCACGGAATCTGAATATTGTTCCAATCAACCCATGTAGCAGATCAGGTCCTGCTAGTAGCTTATCCTTTAGGCATACTTCTTTGTACTTTGGGGCAGCATTGCAAACACGTCTTACTTTGCCAGGCTTGTTCGGGTTTAGCACTGGATGGTGTGGCAAATACCATTCTTTCCCGAAGTTGCCTTTCATTTCGGACTCGTCCAATATCTTTACGAATCCTTTTTCTACGTCTGTATCTATTGACTGTTGATACAAATTCTTCAGGTTTGGGTCTCTTTGGAATCTTCGCTCCAGTGAGTAAAGCTGACACAAGGCTGAGCTGTAGTTGTTCGGTAGGTTTGGCTCTGGTTCACTCCACAGCATTCCCACTTCGTACCGCTCGCCTGTGAACTTTGTCGTACTCTCTAGCATCTTTTGTGCCTGCAGTTCCTTCTTTGACTGACTGACGACGTTGATTTTGGAAGCATAGGTTTCTATGTCCCACCAGGTTTGGATATTCTCAGCCACTTTCACATCTTCAGTGAAGGCGAAATGACAAACATTTTGTCTTCTTTTGCCCGTCATGGGTCCACTGACTACCCATCCTAGCTCTGTTAAAACGGCGAAAGGTTCACTTCGTGTTCCTATCTTATAGTCCAATGGACGTTGTAGCTCATAAGCATCTTGACCAAGGATAATGCCAACTTCCATCAAGTTGAAGCTTTTGAAGGGTAAAACACTCAAGTGGTTGAAGCTTTGCTTCAGCTTGTTGTAGTTGTAGTTTGTGTTTCCCAAGGAGATTGACGGGTGTGCAAACGCTTCGATTGAATGCACCTTTGAATGTAGTCCCTTTATTTTGAGAGGAACCCTTTCTGTCTTCAGATCCTTCGTTCCGTGTATGCCAGCTATGTTGAGCATCACACCAGTACCTTGGGCCCGTAACTTCTCTTCCACACTTTGATCGATGAATGAAACCGTTGATCCACTATCGAGGAAAGCATATGTGTTCAGCCTGTTGCCACCGCTCTGTATTGAGACAGGAACTATCTGAAGAAAGCTAGTAACTTCGTTACTCTGGTTGATTGTTGCTGCGTTTACGTTGACTGCATGATTGCCCTCGTCCATTTGGTTTTCTGAGTGTAGCAATCGGTTGTGCTTCTTGATGCATCCATTGATGCCGCACGCATTGACTTTACAATCTTTGATTGCATGTCCTTTGCCTAGACATCCGTAACATAAGCGTTGCTTTCTCACTGCTGCGTACCGATCATTCACACTCATGTTCCTGAATAGTGGACAGTTCCATATTTTATGAGTGCCATCAGCTAGCGGACAGTGATCACTTTGCGTTTGCTTCGTTTCTTTCACGTTGGAACTTGCACTGAAGTTCGACGTTTTCGAGAACCGTTTGTCTCTATTTGTGCTTCTTCGGTCTTCTTCTCTTCGCTCTCCCTTGAAAGCTGAAAACCCTTCGTGCACGAATGCTATCCTTGATAGCCATTTGTCAAACATAATCAGATCAGGCCAATCTTCATCTTTATCATCAACATAAAACCACCACTTCTTTTTGAGAACTTGGGGTAGTTTATCTACTGCCATATACAATGCGAGCTTGATTGCAGATCACCAATCTGCTTGTACTCTTTGAGCACATTCACAAAGTTCGAAACAATAACTGAGAAACTGATCAGACCTGTTGAGTTGTGTGGTTTCACCTGACTTGCTTTGCGAAGACTCTCCAGTTGTGCATCAATGATCACATGAGGCCTTCCAAATTTCCTCTCCAGAATACTCCATGCAACACCATAGAACTGTCCAGAGTAGCCCATTCCTGAGATTGCTGACCTTGTCTTGCCTGTAAGTAGAGTCTTCAGATGGCTCATCTTCTCTGAGTCTGGTATTGGTCGTTGATCCACTGTAGCAATAAACATACTAGACCACTCCGGCCATTCGAGAGGGTTTCCGTCGAAGTTCTTCAACTTCAGCTTTGGTAGGTTATTGCTACCTGCATATCCACTGTTGTGTCGGAGTAGACCAGCTCTGGGGGAAACGTCCCGGTCTTCAACACTTGAGGATCGGTCTCGTGAACTGCGATATTGTGAGAAGTGACTATGCCTGTTCACTTCAGGAGTGGCTTCGAAGCGAGCTGTTGATCGTTCTGGCGTTAGAAGGTTGTCGATCCTGCTGGCCCAGTCTAAGACATCTCTCTTCTTTGGGGTCCAGTTGAAGGGTGATTTGTCGCGAGCACCATGTTCGTTGATTGGGAACGATCATCATCGTTCTCTAATGCTGTTCTCTTCACTTTGCGCTCTAGCTCACGCTCTTCCTCCAGCAGTTGATGCTTGGTTTCCAGTTCCTTCATTTGCATTTCTAGCTCTAGCTTCCTCCGCTCGAACCGTGCCTGTTCCAGTCGCATCTTGGTTTCGAATTCGATATCGAATTTCTTCATCCTTTCCTCGCGCCTTTGCTTTGCTGAAGATGTTTCCGAAACATTCTCCGTCTCTTGGCCACTTTCTGTTGCTCCATTTTGCACTGTTTGAGCAACTGGGTTGTCCGTTGGGTAGTTGTTGTTGCTCTCGCTGTCGTTCACTGCTTGAGCTGTGTTGCTTTGCTCTGCATTCATTGCTGGTTGCGTGCCTTTGCTTATATATGCAAGCCAATGATAGTCCAAACTTGCTTTGCACTTCCTTGCTTCTTTCATATGCTCTTCAACGAAACTTGTTGGGTAGGGTGCGAACTTGTTTCGACGCTGCAGTTGCTTGGGTATTTCTTCCTCTAGTAGGTGAACAGTCTGTTGGTAGAGGACCTTTAGTTTGTTGGGTCGATCTGAATCTTCAATTATTTTGTAACCAATCCCTGTTTTAGTGTTAACTTCTTCCACTAAGTCTCGGAGTATCTTGTCGTACCTGTGAGCTGTTGATTGAAGCTCCTCTCTGCTGGTTGTGCTCGAATTGTCTGGTTGCTGTTTGCTTTGCTTGTTCCGTTTAAACGAGGTCAATTCTTCAACGTGTTTTGTGAATTGCACTCTTCTGTTCGCCTCACTGGCCTGTTGCTGTTGATTTGCTTGATTCTCTTTTGGGGATGCCTTCGGCAATCTCTTCATCAGGTTGGACAGCAGTTTGCCATCCACTGTCCGGGTCGGCGGACCAAATGTAACGGCTGCTCTCCTATCAAAGTCAAGGAAAACTTTACACCGCCCAGTTCGTTTCAGCGGTCTCAAATCTGTCCGGATTTTGTATTTTTGCAGTTAACTTTTGTGAACTGTATTATCCGCTATACTGTCAAATACCGTTGCATTACTTGTTGCTCAATTACTCCTGCTAACTAATCGCTCAGCTTTGCTGAATAACAAACTTGTTTCAAACAATTAAATTTTGTTTGAGTTTTGGTTAATAACTCAAATTATGATTCGAAAATGCAAAACCCCTTATGTGCAGCTCTAGGTAACTGTCCTAGCGACTGCTTAGGGTGAACAATTTCTATCTCGCATGGTTTTAATGTTCTGGGCGACCTTTTCCCAATAATCAAAGTTGACAAATGTAACCAAATTCGCACTTTAATCAAAGTTAACAAATGTAACGAAATTCGCACTTTGTGCTTTTCAGCGCACTCAATTTCTCAATAACGCAATTTGGGAACTATGCTAGGCTTTGTTAAAGCCAGTAAGAGAAACTGACTTTATGCTTTGCACAAAGTTTCTCTCACTTAGGAACTTTGTTCCTCAGAAAGAAAGTTTTGAGAATATCAAAGTTAATTCTCTTTTCACAAGTCAAAGTAAAGTTAAAACTGTACAATCACTAATATGATCTACAGAAACAAGACACGATAACAAGTAATTTACCGCTCAAGAAAGTGTGCTTCAATACGCACTGTACGTCATTTTAATGTAACCAAAAATCGCAAATTTCAACTGATTTTTGGTAGTTTTTCAAGCTCTTTTTATGCTGCTAGTCACGTGGATTTACATGTCAAATTCAACTGTTGATTGGTTGTAGATAATAATGTCGACAGAATGTGAACACTTTTCCATAACGTCACTTTTTCAGTGTAAACTTGATGTCATGAGAAATTTGTTAACCATATAGAAGTTTTGTCGAATATTCTGTATCAAAAACAGGTTGATTCGCAATCCAATCGCAAAGAATCTGATGCAATACTGTTAAGTCGTAGTATTGTTTTGCTGGTGGTTGAGGTAGTTCGAGTTTGAGTTATAGTTTGACTTCATGAATGACGATTGTGTACTAATAATAGTTGCTAAATATAAATGTTGAACAAATCTGTATGGCTTCAGTAGGATGTAGCATTAAATTCGCTTGTCATGCTATTCTAAATTGAACTGCTTGAAATAACCTTGGAGCGCTATTCAATTTATTTTCTGAGTTGTTAAGCTCAGCCGCAATAGTTACATTATATCACAGGTTAATCACACATAAGGAAGTACTTGAAATTTGTTTACATGCATGAACAGACAGTTTCCTGTCTAGAATATGAACAGACATCAAAACTAACTAAAATAAGTATGAAGAACTGAAAAGAACTAAATGGAAGCATCTGCCCTTGAAATGGTGTGCATAAAATAGAATGAACTAGAATACGGTGATGGATATTCTGAGGGTAATATCCGACCCGTATGACAAGCGCTTACGAAAACGAGAATTTACCAAAAAGGAGGTGGATCAATTTAGTTTACGTATATGAACAAAAGCACGTAACAATTAAGAATGCAGATTAACTGAGGCAACGAGAATCAAGCAGTAATCGATAATGATGTTCGCTTGTTCAGTCGGTGTATATCACACAGAAATTTTGTGCATGTGTTTGGGATTTTGCCCGTTTACTTTGTTAAAAATTGCGATAGGAGTTGACATGGTTATCCACCCTTAATAATTGGGAATAAGTGTTGAAAAAGTGGACAGAATCGGAACTTAACTCTTAGTACACCTTCATTTAACCACAATTCTACCCTTATTCCACTCGAAAATCCTTATAGACAAGGCGATTTTACACTTTATGTCCACTCCATTTACACCATTGATCCACATTTATCCCACGCATAAATCTTACAGTGAACACTGTTTGATTTGCATTTTATGATTCACCGCTTTCTCCACTTTTATACGACTTAGGTTCCCTAACAATGGATAGATAACTTTTTCTCCTCAGACTCACTTCCAGGGCTGAGGTCTCTGATTTTGACGAGACAACGCGAATAAATTCCAGATGAACCATACAATTGAATACCTATGTGCAGACAACCGAGGCTTGCTGCCAGTAAGCTCAGACAACGAGTTATCATGTCCAGACAATCCAAACCAATAACCAGACAAACTGCACAACCAAGACAACCCTGGATGAGGTCCGCGATCAAAGACAGGTATTGGCCAGACCGACCTATTTGGGTTGCAGCCAGACCGACTATACCCAAAACTAGGTAATGGCCAGACCAAACGGACTTTGACTACCCTTTGCCAGACCAAACAAACTTTGGCCTCTATTGAACTACGTTGAAATTACCTGCAAAATTCCCCTTCAAAACGATGTAAGAGTAGGGTGTAATGTGTCTACGCGGGAATTAGAACTCAACAGTGAAAATTTCATCAATATAGAAAATGATACAATAATTTTTGGAGATTCTTTTGCTGATTTTGTCACTTTTTTCAGATCCGATTTACTTGCTAAAGCGCATCAGAAAGTAAACCGAATAGGGCCTAATTGAGATCTTGTAACTATATATGGTGAGATTTTTATGTTATTTTATCCAAACCATTTGGCAATCAAATTGTTCGTTTTAAATCATGACGGCTCAGAACTGCTTTAATTGTAAGAAATAATTTTACGCAACCCCGTCCAGTCATTGGTACAATCCACTATCGATATTATCCTACAATTATGAAAATGAAATTCAATAATGTGTCCCCGAAGCTGGTTATTTCAGTGGTTATTTCTGTTTTACACCTGGCTTGACGATAAAAAAAATACTTTCTTCCAAACAGGTCATTCAAATGCAATAAGTCTGCTTAATGGGTCACTCTCGTGTAATCGTCACTTGTAGCCGTAGTGTCCATAGTAGTCGTAGCCATAATTATCAATTGTCAAGCCCTGTGGCACAGTACGCATTCATCAAACTGAGATGCTAAGTCATAGAAATTGTTGAACAACTACGGTGGATAATTTCAACAGCAGAAAATAGAAAAACTTATATATACTAGCCTTATATATGTTGTAGCCTTCTAGAACATATATTGAGCTGTATCATTGGGCCGTTTTCAAAGGTTTTTGTTTAGATTCCGTTATGAAAAATAAAACGCAGGTTGTTTAACAAAATGGAGGAGACGTAACCGAAACTAGATATCAATGTCCGAAGATTGAAACATAAACATTCAAAGATTTTAGCCAGATGAACAATTTGGACAACAAATTTCAACATAAACGCATAAAAAGTCATGAAAAATTGTTTGGAAGTTATAACTAGAAAATGTTTTCAGGCAAGTTATGAGAGCTAACGAATCATTTATTCTATAAAAAAACACTGAATTTCCAAATGAGTATAAATAGTTCAAAGAGCCTAAAAACAACAAAAATGGCAGCGTAAGGATATAACAAAAATTATAAGTAACAGATAAAAGATTTTCTTCTCTAGGTAAAAGAAACAAATTCTTAGCTCCCATGTGAGAATACAAACTCAAAAATGAAGCGTTAGTTAAATTTAAAAGCTTTCCAAGAAACATTGCCGACAATTTTTCCCATTGGGTCCTGCTGAAATTGTTGGAAAAAGTAGTTTTTGAAGACTTTTTTAACCCGCCTGTTTGACTCATTCCCTTTTAAGTTTTTTTCCAGATAATTATAAAATGATAAGGCTCTTCGGATGATACTTTTGTCCATCCATGATGTTTTTGACCTCTCTTCAAGAAAAATAGTTTTCGTTCTTGAATGTCTGTAGAACTTATAAGTTGGTAAGCTAAGTCCTGTTATTCTCCGGAAGGCAGGCTTCTTAAATGTCAAGAGTTGATTGACATACAGTGCTGTTCTGTATTCAAGCAATTGTTTAATTGGCAGTATATAGTTATGTAGTTTGATACTAAGTGATGAACTGTTAAATCGTTGAAAATAACAAGCTTTAAACGACCAATTTGGTTGCTTATCTAAGGTTGTCAGAAGATTTTTTTGAAATTGTTTAATTGGCAGTATATAATTATCTAGTTTGATACTAAGTGATGAACTGTTAAGTCGTTGCAAATAACAAGCTTTAACTGCCCAATTTAGTTGCTTTTCTAAGGTTGTCAGAAGATTTTTTTGAAACTGACTAAAACAAAACAGCTGAGTACTGGAGATGACTAATTACAAGAGAATTCAGTAGGATTTTGCGCAAATTTGCGTTTCTCAGGACATAAAGAGCTTTTATTCCTAGCACCATCTTGCTGACTATTTGTTTAACGTGTTGTTGATACAACAATTTTTTGTCCAAAATTACTCCGAGATATTTCACATTCACAACTTCTTTTATTATATGGTTTTCAACTTTAATAGACTCTGCTGCGGATGAAGTGCCAAAGACAATGAACTCAGTTTTTCCTGAATTCAGTTTTAAAGAATGGTATCAAAAATATCTATAACATTCGAAAAATTAAGTGTTCCTATCTGACGATAAGCACTAGCAGGAATAGTTTTGGACCAGCCTTGGACAGTTACAACCCAAAAGAATTCGGATTGTAATCACTCGGTCTTTTAAAAAAAATTGATCTTTTTTATATTAATTAAAGAACAGAACATATCAAATCAAAGCTCAGCAGTGGTCCATTTGGTTTCTAAGCAGCTCCAAACCAATGCATTTATTTTTTTTACTTGAATTCTTATGGTCGTTTTGACTTTTGAAAATAATTGATTTTTAAATAAATAATGGCTTAATGAACTTTCCTCTACTTTTTTCTTAATTTGGTCAACTTGTAGCTTAGTGTCAGAAATGAAAGAATGCTTCATCTTTCTACTTATTTGAAATTAAATATCTATCACGGTTTTAAGCCTTAAGTTATTGCTTTCTGGCTTTGAAATTATTAGATTTCAGGTTTTTTTTTATTTTTTAGATGTTTGCCAGTTTTTCACGTTTTCTAGTTTTGTCACATTATCAAATTTTTGACAGTTCTCATATCACCTTGTTGGGGTTTGCAATGGAACATATTAAATTGTGGAAAGATAAAGATTATCGTTTTAAAGGCTTGGACACTTCTTTCTTGAAGAATTGAATTGAATTTTATAATTTTGTCTTTAACTGTCGTTTTTACGTTGTTGATTTAGTCGTATGAAGTGAGCCGATATTCTGGTATTAGTAGAAAACTGACGGCTTTCATGACCTTGAAAACAATTATTTTCCAAATTGAAAAAAAATGACTTTTCAAGGGACGATGTCAAAAGGGATTGGTGTCACAAAGTCTAATATTTTTAAAGAATTCGTTATGACCTTACTGGCTTCGACACCGGTTTTTCACAAAACAACTAAATTAAATTGATTTTTGTCACATTTGAAGTTCTTTTTGTAGACATATGCTGGATAATTGCAGGTCTCAAGTGCTTCCTTTGGACGAATAAACGGACCTATTTAATTATTTCATATTGTAGTTAATGGCTTTCTTGACTTTGTAATTAATTTTGTTTCGAAAAAAATAAATAGTATTACTTATTTTTGCCTTTTTTCTTTTTTGTCCACATACTAAAAGGCCACATGCTAAATTATTGGTGTTTGAAGAAGGCGCAATCGAACATATTTTGAGAGCCAAATTATGGCTTTACGGCTTCGACAGCGTTATCTGGCAGGTTTTAATTAAATTTTGTTTGTTGTCTTCTTATTGTTCTTTTTTGCCGCATAAAAAATTTAAAAAGGACAGTTCTCACTTCCCTTCTATAGAAGCATTGTTATTTGCAAAACTTTGGGATATTTTACTTGATTTTTATTGGTGTTCATTACTTTGATTGTATTTGTTTTAAAAAGAATAAGCGAATTCTTTAACTTTACTGTTTTTGTTCTTTTTGTCTAATTGTTACCAGACCTTTTTATGGACTGGTCCCATTTCTTTTCTGGTGGTTTATAAGTTATTTTTTTTTTGGTTTTAGTTTTATTTGACGGTATGTTGACTTTGTTGTTAAGTTTTTTGTTTTAAAACGGACATAAAGTTTTTGATGTAATTAATGTTTGTTGGTGTTGTTGCTTGATTTTGCTGTTCGTCTTAACTCGCTTTCTTAATATCGGCATATCTCATCAATCTAGTGCAACATTTTTACTCCACGGAGTTATTTGTTTTGGAGGCTTTTTTCGTTCATACGCTATTTTTTCTGGAAAATACTTGGGTTTTCTGGGTTTTTTTTGGGTTTTTTTGGGTTTTTTTGGGATTTCCAAAAAAAAAATGTGGGTTTTTCTATCTGTTCCTCATTTGGTTGACAATTATGCCAAAATTGTGGATGAGCGGGGTCGGAACCTTATGTGCGATCGCACATTACAGAGCCTCCTGTTTTTACCTATGCTCTTTCAGATGTAAGGCTGTTGCTTACACTCTTCTCAATGTCCGCTTCCATTTTTAGGCCGAATGCCAAACTGAAGCCCTCCTCCAGTTGCGTTTGGCGCTTGTATTATCAAACCAGGGCCGACATAATTTATTTTCGGAACCCCCGAGTCAATCACAATTACCGTTGTCATTGCCTTTCAAGAGTTTTGCGAAGATGTCTAGCAAGAAGCTATTCTTAGGGTTGCTTGTCTAGCATCGGTTGGCGTAGGGTTGATATGTTTCTCAAAAGGGCTCCATCAAAGGGGTGTCCCAGATTTGGATTACTCTAGATATTTGGTTTCGACTCAGTTACACACATACTGAACCTCATCTCTCCATCCGGGATGCATTGTAGTCTAATCGATTCGTAAAGATGAATTTCTACCAAGCTAAAGTTTCTTTGCTGAATTGGTCGCACTCTGTTTCTCTATTTTCCTGTTAACTGTTCCTGGACTTTGCGAATCTTCCGTTGGAACTCTGACATCTTCTTAAACTCTGCTTATGTCTCCCTAATATTGTACAAGACATACCCCAGTTGAGAGGTCGAATTTATGAAAAGACTTATAAAGTCGACATGGGGGGTAGTTTCCCTACCTTAAATACACGGTCGACTCCCTTAGTAACGTCGGCCTAAAGTCTTTTCATAAGTCGGCCAACGGTATTTTCATATCCAATATTGGTCGATTCTAGGGTCTTTTCATACCCGGGTAACGGTCGACCCATAGTCTGTTCATAGATGATACCGTCGACCTAAAGTCTTTTCATAAGTCGAACAATGGTCTTTTCATATCCAGTACGGTTGACCTGGAGTTTACTTCATAGGTCTTTTTACCAAATATTTGGTGCATTTTTAGGGCTTCATGGGTTCTTCAAATCCCAGTGTTGAGAACTCCGTATGTACAAAGATAAAATAAAATGCACTACAAACATCTCAATGATGTAAAATAGAAGGACAATATGTTGGCTGGAACAAAGATTTTAAAAAAGAAATTTTGTCCTTGGCCAAAAGTTTTTGCCAACTGAAGCAAAACCATTAACACTCGCAACTACATTATATGCAAAAACGCATCAGTTAATCCCAAGGTCGACCAGTGCCATATCGGTCGACTTAAAGTAGTTCATGACCATATCGGTCGACCTAAAATCGACCATGACCATATCGGTCGACCTAAAGTGGAGCATGACCATTAGGGTCGACCTAAAGCCGACCAAGACTATTAGGGTCGACCTAAAATCATTTCATACCCAACATTGGTCGACCACGGTCTTTTTATACCCGATATTGGTCGACCACGGTCTTTTCATAATTCGACATCTCAAAAGGGGTAGTAAAATGATTTTGTGGTAGAGATCCAACACATGCTACTTCGGATACTTTTTCAGTGGTAATGGGTAGGTTGGAGTCTTCGCAATTGGTATGTTGTACCAGAGCCAATTTATCCGAGGCATGATTAGTTTTCTTTCTTCGGTATAAGCCCTAAAGCCAACTTTTTCCAGTTTTGTTTCTATGTTTTCTACGTCTCGGCTGTGCGGGTCATTTTGAGCTCTGTTGACAATTAGTATCATCTCCCCAGCTGGGGTTTCGAGATTTAGTGTTCGATCTTTTTTTTGGAAAATAAGGGGCACGCCCACAAAACCATAAGATCTCATGATCTATCTGTAACGGCTAGTTTTGTCTCTCCCTCTTGTAAAACGACGTAACTCATGATCCTTCTATCCCTCTAAGCATATTTCATGTCCGAAGGGCATCATTGTTGTAGTAGTATTCGTTTTCTGAGGTTCTAATAATGATTTCTGCTATATCCTCTCAGTTTGACATTTGTGCTCTGTTTTTTGCCGTTGTCGTTTGAGTTCATTGCGTCATGGTCAATTTTTACTAGTCCAATTTTTGTGCCTGATAATCACTGGGTTTGTGAATTGCTCTTCACTGACACTTTTTCCTGATCTAGTTCGGTTTCACTGATAAATTTGTATAATGTGTTCTAGTATTTTGTTGTAGGTGTATCGATACTAGTCTTGATTTTCGCTGCACTAGCATCTAGCATGCTGGTGTTTTTTCATTTTGATGATGCACTTCATGTCGTTAACGATTTTATTACTTTTTAAAACTTTGCAGTTGTTACCGCACAATTTATTATCCGAATTCATCCGTCGA
This sequence comes from Convolutriloba macropyga, assembly GCF_964194025.1. Classification (NCBI taxonomy): domain Eukaryota; kingdom Metazoa; phylum Xenacoelomorpha; order Acoela; family Convolutidae; genus Convolutriloba; species Convolutriloba macropyga. The sequence goes on from NC_134474.1 coordinate 38,710,787, forward strand.
AATTTGTCGGCTAAAAAATTGCGTTCTTTTATGGTAGAGGTGTACTATTAACAATTGCAGGAGTTGCACAATGTCTTACATCATCTTGGTAAAACTAAAATTAGAAATCATCAGTGGGGACCGAAATTCGATGAGATGGTGTGCTCCAAATCAATATGGGCCTACTTGCAATTTACGCCTTTACTGTCTAAAGTGAAAAGGATACCACGCAATTTGGCGAATCGGATAGACGAGATTGTGCAATCCGCGAGTTCACCAAATCTATCTGCAACAGATAAAAATTTAAATGAATAAGTTTCGGGTGAGATGGTCAGAATTACTGACATCCGTTATCGATGCTTGCATTTCGTTAGAAAATTGGAAAAAACTCTTTGCAAATATTAAATGTGTTCTACGCTTGTCTAATGGTGGGGGTAAGAAACACAAGCAGCAGCAAAAGAAACAGTTGTTGAGCAGATTCGAGCGATGAAAATCAGGTGATTATGCTGCACTGTAGTACGAGGCGGTAGTCTCAATGAAGCAGTCAAATAAAACTAGCAATGGGTCAATAGACGCTTTAGCAAGCCGCGCGAAATCTCTCTGACTGCAGGGGCAGTTTGGGAGGACAGCGAATGTTCTGTCTTTGACGGCGTCGCACCTGACAATGCTGCAACGTTGAATGAAATTGAAAAGCTCCAACCTAAGGAAAAGCAACCTGATCACCAATTTGATCAATATTCTAACGCGAACGCATATCAATTTGACGAGGCATCAGTTTTCTTCCAAATCGAGTCGTTCTCCAAATTTACTGCAGCTGAGCCGTCAAAAATGTATCCCGAGCATCTGCTGCAAGCAGTGAAATGCGGTGCCCTTGATCAATCAAAGCGAGCAATCACTGGTTAAACAAAATTTGTCAACTTAGCAAGCAGGGGTCAGCTTCCCGAATTCGTTGCTCCTATACTATGTAGTGCAACACTAACTGCAGTGAAAAAGATGAAAGGTGGGGTCCACCCTATCGCTGTTGGGGAAGTCATTCGACGTCTTATTGCTAAGTGCATAGCTCGTGAAGCGAATTCAGAAGCTGCTGATCTATGTAACACAAAACAATTTGGAGTAGCAGTCAAGGGTGGTGCTGAGGGCATAGTACATGCAACTAGAGTTTCCCTTGAAAAACTGAAAAAAAACAAAACATTCCGGAATATTGCAGATTGATTTCAAAAATGCCTTCAATTTTGGAAGCAGTCGCAAAAATCTTACCTAGTGTTGCCCCTTTTGCAATTTTTTGCTACTCACAACACAGTCATTTGCATTTTAACAACACATACTTAAGTAGCAAATCGGGATTTCAACAAGGTATCTTTTGGGGCCGCTTGTGTTTTCACTAGCTCTGTGGCCAATCATTAACGAAATTGAAATAAAATTACCAAATCTAGTACAGCATATTTAATATTTGGATGATGGCATCCTTGCTGGTACCCACCAACAACTTTTCACAGCATTGAATTTGTTTACAAATTTGGGTGAAGGATGCGGTTTTGAGCTCAGAATAGAAAAATGTGAGCTTTGGTCACCCGTTGATCTGAAAGCTATAGATAACAGAGTAAAAAGAAATAGCAAATAGGCCTTGAGATCTTGGGCGCTGCCAGCGCTGCCAGTAATCCCAGCTTTGTTCCTGCATCTTTGAGGAAAAAAGTCAACAAAACAGAAAAACTGCTTGACAACCTGACGTATCTAGACGACCCACCTTGTGCGCTTGGAATTCTTCGAAGCTGTCTTGGTGCCCCAAAGATGGTATATTCCCTGCGACGTACCACTCCATCTGACGAATCCTCTGTTATTTTGCAGGATTTTGACAACCTTCAGAGAACAACATTTGAGATTATGTTAGGAACCGTTATAAGTGACAACGCTTGGAAGCAGGCTTGCCTACCAATATGCAAAACGGGGGTTGGTATTAGTCAAGCAGTTGACCAATTGAAAGCGGCGTTTGTTGGGTCAGTATCGCAGGCAGACGCCTTAGTAGAACAAATAACCTGTGAGAAAAACACAGACAACCAAATTTTCAAACAAACAGTGGAAGAACTGAGGAATCTAGAAATTAGCCAATATACACAACATAAAATTCAGGAGGCACTTTACGATGCTGCTTTTTCTGACCTTCTTGGTAATCAGATTTCAAATCGGGAGAAAGCTCGTTTGCTTTCACTAACGTTGCCTCAATCAGGTGCCTGGCTTTCCACACCTCCAATCCCTAGTCTGGGCTTTCACCTTCAGCCAAATGAATTCAGAGCCGCATTGAAGTATCGGATTGGTGTTCTGTTATACATTAATGAACGAAAACGCCCTTACTGTCAAAACGGAAGACTGGACAAGCTGGGTGAGCACACTTTAAGCTGTCATGGTCGGGGGGATATGAAATCGCGACACGATAGAGTGAGAGACAGAATATTTGCTGCTTGCTCGATCGCAAACTTATCACCCGTCTGTGAACTGAAAAATTTGATTCCAGATAATAACTCAAGGCCAAAAGACATATACTTGCCCAGCTGGTCAGCAGGACAACCATCTACGTTAGACGTAACCATAACCTCCCCACTGCAGCCCAGTCTAATTTCAGATGCGGCGATGAGGTGTGGTTTTGCTCTGACAAATGCTGAAGATAGGAAATATGAGCAATATGCCCAAAAACTTGTCGAAATAGGTATCCCGTTTGTACCACTCTTGTTCGAATCTTTCGGGGGCTTCTCCTCAGATTTAGTTCGAAAAAAATTGAAACGTATAGCCTTGCTTGCCGATAACAAAAACTTTCAACCAGATGGTTTATCAATTGCCTACAATCGGTTATCCTAAGGAGTCTCAGTTGCTTTAATGAGAGGTTCAGTCACAATGCTGATCGCCAGAGATCCCCTGTTATGAGACTCATTCCTGCGACAACAACCTCAGCCCCACCGTGGTTAATTACAGTCTTGGCTCACCCAATTTTAGTTGCCCAGTTATCGCTCTGCGCGAATTTTTTTGTCCCCCAATGAGTGGGGACAATGCTTATTTCTTCCGTTCAACCCGATTGTGTGGGTTGATGATGACAAAATTTTGAAGACCCGAAATTTTGAAGACCCGATTCTGGGGAAAATTAAAAGGCAAATACTGAATTCCGTGGGGACCATGGTGATTTGTGGGCACAAAGCTGATCGCTAGAAAACTTTCTGAGAACCGACTGAAAAGATTTCAAACATGATTTCCCCAACCAAGCATACCTTAAATTAAAAATTTTAGTTTAGTAAAAAAACTCATTTTAGATGAAAAAATGTCTTATAATCCAAACAACGGCTTGGCTTTGCGTTTCATTAACCACGACTTCAATAGCGTCAATTGTTTCTGAGATTGTCTCTAATTTTGTTCACAGTGTTTAAAATTTTCATCGGTCTAAGACTGAAACGACAAAGTCGTGTTCGAATTATTTGTGCGAATAGAAAGTTTGGCTGTTCGCTAAAAAGTTGGCTTATTTTACAGATCAAATTTATATGGGATCCCAGAGTCTAACGCTGTATTGGCTTTTTATCCATTTAGCTTCAGCTCAATCTCAAAGGTCTTACCACTGTCCTCAAATTCCTTTCAGTCGTCTGTTTTGTGCTTTACGTCTTTTCATTGCACAGCAATTTGCTCGTCATCTGTTTTGATTCTGGTTTTTGCTCTGCTTTTCGCTGTTTTTGAGTATTGGGTTGACTTGTCGTTGTTTCTCCGGATCGGTTAAATTACGTTCGAATTAGTTTTGTGAGTATTCTATTTCTGGCTCATTTTTTTATTTGGTTTTAATGTCTTCACATTGATTTATCTTCTTCGGAATCTTTCACATCTTTCATCGTATTGGGAACTCCGATTACTACTTTATGAAAATATAAACTTTGTCACACTTCGCGCATTTCTCGTCTCTTCACTGCAGATCCTTGTTTCCAGTTTTTGGCTACGCGTTTTTGATTGTTTTCTAGCAATTAATTTGACCTCTTGATGCTTGTCATGTTTGAGGAGATTTTTGTAGCACTCATTGTCTTTTGTTAAATTTACGCTAGCAAACAATAACGCATAGCCAAAAACCGGAAACGAGAAAGCAAACGTAATATTGCTATAATTACTGAAAAAAATATGTGTTTGGACACAAAACGATCCGCAATCAAGAGAACAGAAAATCACAAATTTTGGCAAAATTAAAGGTTTCAAAGGGTAGTAATCAAATTTCCAAATACGACAAAAGACCTCAGTGAAAACAACCAATGCTTGTTTTCTCTGTAATCTTTTGTCGTATTTGGAACTTCGGTTACTACTTTTTGAAAAATTCAATTTTGCCACAATTCTTGAATTCCTTGCCTTGCTTTTTGCAATTGTTTTGGTCTGCATTACAAGTGCACCAAAATGCTAAACCAGAATCGTTATCGCTTTGTTCACTGTTGAGTTCTTGTGTTATGACTATGCTCCTCGTGTTGCAATCTCGGTCGTTCCAGTGTCTTTCCATTTTTTAATTATTTGCCTACCAGTTTTCTCTCAGATGTTCTCTGACTGGAATCGTGTTCCCATTGTTTTTGTGGCTTATGGCTCGATAAACTGTTACTGAGTAAACTAACTAGCCTATTTTTATCACGGAAGAAATGATTCAATTGGAACTCAGCAGCTTTTCGTACTTTCACCTCGTTAGGATTGAAACCCAGACCCTGTATTGCGTAAATTCCTTTTTTATAATGGTCTTGTAACGCTTGAGGCAAAGTTTTTACAGCGTGATGCAGTGAGCTGGCAGCTAATATAAAAACCATATAACACTTTTACAACATAACTGATGTGAGCTTCGCTCAAACTCCGAACCTTGATGTTAAAAGCACAGTTTTCACAACTTTCCAAGAATGAGCTCTTATTTGCAAAACAAATCAGTTACTTGATTTTTTTGTGAAGTTTGAAAAACTTGACCCAACTTGCTTTGTTTTCATAACATTTTAATCTATCTAACTACTATATGACTATTCTAGAATGATTGGATAGATTTCTTGCCAAGTTTTCAAATTTGGTCAATTTTTTCAAACTTTTTTTTCGCTTCGCGCACTTTAAGAGCTTTATAGCCTCCTTAAACCAAATTCAGTGAGATATAATTCTATAATACAATTATCGCATTTTTTGCCAAAAACTTCAAAATTGTTGTTTTTAACTCGAAAAATCATAACGGAGGGCTTATCGGTGACCAGGGGAATGTTCCTCCAAGTTGGAGTGTTACCCGGTGATCAGCCATCATTGCGCTTTTTGTGGCGGGAGGACCCCCATATCAAATGTTGTGGTACACCAGTATACACGCCACATCTTTGGGGCAAAAGATTCGCCCACGTGCGCCAACTACGCACTTCAACGCACGGCAAGTGATAATGCTAAGGAGTACCCAGAAGCTGCGAAAGCCCTCATTGAGCACTTTTACATGGACGATTACTTAGACTCATTGGAATCCCCCGAGAGGGCCCTCATTAGGTCGAAGGAATTTGTACATCTTCTCCATCTAGGTTGTTTCAAGCTTACTAAGTTTGTAAGCAATGTACCAGATCTGACTGACCGAATTGATGGGTCTGCTCAATCCACTGAACCGAAGGTCATCGTTTCGTCCCAGGAGGAATCAATTCACGTGCTTGGGCTTAAGTGGGATCACGACAACGATACTCTGGTTGTGAGCAGGGGTACTAACAGCACACTCACGATAAGTTTAACACAGCGCTTGCTCTTAAGTCTTGTGTCAAAGGTCTACGACCCAATTGGTCTTGTCGTTCCGTTTACTGTTCGTGCTCGTTTATTATTGAAAGACATTTGGCGTGTCAATAGACAAAGTTGGGATGACGAGTTACCTAAAGACATAGTTGACAGATTCCTTGCCTGGTGTGTCGAACTGCCGATGTTATCTAAGATCACTCTTCCAAGAAATAACTTTTCAGGACAATTCAAACATCCCACCTTCAATTCCACATGTTTGGTGATAGCTCACAAGAAGTATCCAGTGCAGTAGGTTTTCTTAGGGCTCAAGTAACTTGCACTTCTGGGAAAATTACAACAGAGCTGGTGTTTGTCCTGGGCAAGGCCCGCGTGGCACCTATGAAGGTAATGACAGTTCCTAAGTTGGAATTACAAACGTTTCTCCTCGCAGCACTTTTAAAAAGGGAATTCTGTCGAGCATTAACCGTTAGTGTTGATAAAGTGTTTATGTTGACAGATAGCACCATCGTCTTGCAGTGGATAAACAACAAATAAACACCCTATCTTTTTTTGCAAATCGTGTTAGTGAAATCCTAGAGAACACCAGCGTTGACCAATGGAACCACGTCGCCACTTGTGATAATCCCGCAGATGCTGGCACGCGTTGTATGTCCGCTGAATTTTTGCAATCCAGTAGCTGGGTGAGGATTCCTGACTACTTGAGAACTAAGCAATTCCCTTTCATGCCGAATACTGATGTCGTTGATAACATCAAGCACGGCGTTGTAACCAAGGAACAAGATGATGACCCCATCTCATCTTTAGCCGCATTCTTAACAAATCCTCTTAAGGAATAAAGCATTAATCTAATCACGTTTGATAAGTTCTGTTCTTATCAAAAACTAGTTCGTGTCACCGCATATAAGCTCCGTCTGTTACCATCTCATGAAAGTTATCGTACCGTAGCGGACCCTGTTGAGCTTGAAGATGCCGAGCGTCATCTCCAGTACTTGGTACAAAGAGAGTCCTTTATAACTGAAAAAGAGGATCTTCTTGACAACAAATCCGTTAAGAAGAGCAGCCGCATTGCTCAGTGTATTTCGTTTGTTGGGCCTCATGGTCTCATCTGTTCTTCTGGTCGACTCCGACGGCTAGAGGAAATTGCCTTCGACACTAAGCATCCTATCGTGCTGGATGCGCGTCATACTTTTGTCAAATTGTTCCTGCGGCATACTCATTTAAAGAACCATCATCAGGGCATCGATCATTTACGGTCAAAGGTACAGTAACGTTATGCCATCCTTAAATTACGTTCCACACTACGTTCCATCAAATCAAACTGCGTCTTGTGTAGAAAGTTCCGCGCAGTAACCATTCAACCGATCACGGCAGACCTCCCAAAGGAGAGACTCGCATACCAGTCTCCTCCCTTTACCAACACTAGTGTTGGTTACTTTGGCCCATTCTGCGTCACCGTTCGTCGGACTACCGAGAAGAGGTTGGGATTTCTCTTCACTTGTTTGACTACTAGTGCTGTCCATGTTGAAGTCGTCCCGTCCATGGACACTAGTCCTTGTGTAATGGGAGTGGAGCTGATCATCTCCCGTCGCGGTACGCTTGCTATGATTTGGTCGGATAATGGTACGAACTTCAAAGAGCTCCGTGACTGTATCGAAAAATGGAATACACTTAACATTGCCGCCAAACTTGCACATAAGGGCATTAAGTGGAGGTTCAATCCGCCCAGTGCGCCACACCAAAGTGGCATCCGGGAGAGGTTGGTCCGCAGTTTTAAAAAGGTACTGTACACGATCCTCGGTACGCGTCGCCTCACAGATGAGATGTTGAACACTACTTTTTGTCTGGTCGAATACGCACTAAACTCACGTCCCTTAACGCCCGTGAGCGCCGAACCGTCCGACCTTGGCGCAATAACACCTAACCAATTTCTACTTGGTAACCAAGCAACTGGAACTCCGTCTATCGTTGGCGTCGACGAGTTCGATCATCGTAAGCGGTAGCCCGTGCACAGTCCTACGCCAATGCAATTTGGGCACGTTGGCTTAAGGAGTATGTACATTCGTTGAACCGTAGATCTAAATGGCAGGCGCCTGCCGGGCAGCATCTCAAGGTCGGTGATTTAGTTTGGATCGTTTAAGAAAGCAACCCTAGGGGTTACTATCCAACTGCTCGGATTGAAGAGCTTCGTTACAGCTCCAACAGCTTCGCCCGCTCCGCCGTCGTACGCACTTTATCGGGATTGCTCGTCCGCCCGCTCGTTAAGCTTGTACCAATCCTCCCAACATTTTCTTCCGGGCCGGAGGATATTACTGAGCAAACTAAATGAGCAATGCGCTATTTAAATAGAGCAGCAAGGATTGGATTGAAACGAACGATCTATCCAGCGAGAAAATTTATTACGTCAAATTTCTTAACCATTTAACTTCTAATATACGTAGGAAGGTCGGAAAAAGTTCGTTGAGAAAAATTTTCGATGAGCCTACTAATGAACAAAATCGACTGCGCTTTTTTTAGGCTCAATATTTTTATGTTTCAAAAGCTTCTCGGTGATCAGTCTTAGACTAAGACCTGCCAAAAAATGTTGCTAGGTTTGTCGTTTTGATGCAGTTTGCTTTTTGCCTTGATACGTTTTGAATACAGCTGCCTTGACGTTCGTTTGGATATAAATAAAGATTACAATTGTGTGTTTTCGCACCTTTAATAAACCAAAGCCATGCCATTGTATTTTGATTATACTTAGTTTTGGATTCCACTTCGGAATAATTGCTTGTAGCCACAGCTACTACTAACTCGTCATCAGGTTTTAATTGGCATGCCGGTACCATAAACTGAAAAACAATCCACTATCGGTTAATTGCATTTTCTGGCTCTTGGACAGAACCTTCTGTGAATTCAGTCCAGGTGAGCTGTCAGAGTTGGTTCAAATTTGTTCACAGTTATATCCATAACATGGTGTTGTTAACAAATTTGTACCTACCGTGATACCTAACCTTGCCTGAATTTATCCCATACCTGAGGGTATGTCCGAGAGCCAGAAGGCACAAGTAACAGATAGTGGGAACAACTCTGTCAGTTTAGTGTAATCTCGTACCAATTACAACCCGAGGACGAGTTAGCAGTATATGAGACTGCAAGTTCAAATGCAGAATAGGAATCCAAAAATTAAGAAAACTGTACTCCGAGAGAAACTCCGCGAGAAAACTTTTCTAAAAATCCTAAATTCAGCACTTTCAGCAAATTCCCTAGATCATTTCTTTTAAATATGAAGATTTTATACACATTCTTAAAATACGTTAAACACTACAACATTTCAACACGATTCTTGCATGATTTCAATGTTACAGATGAAGAAGAAATTTCACCACTTTCAGCATACTCCTTTAATAAAAAATTTTATTTCTGTAATTTTTGCAATTTCATTGCCCAATATGACTTATTGTGTAATTAACAGATACGCTACTTTATCTTTCGCATTTCTGAATTGTCTCTGAGTGTTATACTTAATCGTATTGAATACTTTAAGATTCGCGTTGCGAATACTTGTGTCGAGATTACGATAGGAATTGCTAGGCGAATACACAATTACTTGTGTAATACGAATTCTGATTATTGGAGACGCGGCGCGAATCCGTTGTTAAGTCTAGCTTAAGATTATGAAGAGCGTTTACAGAACAACTTGAATTCAGATAACTAAATGAAATTATGATTACTTATGATAAACTAGTATGAACAAAATATGAAATAATTTAGTAGACTTACGGGAATATTAATATAGGTGAATAAATAGAAGTCATAACTTTTAGTTATAAAACGCATGATATAATTATAGATATAGAGGATAAATAATTTAGTACACATAGGAGTTTCGATATATAATAGGTATCTATACGTATCACATTTCCCTCGTGACAAAAAAATTTTAATGTATTTAAAATTTTTTAGATTAACACAAAACATGTAACCGAGTTGGATGAACAAAACTGAACTCAAAGTTGTAGAAGTACTACGAATGTGAAATTTAAGAATAATTAACAATGAAAATTTTAGCATATGCGAGGCTTATACCTCTAAGAACATTCAATTGCACATAGGCTGTGTGAGTTAATGCATATAAATTATCATCACTTGACTGATAATTACAGCACATAACATTCTCAATGTTTTAATAATTTTGGAATTGCAAAGCGAATACGCGTCAAAATTCTGAACATGGAAACTGAGTACATGAAATGAAATAAATTTAGCGCACATACAGTAATGAATGGATTCACAGGGCAAATACTGGAATAAATGTAAAACTGACAATAGGAAAGCAAATGTTGTAAAATAAAGCAAAGTTAACATTAATTTTAGATTAAAAGTGGAAACAAGTTTAAATAAGTGAATTGAGTTTTTGACAGTTTTGTTGAGTTTTTAACTTAAATCTCATTTTCTGCGTCCCAAACAGATAGTTCTCTCTCTTGTTCATATTCATGGTATCGAACTCTAGAATCTGGTGGCGAAACTTGGCCGATTTGAATTTCCTGTCTTGGGGGAGATGGGATTCTTGAATGTTCCGCATTTTGAATCATGGCTACTACTGTATTTGCGGTTGCTGCCTCTTGCTTCTCTTTTTTCGATTTACGTTTTTTCTGTTTACCGGAACTGGTAGAAGTCAAGGAACTTGTAGGCGAAATATCCGCGTCCGTGAAACCGTAGAATTGGGGTCGATTTCGTTTTCGGGTTCCTTGTTGTTTTTGTGGTTCGGGATGTGTGTCTTGAGACTGTTGGTTTTGAGAGGAAGACGTTTGCGGAGCGGGTACTATTGATATTAATTGTTGTTCCTGAACTGTCGCGTTATCATTGTCGTTGATTGGAGCTGTATTTCGACGACGTTTGGGCTGTGGTTTTGTAGGTTTGCGTACAGTGAGGGCTCTAGACACGTTAGAATTGACTGAGGAAACAACTGAAGTGGTGTCTCGATGCCGATGTCGAATTTTGATTTCCCCTCGCTTTTGTTTTTTGATGTCGTTGCTGTGCTTGGCAATCTTTATTTCAGTTGTCTGTTCATAAGGCGCAGGACGCCTTTGTGCGTACGTCCAGAGATTTGTAGATCTTTCAGCCTTGGTGCCAAACTTTGCCAGATCACTATCTCTGACTTTGACTGGCGTTCGCCCCGGTTCATTAATTATGGTTGTCGTGGGGGAGGATTTAGTGACGAATGAGCCGGGTTTTAAAACTTCATAAAGCCCAGCAAGTTGTCGTTTTGCCCTCTTTTTGTTTGGTATCTTTCTGGCCAGCTTCACACTTAATGATTTTTCTGTTCTCGGAATGGGGTTCGTAAGTTTGAGGTGGATTATGAACCGCGATTCCTTGTCGTCTGAGTCGCGGTACCGGAGGCCTGCGTCTTGTTGTTCTTTATTCATAGCCGTCTCAATTTCCAGATTGCTTCTCTCCGGGTTGACCCATCCAGCATCATCGAGGTATTTGGCTACAGGAACTGTATCAGCATCTAAATAGTGATTAATGATTTTTTCATATGTTAAATTTAAACTTGATGGACATGTGCTAATATTACGCAACGGAGTATTCACCAGACGACCAAAATGAGCTTCGAATGGAGTTATCTGTGTTGTTTTCTGTCTTGTTATTTGTAAGTCAATCTGTTTAATTGCTTTAGATGTAGAAAATGAATCTTTATTTTCAGTTTTCATACAGGATAACTGCCGTTTAATTGTCTGTACCATTCGCTCCACTAATCCAATTGCTCTATGGTCTCCGACTGGCGCATCGGGAATGTTAATGTTATTTTCATTACAATAGTTTGTAACTTGTTTACCTACTAAACAAGTAGCTTGATCTAGGCGGATTGTTCGCGGGATTCCATGAGTATAAGCATAATCGCGGAGAAATTTTACCCCATTTGTCCCATTTGCATGTTCAAAAATTCGAGCTGTTGGATACTTTGAATAACTATCTATACATGTCAGAAAGTAAATATCTTTATCTTTATCATTTGTTATCGGGCCCCCAAAGTCAATTTGAATTTCTTCATTTGGTTCTTGACAAGCCTTGTGAGGATACCATTTAGATTTTGGTATAATAGGTGTCAAATTCCTACCAATATCTGTACACGGACCGCAGTCTGATGCTTTGGCGAGAATCTCTCTATGCATATATGGCCACCATGCATACTGAGATAATGAAATCATGCCCCAACTACCAGGGTGGGTCATGTGTATGGATTCCAGTACCGCGTCCTTTATCGAATTAGGTATGGCGACGCGCTCATCCACACACAAACAACCGGACCTCACGTGAAGGTCCTTCCAGAACGAATATATATAGGGGCTAACTTCCTTACAGCGGTTCTCGTCGTCTTGGAGGACACAATCTCTAATTTCTTTTAATACTGCGTCCTTACTTGTTAGGACGGCTAAGAAGGATTTTGTAAATAGTTGGTTTAAGTTACTTTCAAAAATTTCCTCTTTGGATAATTCAATGTCTTGTATTTCGGGTGATGATGAAATTGGGGTGTGAATGTTAGGGCTTGTACTGGTTGTCGCTATAGGGGTTGATTGGGTGCGGAAAGTTACTTTGGGAGCAGTAATAGGAGTTGGGGGTTAGATTGAGGCACTTCTTTTGCGGAAATTGTTATGTGGTTCACTTTATTTTCTGTTTTTGCGGCTGAATTACAATTTAATTTATTTGGCTGGATTCGTGATGCGGATGCAGTAGTGTTTTTAATCAATTGATTTGCAAGGCAATTAAAGTTGGAAATGAATTCAGAATTGTAATTGTTTACTTGTGCTCGAGGAATGAGTGGATTAATTGAGGTATTTGAGTTATTCGTGCTAATTTTAGCAGTTTTGCAACCGTGGACGCGCGTCTTGTTTACTTGTTGGTTATAATTACTGGTTATGTGCCGCTTTTGGAAAGGAATTTCATTCGCGTGACTAAATAAAGATGTAATTGCGTCGCAAATACGGGAAATTGTTGCTACCATGAATTCCTCATCGTATTGATTGACACTTTTAGCGTTTTGATTTGGTTGACGCGAAATATAATCAACTACACCCATTCTGGTACCAGGAATATGTTCGATGTTAAAATCAAATGGTAACAAACGATCAATCCATCGTGTTAATCTACTGTTGTAGGATTTATTAGAACGGTGTGATTTTAGAACTGAAAGAAGTGCTCTGTGGTCTGTTAAAACTGTGAAAGTCTTCTCAAATAAATAATATTTAAAATTTTCAATGGCCCACACCACCCCAAGTAATTCGATTTCATTTATACTATAGCGTTCTTCGTTGCTATTAAGAAAACGAGACGCAAAAGCTACTGTTTTCCACCCTTCACAATCTAATTGTTCAAGCGCAGCGCCTAAACCTTGGCGAGATGCATCGCATTTGATTCGCGTTTCCAGTGTTGGATTAAAATGAGTGTTTTCCGTAGCATTTGCAATAACAGTTTTGATGTGTTCAAAATGTAATTGATGAGTTTCATTCCAAATAAATTTTTCGTTTTTCTTTAATAATGGCCGAAGAGGATGGCATATTTTGGCAAGATTGGGTATAAATTTGCTTAAGTGATGAACACTACCTAAGAATGATCGTAATTGTTTCAATGTTTTTGGAGCTTTGATTTCCGCAATTGCCGCTGTTTTAGATTCTATAGGTTTAACACCACTTTGTGAGAATGTAAAGCCAAGCCAATTTATTTGATGTTTTGCGAAATGACATTTACTCAAATTAATTCGAAGGTTATCGGATTCGAGTTTTTGGAGACATTTGCACACGTATTTGAGGTGCGATTCCTTGGTACCTTTGCTAACTACAATTATGTCAACCAGAAAACAGTATGTGTTAGTTAGTCCAACCAATGTGTAATCCATTGCCTTTTGAAATTCGGCCGGCATATCCGTAAGGCCATAAAATCCCGTTTTAAAACGATAGGTGCCAGTTGCATCGCCGCAAATGATATTAAAATTGCAATGACGTGCGGTATCCGGATGCAGTTTTAATTGACTATAGGCATATTTTAAATCAATCGTTGAAAAGTAGACATGATCTCCTAGGTTTGAATTATTAATATGTTGTGAGATTGAATCGATAAGACTATCTATATTTGGCATTTGGTACTTGTTTTTGTGGATCGCTTTATTTAATATTTTTGAAACAAGAGCTAACTTTACAGATTTGTCCTTTTTGACCGTGATTACAATGGGGGAAATGTAGTTTTTATCCGAATATTCTTGTAATTTTTCGATGTGTCCTTGTTCAGAAAGTTTCTTTAGCTCAGGAGATACTTTGTCTAGTAAATTTATAGGAACACGACGGCCCTTTTGGTGGGATGGAGTATAGTGTTTGTGGAATTTTGAACGAACTGTATGTACTTTGGACTTACCAATTCTGGAGATTAGATCGGGATAATCAATAGCAATCTGTTTTTTGATTGGGCAATATTCTCGATCTACCTGATTAATTGTTACATTGTTACTTGATTGATGTATTGAGAGTCCAAGAGCTGGAAACAAATCTCTACCCAATAGAGAAGATGTCCGTCTGCCACTACTTGAATTTCTATTGGATTTGCGTACCAATTACTGCTTTGAATTGAAGTTTGAAGAATGCCCACCGTATGAATAGGTTCGTTTGAAAATGTTTTCAATTGTTTAGGATTCGCTTCGCGTATCCACTTCGATTTTGAATCATGGGAAATGATGGAGTTTGCCAAGGATTCGTTTATTATTGTGCATACGCTGCCCGAATCCACCAAAACATTTGTTGATGTTTTACCAAGGATTACGGGAAGATTGATTGCATCCACTGAAGTTGTGGAATCTGTTGAAGATACTGCTGCTACACAATTATCTTCATCTGAAGAATAGTTTGATTCCAAATCAGGATCAAAATTAGCCGAAATCTGATTGACATCTTCATTTTGATCGTCCTTTTCTACGTTATTGACCCGCGGTTTAGGTTTTGGGTAGGAATTGGGATCTTTAGGTTTTCGGCAAACTTTTGCGAAGTGGTTCTCAATACCACAGTTATTGCATCTTTTTCCCCGAGCGGGACATTTATTTCGGTGGTCAGAGGTCCAATTGGATCCACAGAAATGACAGGTTGTTGGCTATTTCCGTGCTGTTGTATTCATATTGGAGAAAGGGGTAGCATTTGCGATGCGCATCCGTTGTACTTGATTAACAGTTGAATGTGACTCGGTTTTACTTGCATTCATTTTTAATTGATTGAGCGTACCCATCTCGATATTGATCGCTATTGCCAATGCTTTTTCCGGGTCTACTGTTTCTTTAAGGAGCTCCTTTTGAATGTCTTCATTTTGCATGTTTGCGATAAAGACGTCCCGGATGATCGTGTCTCCTTTATCTCCAAGGTCACAGTTTTCCGAAAGTTCTTTGAGATGTCCATAGAATTTCTCAATAGGTTCTCCCTTTTGCTGTTTTCGGGTGAGGAAGAGGTATCTATCGAAGGTTATATTGTGGATCCGAATGAAGGTTGTATTGAGAATATCCCACAGATCTTTCGTTGAAATTGTTTCAAGATTGATGGTCGAATTCTTTGAGTTGAATACGCGCCGACCTTCCATGCCTAAGCTCAAGTACATCAAAGAGGATGCTTTCCGATCACATAACTTCCACGGTTTATCACCGCAAATTATACCAACTGCTGTAACTCGTTGACACTGATTCTTCCACGCTGTTTTTGCTTGTTCATTGCGGGTACGTCGGTCTCGCTCTGATTGTGCCGTCGGGTTGTCAACTGCATCTTCATATGCTGGTTCAGGAGGTAAGAGGACATGGTCTGGGGGGTCCAATAAGAGGAGATCCACTTCAATTCCTTCTCGGGCGAGAATTGCGAGTTTCAATTGTATTCTCCAAAACTCCCAGCGAATTGGAGGTTCTAGTGTTGCCTTTTCCCAAAAGGGTTGAATTCCAAGTGGGGATTTGCCGCTGTCCTTTGTCGCTGACTGCGCCATGTTATACTTAATCGTATTGAATACTTTAAGATTCGCGTTGCGAATACTTGTGTCGAGATTACGATAGGAATTGCTAGGCGAATACACAATTACTTGTGTAATACGAATTCTGATTATTGGAGACGCGGCGCGAATCCGTTGTTAAGTCTAGCTTAAGATTATGAAGAGCGTTTACAGAATAACTTGAATTCAGGTAACTAAATGAAATTATGATTACTTATGATAAACTAGTATGAACAAAATATGAAATAATTTAGTAGACTTACGGGAATATTAATATAGGTGAATAAATAGAAGTCATAACTTTTAGTTATAAAACGCATGATATAATTATAGATATAGAGGATAAATAATTTAGTACACATAGGAGTTTCGATATATAATAGGTATCCATACGTATCACACTGAGTAATTGGAAATCGTCGTTGTCTTTTTTAAAAAAATTTTTTCATAATTTTGGAAAGGGCAACTGAAAAAAGGTTGCACTTTCATTATGTCTAACAGAAGTAAGACAAGTACACTTAAGCTACCTGGTTTCATTCAATCAAGTAATGTGGCAATATACTCCAGCTGCCGGAGAACTTCTTTATCCTAATAGTTGACAAAATGCTTAAATCTGTTGGCAATCTTCCAACTGTTTTTTAAGTTGGACTGCTCGGGTGCAATGCTGTTTCGTCTTGCTCCAGTGATGCGCGTGGGTACAGAAGCAGACAAAATTTAACAATTTCGATCGAGTTTGCAAAAAAGCAGATTTACCCATGGAAAGACCATGCTCGAAAGTCGCTGAAATAAAATTATCGTAAACATTTTACATAATTGTCCGCTTAATGTGTTGGCAAGTGCTGAAATTATGTAAAAAAATTTGTTGAAAATTCAGCACATTAAACAGATAATTATTTATGATTGATCCGCTGACAAATATTTTCTTTCAGTGGCTGTCAGCGCTTTTCTTACAAAATTTTCAGTAATAATCTCGACCCGGAAATTCAAATCTAAGCCTGGGCAGACACATTTCGCCAACTGATTTTAAACAATTTTGATAATTTTTGTCCAACAACCGCAATTTTAAGTTAATGTGCCATTGAGCTACGTCCAATATCATATGTTTCGCCGCCGCAAAATGCAAAAATGTTTAAGCGTAGTCTGTACATATAATAGCAAATGCCGCACACACCAGAGAAGAGGAGATCGAACATACTCTGAAAACCGATGAGAGTGAAGTCCCATTTGTGTAAATCCTTCACAAACACCATAGCTCCCAAACAGTACAAGTTAAGTAGAATCACAAGGAACGAGATTGCAATCTTAACATAACACCTCTTTAGAAAAATCTTAGTTGACACACTGACAGACACACTGACAGACGTCTCTCCACGAGGCTACTACCCACCTTTCAATAATATGATTGCTGATCAACGCATTAAGGTCTTTTTGTGGTCTTCACTAGAGATCATGTTAAAGTTATAACGTAAGTGAATGTTTTAAAACTCTATATTTAAAACACTCACTTACGTAACAACTTTGTGACATGACCTCTAGTGAAGAGACAAGACAAAATTTCGGTGTTATTCAATTTGTTTTTACTTTCAAAATTATGATCTATCTTTTTAAAAAAAAACAATGCAGGTTTTTGAGGGATTTGTGGTTCTTCTGAATCGTAAAAGATTAAGGAGCATACACGCTGACTACGTTATATGCAACATTGCACGTACAATCTTAATGGCAAAAAACTGACTTATGAAAAAGACAAATGATGGACCCATGAAAAGACTTTAACTCGACTTTGTTTGCAAACATTGTGTCGAGCTCAAAACCCGCCCAAATTTTGGGTCGAGCCAAATTTTTTTGTAAAATTTTGGGTCCAGCTAAAGTCTTTTGCGAAAAATCTGAGTCGAGCTAAAATCCAGAATGTCTTAAAGTCTAGCTAAAATCTTTTCATAGCTCAAATGAGTCGAATATGGTCTCTTCATAGTACATTTTGGTCGAGCATTGTCTTTTCATAAGTCTGTGCCAAGACCTGGGTACGGGTCAAAGTTCAAAGGTCAAATTTTCAAACCATATGGGTAAGGTTCCAAGAAATGGAGCAACAAGGAGCAAAGATTAGTATTTGTCCACATATAGACCTTTGTGTAGATTACTGGAACGTTTGCTTGCGTTTTGACTTTAAGCTATGGTATTTTTAATAATATCGAGCAAAAATTTTTGTAGATTTTCTATGCTAATTTATACATCGAAAATCTATATCTAAATAGAAATTGATTGAAAATTATACCAAGTTTTTTCTAAGGTATTTTGCAAAAAAATACCCGGGCCGGCTGTCAACGCAAAAGAACGCAAAGTTATGTGAGATTGGCGGTGAAGGCGTTGAATCTATGTCAGATCTACGCTTTAGGAGTTGAAAAGATAGTATTACCCTTTCTAAGCGCAGATCCAACATAATTTTAGTTTTTTCAAGCGTATATATTTTACTCTTAAATTTAGGCCTTGATCTTACATAATTTAGCGTTTAATCACAAATTGACCCTACAATAATTCAACGTTTGAGTTTTAGCGTTGATCTTGAATGTTTTAGAGTTTAATATGGCGTTCAGCTTGCATAGATTCAACACTTACTTTTTTCGTTGATCTTTTACAAAAAAAAACGTTTTTGAATTTCAACAAAAATCAATCGTTGAATTTCATTGAAACAAAACTTGATTTTTTCTCAAAACTTTTATTACTTTTTAAGTATTGTATTTGTGTGCGGAGTGTTTTGCTCCCAACATTAAAATTGTCGAAAATTTTCAAAAAGCGATGTTGCGAACATTAAAATTTTTGTGAAATGAATGACTTTTATGCCGGTTTTAGAGTCGCAAGACTGATTTTTTTGTCAAGTTCATGTTACGTGTATTGATCCTTACCTTTAGGGGTTGCATATAATGGAGAAAAGTTTTCATGCATGTTTTTTGCAAAAATCATCGAAAAACTGAATCAGCTACAACAATCGGTCTAGCTTTGCTAGATAAAACAAAACTACTTCAAAAAAATTGCTTTAGGAAGTTGTTTTGCATCGAGTGCTGGAGTTGTTCTAACACAAATTGTTTTCTATACGTTCCTTAGTGTATCTTAAGGATAAGATAGGATAAGATAAGAAGTCTCCTATAGGATGAAAAAGGATTTGTTCCGTTTTTTGTCACTAAACAAGGGTTGTGGGACAGAATGGATTTTTATTTTTATACGGCGTTCTGATATACGTATATTGCCCTATACTAATATTATGATAAAAGTATAGTGTTCTTAATTTGCGTCCGTTTTGGAGAAAATGCAGATAATCCAGTTACTCGCGTCAGAATGTTCAGAAATCTTTTGTTTTTCAAGATCGTGCAAGGACTTTATTCGCTAAAAAACCAAAAAACCAAACGATCTCGAAACCCTTGGTATGCGATGTATGTAACTCATGTAATCGACTAATATTATTTCTTCAGCATAGAGCGCATGTATAAACGATCTTTAAGGCAATTTAGTGCTTTTGTGTATCAGAGATAGGAAATTGTTGGTTGTATATAGCTATTATTTGAGTTCTATATGTCTTTTATTTGAGTTCAACTTACAAATTTAAAAACGAAATTTTAATATTAGACGTTTTTATCGGATCAGGGGTCATTCAAACCCAACCAAGCTTATTATGGGATACCCTCAGTGTATGTAGAGCGTCAATCGGCAAAAATTGTTTTCGTAGCTTGACTAGGAAAAGTAAACTTTTTCGATTTTTCATTTGCTCAAAAATAAAAAACAGAAAATTTTTAAAATGTATTTCATGTAAGAAATAAGCGTATGAACTCAAAATTAGGTATACGCATAGAAACGGCAAGATACGTGAAATTAGAGTCCGATTCGTAAAAAAACAATATTTCAGAAAAACAAAGTACCGTGGTACAGTGATAGAAGCGGGAAGCATGCAGGTGTTGTGGTTCGAGTCTCACATAGAGGTCTAAGCGTTGAAATAATGCGAGAGCTACGAGTAGAAACGCTCAACTTATGTAATTTCAACGCCTAGAAGCGCAAAATTTTGTAAGATCTACGTATAGAAAAGGAACATTATGATACGGCAAGCGGTTTTCTTTGCAATGTTTTTACACAAATTTGCGATGAATGCGTTGATTTTACACGTTGAATTAAATTAAACGCTTCCACCACAAAATTATGTAGAAAAATTGCACCGAATTTTCTAACTTGAAAACGCTAGTTACCGCTTATCCTACATAATTTGCCGGAACTCCTCGGACAGCTAGCCTAGATGCAATTGTTTATGATAGAAAATAATGACAAAATTTATTCTCATTTTACTCTAAAATTGCTTCTTTGTAAGCAGAGACAACACCAACCCAAACAAATATTTTTGAAAAACAATTGCTCAACTTAACTTAACCTCTAGATGGCGACTCAACCTAACTTTGTCACAATGAACTTTCGCTCTATCAAGTAGTAGAAGAAACAAATTCCTTACAGCATTTATTAAATACGTTATAGGTCAAAACATTTTTCGCCATGAATCATTTGTCGGGATCAGAACATTATGTGCACATTCATTGTTCGATTAGTTGTAATATTGTCTGAGATTGTGCCCCTCTTTAATTCCCAATAAGCATTCTGCAAAGGAAATAATTTTTGTATAACGTGCTTATCGTAATTTTAAAAATGAAAGGACAGCATAATGTCACTTTTTCTTCATCGCTAAGGCGACGGCAATCTATACCTTTAACTCAACAACTTTCAATGATTTAGAATATTTGGCAACCTAATTCTTTCCTTGAGGCCTAACGTTGCCGCGTGCTGTCTTGTTGCTTCAACATCTCGAAAACCAAACACTAAGCCACCAAAGAAAACCAAATTTTTCAGAAACCAGAGAATGACTATTGAACATAAGTTTTGCACCGCCTAAATGACTTTTCCTCAGGCTGTTGTCTGACGTATGAAATGTTACTCAAAATTTAATTAGAAAAATGGAATCGAGAAGTTGATTTGGTAAGAATTGAACTCTTTTTTGTTCCTACATTTAAAAAAACAATAGGGATTTTGAATAAAAAATTAGAGAAACGAAATTCTGGCAAGTCCCTTTCTTGTTCAAAGAGTTTTTGACCTTTTTGAGGTCATCCTAGACTAACATATGTGCTAACTCTTCGTATCGAATCTCAATAAAAAAATTTCAAGAATTTTTTTCAAGTTTGGCCCCTTCTTTGGCCAATATTCAGTTCAGTTAATCCCAAAATTTGATCATATTCATCTATAATTAGTTAATATTTCGATCATTTCGAACAAGTTAGTGCTTTTTTGAGCGTACAGGCAAAACAAGTTTCTATCTAACAGTAGATGTATTTAATTTTGAAAACATAAAAAATGCTCTGTTGGAAAAAAAATATTTGAAAGAAAAGAAATTCAGTCCATTTTCAACAATTTTGATTGTAATTTTCAATCTTTTTCGGTTGTGCTGCTCGTGTTGCAAAACTTTTTGAAGCATATACAGTTGTACATAAGCAAAATATAAATTGTTGATTAAAGTCACAAAATTTGACCCAAAACTCTGGCGTGACCACTTGGCAGACTGACAGGAAATTGAAACAGTATCGGTAATGCATATCATATGGACGTACTTTTTTGAAACAGACTTGAAAACAACTCAGCAGCCAAATCTAACTTTTTACAGTTTGGTGAATTTTTTCAATACTTCGTCTACTGATTCGGCCATCGCTGCTCTGAGCTTTTTTAATTGAGGTAATTTGGATTTCATGATTTTTAAAGTCGATCTAAAGTCGAACTTTAAGTGTTATTTTAGTAGCACCCGATCAATTAATTGAGCAATAATAAATGGCTTAGGGAGGTGAGGAATCAGCATGCCTCTTAAAGCCAGGGAGAAACAAAATAACTTTTCGGTAGTTGTTTCTGTTCACGTGCATGTTTTTTAAGAGTTTCCTTTTTCACTTTTTGTTCTGCCTTTTCACCATGTGAGCTCTGCGATTGCTATTAAACTGAAGAAATAGGTATTCACTTTCATTGCCGCCTAGTTGCAATAGTGTGAATTACTCAATGGGTTCCCAATATTTTTCGGAAATAGAGAAATTTTAAATCTCATTTTAGTTGTATATCTGTTCCATGATTTTTCATAGAAATAGAGACGTCAAATTTTGTCTGCGTTGCATTGAGGCAAATTTATTAGTATTAAAGCTTTCTTCAATATTCCATGCATTTATCAACGTGCAGAAATCTTTTTCAAAACTTCTAAATTTTGTCTGGATCTGTTCTTCATTTTTCCTTTCCGTGGTTTATTCCTTGACAGCTCTATAGTGCTATAAAATTATAAAATAATCGAAGTTTAGGTCAACCAGACGTCCATCAATCTCTGTCGTAGAACACATTAGCATTATGCTTTTAATAGTTTTGACAACTTCTTTTCAGAAAAAAATCAGATTTTTTAAAAATCTCCGCTGTCTTAGGACAGTTAGGTTTCTGAAACTGGTGTTTTCCTACACCACCCCTAAATTTCAAAAATTGTCCAGATCTTTGATATTTGTTCAAAATTATTGACAAATTCACATTCTATAGGTCAGCCAGGTGTATGGAAAATTTATTGATTGAAATTCGGGACTTGTCCTGCTATGTCTTCCATTTCGCCAAACAGCTTTTTGTTTCTTTTCACTTTGTTTTGCAGTTTTTAAAGTTTTTGTTTGAATTGTTTCAATTTTTAGAATCTGAATTAAAAACAATTTGTGTCAGCAAAAAACGCAAAATTTTCGACTATTTTTTGCCTAGTTCTAAGTTTGAGCCCCAAAATTTAATTAATTAAGACACGTTATACAAAAACACTGGCTCCAGTGTACATTAATGCAAATGTTAAAGTTGTCAAAGTCAAAGTTGTAATATTAACATGTAATTATTAATCAAAACTCATAATCCGACTTATTTCCACGCAGTGAATTTTGGAAGGTGCTCTCCTGAATCTGCTGTCCAAATAACGAAAGCAATTAGGAAATTCTAACGAATACACAGACAATAAACAAGTTTTCTATAGGATTGGTGCTAATACTGCCTGTTACCTGCTTATAAAGGATACTTAATCTACATGCATTTTGGTTACCTCGGGTGTCTCGGTGTAGAAACTCAGAGCAGCTGACTCTTGTACTGAATAGTCATCATAGCTCACAGGTGGAGGCATACTGCCCCAAAAATTCCCGTCACCACTTCTGTACTCATCACCATCCCAATGATCGTAGTAACGGATAGTCATTATGCAAGTATATACTTATACCTGCAATGGATCAAACTTTCTGCGAGCAATCAGATTATATCCAGGAAGCGTTTTTTCTTGATTCGTTCGGCTCATCATAAAGTTTTTTTTGAGAGTAGACATTTGCTCCATTGATTCATATATTGATAAGTACTCTTAAAAAACATAACCGACTAAGGCAAGCGGTTGGCTTCGGTAGTAGCCAGCTGGGGCTTAGGGGTGCTAGCATTAGGGGGCGCGGGTGGGATAAGCGGCGTGGGGGATCATGGGTTGGGCGTTGGTGGACGAGAGGCGGGTCCAAATCGCCAGGTGGAGGGGGGAGTGCTAAGGGGATGGTGACAGAAGGGGTTGTGTTTTAAAGATTATATGAATCACCCTTAACGGCATGCAATTGCCTACTCGAAAGTTTTGGTGAATCGCATATTTAAAGATTAGACTGGCGTAAGGCTCTAAGAGAGCTGTTGAGCCACTTAATGCCCTCCCACCTTTACCTGTTTATCCGGATCTTGAGGACGAAAAGTCAAAAGGGTCAGACAAAAATCGGTCGAGCAAAAAAATCGCATAAAAACCACAGGGCTAATATAACTAATGCAAACTTCGTTTGAAAGCATTTAATTAATTCACAAAATAGAAACATTCCCGGCCCAAAAACCAAGATAACGATAACTTTCACCAAATATGCTCAGAATCGAAAAAAAAACAAAGAGATGGATCAATTATTAAACTACAGAATTTTAAAATGAAAACATATTTTTCAAAATTATTTAAAAAATCAGGACTCCAATAACTAACGTCAAAATTTATTGCATACTTTTTTGACAACTTCTTTTTTGCGGCTCAGAGTGTACCACCCAATAAGCATTGAATTCGCATGGTTATGTTGGCAAAGAACATAGTCTTTATAACTCGTGTTTGATAATAAAAGACGAGTTACATTGTGTTTCTCTGATTCTATAAAAGTTCGCCATTAACTGGTCAGTGTTTGGTCGGTTAGCATTTTTTTTAACATTTTGGGCAACCAGATCGAATCAGATATATTAAAAAACATTTCACCTTCATTTTCTGGATTTGTTTTTTCGTAGCCCCGTTTGGAATGAAAAAAATTTTGAAACCTTCACCGGCGCACATATTTTAAATAGTAACCTACTATATAGAAAAGCAAAAATCTTAACTCAGAGGTGTAAAAACACGGGGGGAATAGATCCCATTCTCACCACAATTATGTTGTTTAGTTTGAGTTCATGGCTTTAATTTATTTTGTTTAACTTCGCTATCTGTTTGCTTTATTTTAAACGTCGCACAAAAATGGGAATAAAAGTAGTTGAGAAAATAAAAACGATCACAGCAAAATGGTACGAATATGGGCATGACTTCCTAAAAAAACACCAAACATCCAGAAACATTTTTCTGTTTCTTTCTCTGAAAATTCCGCATAATGGTTTAAATCTTGAACTTCAGCGATGATAATCGATATCCTAATAGGAGAAATTTTGTGGAACACGTTACCTTCAAACCGTTACCCAATGCTGAGTTTTTTGTCCCACTATTATAAATTGAATGGCAATTTCGAACACAAAAAGTAGAAGTCAAACTCACTACTCAATTAATTTATATGTTGCTGTTCGCATAACTATAATTAGTAAATCTGATATAATATAGCTTTACCAAATGCTCTTAATTTAGTATCATGCTTGTAAATTTAATTGTAGATAAAAAGGACAAAAAAATTAGTTTAAGGTTTTTTACTTTGTTATCAACTAAGGCAGAAATAATAAAATTGAAAAAAATAGTGTCTTGGAGAACATCTACTGCTTTTCTTTTTTTTCTCTGAAAATAATGTATTTTTACGTGCTATGTACGAGCACAAAAGAAAAAGGCAAATTGACCAAGTTATTGTTTATTTTTCAATGATTCTATACGCCAAAGAATGTCAAGCCTGATTTCAATAAGACCCATGGTTTTGAGGGGAAAAATGAAGATTATTTTCAATACAACTAACTGTTGACGGCAGAAACGATTTCAAATGCATCGGTTACTGTCTCGATCATTTTATAGGTATTATTGATTTCAAATAAAAAAAAGTTTTTAGCAAAAACGAATTTGTCCAATATAATTGCGATTGCACAACCTAAGAGGCATCATTAAGACAAGCACCGCTTCCTTTCTCCGTGTTTTTTATACTTTCACTAGGATAAATATGTTATCGAGGTCAGATTGAGGACACAACCAACTAACTTCGGGCGAAATGCTCTCAAACGAATCGCGAGCGGTTGGCTTCATAGGTTTGGAAGGCCTAGACGAGAGGGGGTTCAAATCACCAGACGGGAACGCATACTTTCGGTGATTCGCATACTTACACTCTAGTAAGGCTCTAAGGGAACTGCTCAGCCACCTAACGCCCCCCGACCTTTACTAGTTGTTTATCCCCTTTTTGAGGAGGGAAAGTTTACAGCAACTGACTAACGTGAGATGAATTGCTCTCGAACGACTGGCGGATGAATTGCTCTCGAACGACTGGCGGATGAATTGGGCTCGACCGAAAGGCGGGGTGGGGGGAAAAATTAATTTGTTGCCTCGAAAATTTTTCAATGGGTGCAAAAACTCCGACATCATAAGGGTTTTAAAGCGGGCCTCAATGATAGCATTCTGACATTTCTACCACTCTGTTTCTACCACCCAATGAAGTGAAGAGTGAAAAAGTCATGTGAAAAAGTCAGAATGTATAAGCGCAAAAATGGTCAAGCATGATGGTCAAAGAAAAAAATCGCCACATGAAAGACCCCAGGATAAAATAACTGCTACAAACTTTGTTTGAGAGCAATTTATAGGTTTTTTGGTACGAAATGAGCTCAAATTTTTTTCTTAAAGAAGTTGTCGTTTCATTCAACACTTCAACAAACTTTCTGAAAGGGGCAGCAATAATCCCATTCTAAAGCAAAACGAAAAGTGGATCGAACACGCTTACGCTTTGCGCCATGACTATAAAAACAAAATAATCAAAACTAGGGCTTACAAAAATAGGGATAAGCACAGGCTTTACTTAAATCGCCATTTAAACTAAATTATTTGTCCGCTCAATTTGCCCGTAGTTGACTGAGAAAGAGGCGAGATACTAAGAAAAAATTTTGAGTGGCAATTTTTTCAATCTACTTGAGCATGTGACAGTAGATCTTGCATTCCGGGCTCACTTTTGATCAGAGGTTCCCAAAAAAAGTTATGACAAATGCAAAATCTCCTTGGATTCAAAACCAGTTTTAGAAATCTGTACGTGTTGTTTTTTTGTACTTTTCTTGCAATTAAATACTGTTGAGAAAGCCATCATCTAAAAAATTTAAATTATCCATGCCAAATTTTGAAGTCTAATGTTATTGACAAAGTACCACGGAACAAAGCATCGGATCCTGGATTCCAACCTTCATGGTCTTTCAAATGCTGTAAAATATCTATTGGAACACTTACAGTTTGCATTAAACTAATGCATTTTTAACACTGTTTAAACATAAAAACAGATACCCATAAAAAAGCATATGCAACTCTAATTTACCAAAAAGGTTATCCGCTGGAATCAGAGAGCTACAGAACAATTTCACTGACACCGATATTTGAAAAGAATTGAAAGCCTACTACTCCAACAAATGCTAGAACACGTAGAACACGAGATAATAAACAGAAATCGATTAGGTTTTCTGAAAAACAACTCGTTGACTGACTGTCATTTCATTAAGATTTCAATAAACCAAAATTGAAGACAAAATGAAACTGTTATTGGTATTTGTAAGATCTAGAATAAGCTCTCATCTCAATTTCTCATGAAAATTTTTTCAAAACATAGCTAAGTACGGTTTCGTATGGAATAGTTTCTTTCTAGGTTCTTTTCTATCTAGTAGAAAACATAAAAATTAAAAACGGATTCATATACTCAGATTGGATGACAATTAACCATGGAGTCCTCAAGGAACAGTCCCCGATTTTTATTATGCATTTTAACGATTTCTCGGAGATGTATCATGTCTCACTCTAGAACTTCTAACGGAAATCGACAGTATTTTTAAATTTTTAATTACCTGAAACAGAATATGCTAACAATGATCAGAGATAAAACCGAAGTTATTGTGTCTTCCCAAAACGATCAGCATTACATCAAAAAAACCAGAGCAATTTCATTGTTATGGTATCATCATAAAACCGAATGTCAGTTATCTGGTTTAATGAATGACAAAAATTGCAATTTGACGCCGAGCTAAACAAAATGTTGACAAGACTTGCGACTGCTATTAGATCAAATTACTTAGCAAGACACCAAAAACCGTTAACAGTAAGAATTGTACATTTTAAATCAGTAGTCCAGACACAATTTTAATGCAATTCTTCTCGAATCCTTGCGAGCTTCATCACTCCAGAAAAAAAGCAAATAAATTGGGGTATTAAGGATTGTCATATGTTAGAATAATTTGATAGCGCAAGGGATCTGCTGATAAGAGATGAAACTTTACCTGCAGAACTCTTCTTTTAAACTTTTCAATTTTTTGATTTAATAGAGCATTACAAAACAAACAGTCAAGTATCCTGAAAAAACGTCGTTAAATATTTTGGGAGAATATGAGAGAAATTCATCGAGAAATTTGAACAACCTACCAATATAAATCCGGAAAAATTGGAAGCAAATTTAAGAAATGATCAAATTACATGAGCGTTTTCCAATAGATAAACAAGTACAAGGTTTTGGTTATTTCTACTAGTAATTTAAGGACCAAACTATTCATATGTTTATATGGTGACTCTTAAAAAGCAAATGTTTAACCGAACTTTGTGTTATAGTTTTAAAAATTCGAAATTATATTTTAGACTTTTTTTAAAAAAGTTATTGCTAATTACATGCATTGTATTGATGATGTGTAAACTTTTGTAATAGAGCAGCACATTGAACAATAAATACATATCCGTTGATCTTTTTCAACATCCAACATCTGTGTTTCAAAAACGAGATATTTCATAGTAACCACACTTAAATCACTAAATGTTTTGCGAAGCGGAAGACTAAAAGTGGTTACAACTTCAATTTTAATGATTTTTATTGTTGAATTTTCAATTTTTGCAATTTAAATATTCATATTTTCAGTTCGAAAATGACAGCTGGTCAACAGCCTGTAGTTCATTTTTGTTGTAGCTGCTTCTTTTTCCAAAAAGAATCGAAGATTTCTCTATCTAAAAAACATTGAAACATGACTTAAAGAGGGACACGCTTATACAATTTATTTTTATATAACCGCTATTCCTTAGAATGAATGACTTCGTAACAAAAACAAAGTGTTCTGAACAACATGAAAGTTTTTGCTGTACAGTATAAAGAGAATTCGTTCATGGCCATATTTCGAAGTTGCTTCTTATAATGAGTAAAAAATTTAATTTCGAAAAGTCGACCAACGTCAATGTAAACGTTTTTGAAAAAGATTGTGCTAGTGGTCGAAAAATTGTGTGCAAACTTAATCAACGAGCTTCCTTGTATAACAAAAAACACTTAGTCGTGTTTTAGAGCTCATCTAGTTTGTTATTAAAATGGTTATGTTGGCAAAGAACATAGTCTTTATAACTCGTGTTTGATAATAAAAGACGAGTTACATTGTGTTTCTCTGATTCTATAAAAGTTCGCCATTAACTGGTCAGTGTTTGGTCGGTTAGCATTTTTTTTAACATTTTGGGCAACCAGATCGAATCAGATATATTAAAAAACATTTCACCTTCATTTTCTGGATTTGTTTTTTCGTAGCCCCGTTTGGAATGAAAAAAATTTTGAAACCTTCACCGGCGCACATATTTTAAATAGTAACCTACTATATAGAAAAGCAAAAATCTTAACTCAGAGGTGTAAAAACACGGGGGGAATAGATCCCATTCTCACCACAATTATGTTGTTTAGTTTGAGTTCATGGCTTTAATTTATTTTGTTTAACTTCGCTATCTGTTTGCTTTATTTTAAACGTCGCACAAAAATGGGAATAAAAGTAGTTGAGAAAATAAAAACGATCACAGCAAAATGGTACGAATATGGGCATGACTTCCTAAAAAAACACCAAACATCCAGAAACATTTTTCTGTTTCTTTCTCTGAAAATTCCGCATAATGGTTTAAATCTTGAACTTCAGCGATGATAATCGATATCCTAATAGGAGAAATTTTGTGGAACACGTTACCTTCAAACCGTTACCCAATGCTGAGTTTTTTGTCCCACTATTATAAATTGAATGGCAATTTCGAACACAAAAAGTAGAAGTCAAACTCACTACTCAATTAATTTATATGTTGCTGTTCGCATAACTATAATTAGTAAATCTGATATAATATAGCTTTACCAAATGCTCTTAATTTAGTATCATGCTTGTAAATTTAATTGTAGATAAAAAGGACAAAAAAATTAGTTTAAGGTTTTTTACTTTGTTATCAACTAAGGCAGAAATAATAAAATTGAAAAAAATAGTGTCTTGGAGAACATCTACTGCTTTTCTTTTTTTTCTCTGAAAATAATGTATTTTTACGTGCTATGTACGAGCACAAAAGAAAAAGGCAAATTGACCAAGTTATTGTTTATTTTTCAATGATTCTATACGCCAAAGAATGTCAAGCCTGATTTCAATAAGACCCATGGTTTTGAGGGGAAAAATGAAGATTATTTTCAATACAACTAACTGTTGACGGCAGAAACGATTTCAAATGCATCGGTTACTGTCTCGATCATTTTATAGGTATTATTGATTTCAAATAAAAAAAGTTTTTAGCAAAAACGAATTTGTCCAATATAATTGCGATTGCACAACCTAAGAGGCATCATTAAGACAAGCACCGCTTCCTTTCTCCGTGTTTTTTATACTTTCACTAGGATAAATATGTTATCGAGGTCAGATTG
Source organism: Convolutriloba macropyga (assembly GCF_964194025.1). Taxonomy (NCBI): domain Eukaryota; kingdom Metazoa; phylum Xenacoelomorpha; order Acoela; family Convolutidae; genus Convolutriloba; species Convolutriloba macropyga. The sequence goes on from NC_134474.1 coordinate 38,740,642, forward strand.
AGGACACAACCAACTAACTTCGGGCGAAATGCTCTCAAACGAATCGCGAGCGGTTGGCTTCATAGGTTTGGAAGGCCTAGACGAGAGGGGGTTCAAATCACCAGACGGGAACGCATACTTTCGGTGATTCGCATACTTACACTCTAGTAAGGCTCTAAGGGAACTGCTCAGCCACCTAACGCCCCCCGACCTTTACTAGTTGTTTATCCCCTTTTTGAGGAGGGAAAGTTTACAGCAACTGACTAACGTGAGATGAATTGCTCTCGAACGACTGGCGGATGAATTGCTCTCGAACGACTGGCGGATGAATTGGGCTCGACCGAAAGGCGGGGTGGGGGGAAAAATTAATTTGTTGCCTCGAAAATTTTTCAATGGGTGCAAACACTCCGACATCATAAGGGTTTTAAAGCGGGCCTCAATGATAGCATTCTGACATTTCTACCACTCAGCTTCAACTTCTTTGCTCAACCGCTTTTATATTAGCAACAAAAAATGAGAGCTATTGAACTCAATCAAAAATGAAGTGAAGAGTGAAAAAGTCATATGAAAAAGTCAGAATGTATAAGCGCAAGAATGGTCAAGCATGATGGTCAAAGAAAAAAATCGCCACATGAAAGACCCCAGGATAAAATAACTGCTACAAACTTTATTTGAGAGCAATTTATAAGTTTTTTGGTACGAAATGAGCTCAAAGTTTTTTCTTAAAGAAGTTGGCGTTTCATTCAACACTTCAACAAACTTTCTGAAAGGGGCAGCAATAATCCCATTTTAAAGCAAAACGAAAAGTGGATCGAACACGCTTACGCTTTGCGCCATGACTATAAAAACAAAATAATCAAAACTAGGGCTTACAAAAATAGGGATAAGCACAGGCTTTACTTAAATCGCCATTTAAACTAAATTATTTGTCCGCTCAATTTGCCCGTAGTTGACTGAAAAAGAGGCGAGATCCTAAGAAAAAATTTTGAGTGGCAATTTTTTCAATCTACTTGAGCATGTGACAGTAGATCTTGCATTCTGGGCTTACTTTTGATCAGAGGTTCCCAAAAAAAGTTATGACAAACGCAAAATCTCCTTGGATTCAAAACCAGTTTTAGAAATCTGTACGTGTTGTTTTTTTGTATTTTTCTTGCAATTAAATACTGTGGAGAAAGCCATCATCTAAAAAATTTAAATTTTTCATGCCAAATTTTGAAGTCTAATGTTATTGACAAAGTACCACGGAACAAAGCATCGGATCCTGGATTCCTACCTTCATTGTCTTTCAAATGCTGTAAAATACCTATTGGAACACTTACAGTTTGCATTAAACTAATGCATTTTTAACACTTTTTAAACATAAAAACAGATACCCATAAAAAAGCATATGCAACTCTAATTTACCAAAAAAGTTATCCGCTGGAATCAGAGAGCTACAGAACAATTTCACTGACACCGATATTTGAAAAGAATTGAAAGCCTACTACTCTAACAAATGCTAGAACACGTAGAACACGAGATAATAAGCAGAAATCGATTAGGTTTTCTGAAAAACAACTCGTTGACTGACTGTCATTTCATTAAGATTTCAATAAACCAAAATTGAAGACAAAATGAAACTGTTATTGGTATTTGTAAGATCTAGAATAAGCTCTCATCTCAATTTCTCATGAAAATTTTTTCAAAACATAGCTAAGTACGGTTTCGTATGGAATAGTTTCTTTCTAGGTTCTTTTCTATCTAGTAGAAAACATAAAAATTAAAAACGGATTCATATACTCAGATTGAATGACAATTAACCATGGAGTCCTCAAGGAACAGTCCCCGATTTATATTATGCATCTTAACGATTTCTCGGAGATGTATCATGTCTCACTCTAGAACTTCTAACGGAAATCGACAGTATTTTTAAATTTTTAATTACCTGAAACAGAATATGCTAACAATGATCAGAGATAAAACCGAAGTTATTGTGTCTTCCCAAAACGATCAGCATTACATCCAAAAAAACCAGAGCAATTTCATTGTTATGGTATCATCATAAAACCGAATGTCAGTTATCTGGTTTAATGAATGACAAAAATTGCAATTTGACGCCGAGCTAAACAAAATGTTGACAAGACTTGCGACTGCTATTAGATCAAATTACTTAGCAAGACACCAAAAACCGTTAACAGTAAGAATTGTACATTTTAAATCAGTAGTCCAGACACAATTTTAATGCAATTCTTCTCGAATCCTTGCGAGCTTCATCACTCCAGAAAAAAAGCAAATAAATTGGGGTTTTAAGGATTGTCATATGTTAGAATAATTTGATAGCGCAAGGGATCTGCTGATAAGAGATGAAACTTTACCTGCAGAACTCTTCTTTTAAACTTTTCAATTTTTTGATTTAATAGAGCATTACAAAACAAACAGTCAAGTATCCTGAAAAAACATCGTTAAATATTTTGGGAGAATATGAGAGAAATTCATCGAGAAATTTGAACAACCTACCAATAAAAATCCGGAAAAATTGGAAGCAAATTTAAGAAATGATCAAATTACATGAGCGTTTTCCAATAGATAAACAGGTACAAGGTTTTGGTTATTTCTACTAGTAATTTAAGGACCAAACTATTCATATGTTTATATGGTGACTCTTAAAAAGCAAATGTTTAACCGAACTTTGTGTTATAGTTTTAAAAATTCGAAATTATATTTTAGATTTTTTTTTAAAAAAGTTATTGCTAATTACATGCATTGTATTGATGAAGTGTAAACTTTTGGAATAGAGCAGCACATTGAACAATAAATACATATCCGTTGATCTTTTTCAACATCCAACATCTGTGTTTCAAAAACGAGATATTTTATAGTAACCACACCTAAATCACTAAATGTTTTGCGAAGCGGAAGACTAAAAGTGGTTACAACTTCAATTTTAATGATTTTTATTGTTGAATTTTCAATTTTTGCAATTTAAATATTCATATTTTTAGTTCGAAAATGACAGCTGGTCAACAGCCTGTAGTTCATTTTTGTTGTAGCTGCTTCTTTTTCCAAAAAGAATCGAAGATTTCTCTATCTAAAAAACATTGAAACATGACTTAAAGAGGGACACGCTTATACAATTTATTTTTATACAACCGCTATTCCTTAGAATGAATGACTTCGTAACAAAAACAAAGTGTTCTGAACAACATGAAAGTTTTTGCTGTACAGTATAAAGAGAATTCGTTCATGGCCATATTTCGAAGTTGCTTCTTCTAATGAGTAAAAAATTTAATTTCGAAAAGTCGACCAACTTCAATGTAAACGTTTTTGAAAAAGATTGTGCTAGTGGTCGAAAAATTGTGTGCAAAATTAATCAACGAGCTTCCTTGTATAACAAAAAACACTTAGTCGTGTTTTAGAGCTCATCTAGTTTGTTATCACAATGGTTATGTTGGCAAAGAACATAGTCTTTATAACTCGTGTTTGATAATAAAAGACGAGTTACATTGTGTTTCTCTGATTCTATAAAAGTTCGCCATTAACTGGTCAGTGTTTGGTCGGTTAGCATTTTTTTTAACATTTTGGGCAACCAGATCGAATCAGATATATTAAAAAACATTTCACCTTCATTTTCTGGATTTGTTTTTTCGTAGCCCCGTTTGGAATGAAAAAAATTTTGAAACCTTCCCCGGCGCACATATTTTAAATAGTAACCTACTATATAGAAAAGCAAAAATCTTAACTAAGAGGTGTAAAAACACGGGGGGAATAGATCCCATTCTCACCACAATTATGTTGTTTAGTTTGAGTTCATGGCTTTAATTTATTTTGATTAACTTCGCTATCTGTTTGCTTTATTTTTAACGTCGCACAAAAATGTGAATAAAAGTAGTTGAGAAAATAAAAACGATCACAGCAAAATGGTACGAATATGGGCGTGACTTACTAAAAAAAACACCAAACATCCAGAAACATTTTTCTGTTTCTTTCGCTGAAAATTCCGCATAATGGTTTAAATCTTGAACTTCAGCGATGATAGTCGATATCCTAATAGGAGAAATTTTGTGGAACACGTTACCTTCAAACCTTTACCCAATGCTGAGTTTTTTGTCCCACTATTGTAAATTGAATGGCAATTTCGAATACAAAAAGTAGAAGTCAAACTCACTACGCAATTAATTTATATGTTGCTGTTCGCATAACTATAATTAGTAAATCTGATATAATATAGCTTTACCAAATGCTCTTAATTTAGTATCATGCTTGTAAATTTAATTGTAGATAAAAAGGACAAAAAAATTAGTTTAAGGTTTTTTACTTTGTTATCAACTAAGGCAGAAATAATAAAATTGAAAAAAATAGTGTCTTGGAGAACATCTACTGCTTTTCTTTTTTTTCTCTGAAAATAATGTATTTTTACGTGCTATGTACGAGCACAAAAGAAAAAGGCAAATTGACCAAGTTATTGTTTATTTTTCAATGATTCTATACGCCAAAGAATGTCAAGCCTGATTTCAATAAGACCCATGGTTTTGAGGGGAAAAATGAAGATTATTTTCAATACAACTAACTGTTGACGGCAGAAACGATTTCAAATGCATCGGTTACTGTCTCGATCATTTTATAGGTATTATTGATTTCAAATAAAAAAAAGTTTTTAGCAAAAACGAATTTGTCCAATATAATTGCGATTGCACAACCTAAGAGGCATCATTAAGACAAGCACCGCTTCCTTTCTCCGTGTTTTTTATACTTTCACTAGGATAAATATGTTATCGAGGTCAGATTGAGGACACAACCAACTAACTTCGGGCGAAATGCTCTCAAACGAATCGCGAGCGGTTGGCTTCATAGGTTTGGAAGGCCTAGACGAGAGGGGGTTCAAATCACCAGACGGGAACGCATACTTTCGGTGATTCGCATACTTACACTCTAGTAAGGCTCTAAGGGAACTGCTCAGCCACCTAACGCCCCCCGACCTTTACTAGTTGTTTATCCCCTTTTTGAGGAGGGAAAGTTTACAGCAACTGACTAACGTGAGATGAATTGCTCTCGAACGACTGGCGGATGAATTGCTCTCGAACGACTGGCGGATGAATTGGGCTCGACCGAAAGGCGGGGTGGGGGGAAAAATTAATTTGTTGCCTCGAAAATTTTTCAATGGGTGCAAACACTCCGACATCATAAGGGTTTTAAAGCGGGCCTCAATGATAGCATTCTGACATTTCTACCACTCAGCTTCAACTTCTTTGCTCAACCGCTTTTATATTAGCAACAAAAAATGAGAGCTATTGAACTCAATCAAAAATGAAGTGAAGAGTGAAAAAGTCATATGAAAAAGTCAGAATGTATAAGCGCAAAAATGGTCAAGCATGATGGTCAAAGAAAAAAATCGCCACATGAAAGACCCCAGGATAAAATAACTGCTACAAACTTTGTTTGAGAGCAATTTATAAGTTTTTTGGTACGAAATGAGCTCAAATTTTTTTCTTAAAGAAGTTGTCGCTTCATTCAACACTTCAACAAACCTTCTGAAAGGGGCAGCAATAATCCCATTTTAAAGCAAAACGAAAAGTGGATCGAACACGCTTACGCTTTGCGCCATGACTATAAAAACAAAATAATCAAAACTAGGGCTTACAAGAATAGGGATAAGCACAGGCTTTACTTAAATCGCCATTTAAACTAAATTATTTGTCCACTCAATTTTCCCGTAGTTGACTGAAAAAGAGGCGAGATCCTAAGAAAAAATTTAGAGTGGCAATTTTTTCAATCTACTTGAGCATGTGACAGTAGATCTTGCATTCTGGGCTCACTTTTGATCAGAGGTTCCCAAAAAAGTTATGACAAACGCAAAATCTCCTTGGATTCAAAACCAGTTTTAGAAATCTGTACGTGTTGTTTTTTTGTACTTTTCTTGCAATTAAATACTGTTGAGAAAACCATCATCTAAAAAATTTATATTTTCCATGCCAAATTTTGAAGTCTAATGTTATTGACAAAGTACCACGGAACAAAGCATCGGGTCCTGGATTCCTACCTTCATGGTCTTTCAAATGCTGTAAAATATCTAGTGGAACACTTACAGTTTGCATTAAACTAATGCATTTTTAACACTGTTTAAACATAAAAACAGATACCCATAAAAAAGCATATGCAACTCTAATTTACCAAAAAGGTTATCCGCTGGAATCAGAGAGCTACAGAACAATTTCACTGACACCGATATTTGAAAAGAATTGAAAGCCTACTACTCCAACAAATGCTAGAACACGTAGAACACGAGATAATAAACAGAAATCGATTAGGTTTTCTGAAAAACAACTCGTTGACTGACTGTCATTTCATTAAGATTTCAATAAACCAAAATTGAAGACAAAATGAAACTGTTATTGGTATTTGTAAGATCTAGAATAAGCTCTCATCTCAATTTCTCATGAAAATTTTTTCAAAACATTTCAAAACATAGCTAAGTACGGTTTCGTATGGAATAGTTTCTTTCTAGGTTCTTTTCTATCTAGTAGAAAACATAAAAATTAAAAACGGATTCATATACTCAGATTGGATGACAATTAACCATGGAGTCCTCAAGGAACAGTCCCCGATTTATATTATGCATCTTAACGATTTCTCGGAGATGTATCATGTCTCACTCTAGAACTTCTAAGGGAAATCGACAGTATTTTTAAATTTTTAATTACCTGAAACAGAATATGCTAACAATGATCAGCGATAAAACCGAAGTTATTGTGTCTTCCCAAAACGATCAGCATTACATCCAAAAAAACCAGAGCAATTTCATTGTTATGGTATCATCATAAAACCGAATGTCAGTTATCTGGTTTAATGAATGACAAAAATTGCAATTTGACGCCGAGCTAAACAAAATGTTGACAAGACTTGCGACTGCTATTAGATCAAATTACTTAGCAAGACACCAAAACCCGTTAACAGTAAGAATTGTACATTTTAAATCAGTAGTCCAGACACAATTTTAATGCAATTCTTCTCGAATCCTTGCGAGCTTCATCACTCCAGAAAAAAAGCAAATAAATTGGGGTATTAAGGATTGTCATATGTTAGAATAATTTGATAGCGCAAGGGATCTGCTGATAAGAGATGAAACTTTACCTGCAGAACTCTTCTTTTAAACTTTTCAATTTTTCGATTTAATAGAGCATTACAAAACAAACAGTCAAGTATCCTGAAAAACGTCGTTAAATATTTTGGGAGAATATGAGAGAAATTTATCGAGAAATTTGAACAACCTACCAATATAAATCCGGAAAAATTGGAAGCAAATTTAAGAAATGATCAAATTACATGAGCGTTTTCCAATAGATAAACAAGTACAAGGTTTTGGTTATTTCTACTAGTAATTTAAGGACCAAACTATTCATATGTTTATATGGTGACTCTTAAAAAGCAAATGTTTAACCGAACTTTGTGTTATAGTTTTAAAAATTCGAAATTATATTTTAGATTTTTTTTTAAAAAGTTATTGCTAATTACATGCATTGTATTGATGATGTGTAAACTTTTGGAATAGAGCAGCACATTGAACAATAAATACATATCCGTTGATCTTTTTCAACATCCAACATCTGTGTTTCAAAAACGAGATATTTTATAGTAACCACACTTAAATCACTAAATGTTTTGCGAAGCGGAAGACTTAAAGTGGTTACAACTTCAATTTTAATGATTTTTATTGTAGAATTTTCAATTTTTGCAATTTAAATATTCATATTTTCAGTTCGAAAATGACAGCTGGTCAACAGCCTGTAGTTCATTTTTGTTGTAGCTGCTTCTTTTTCCAAAAAGAATCGAAGATTTCTCTATCTAAAAAACATTGAAACATGACTTAAAGAGGGACACGCTTATACAATTTATTTTTATATAACCGCTATTCCTTAGAATGAATGACTTCGTAACAAAAACAAAGTGTTCTGAACAACATGAAAGTTTTTGCTGTACAGTATAAAGAGAATTCGTTCATGGCCATATTTCGAAGTTGTTTCTTATAATGAGTAAAAAATTTCATTTCGAAAAGTCGACCAACTTCAATGTAAACGTTTTTGAAAAAGATTGTGCTAGTGGTCGAAAAATTGTGTGCAAACTTAATCAACGAGCCTCCTTGTATAACAAAAAACACTTAGTCGTGTTTTAGAGCTCATCTAGTTTGTTATCACAATTTTCCACTGATGGCTTACAAAACCAATTTTTTGGATAGAAATCATTTTTTCCAGACTGTAAGCAACTGATCTACAAGCGCTTGGATTGCAATTGCTTTTTCTGTCACTAAGTTTTGCCTTTTGTACGGATCAATTCCTTGGGAAATTCTTCACGTTTGGCTGTTTTCCGTTGATAATTTGTTCGTCTGGTCAGAACAGAACATGATATAAATCACTAGGCTCTCTTTTAATACCTGTTCTTAGAGTTGCTAAATAGTGCCGACAGCGTTAAAAGCTTGCAAAATTAGCTATTTAGTAATCAAGTTATCTATGAACAATCAGTTATACAGCTAAACTTAAGTGTTGCATCATGTTCAAATGCGTTTGAAACTAAAACGTGTGGCTGAGCTGCCAAATGTGGTAGACCTTCGCCTATAGTCTAACAGTTTGTATTGTCCAGTTTATCAACTAGTCTCAATTATAATATTATACCTTTTGTATTTAATAAGATCATTACGAGAGAAGTTTGAAGTAACATTAAACGTACCTTCAAACGTTGAATCAATTACAAAAATAATTTACTGCGTACCAAACTTTTTGAGCTAACGAGTAATTAATTAAGTTGAAAATGCAATTGAAGTATGTTTGAGTAGCTGATTAAAAACAAACTAATATTTCATTTACAATTTTCACTCCTCGGAGTTGTGTGAAAATTGATTAGAAACAGCTATTATGAAGTCAAGAAAACATATTCAAGTCAGTTGATGATAATCAAACAGCAATTAAAAGTAAAAATTTCCGAACCAATTAGAAGTCCTTTGTCGCAGTTTTAAAAGTAAACAGTTAGTATGAGCATTTATCTAGCGTGCCCCCCCCCCCCCCCCCCCCCCCACGTCGATTTGCACCCCCACTTATACATATAATAGCACAAACGGCATTTACAAATGATGCAGCGAAGTTTTGAAAATCACGCTTATGTAAGAAATACAATTTTTATATTGTATGCGGCAGTTGAATAATGCGTGTTTTTATCAATTCGATATTTTTCCAAGAACAGCTTTTATCAATCTATTTTTTAAGTGATTGAGAGCAAAAATCCCTTCAATTTAGCTCTGATGAAGATATACTGTTATCAAAGCAAGTATCGATAAGTAAACATTGAATTTCTGGGGGTGCAAACAGATTGGCTATATAAGGCTGGGTGGGGGGGGGGGGCTATAACAGAAAAGAACCATAATTTTTAGATGCTGGTCAAATTTCCATGTCATTTACAAAACAATTTAAATTTAAAAAGCAAATTAAATTTACAATGTTTGAACAGCAGTCCAATCTTAACCAGCTAAAATTTGTTCCAAAATTTCCTCAAAAGGCAGTTTCTTGGATAAACTTAATCGTAAAAACCTATTGTAATAACAGAAATCATAGCTAAAAAAAAGCCGTATCTCATCTACGCACAGTTAATTTTGAGACATCACGCGCTATCTAATTATCTGAAATCCTTCCGAGTTGGGCTTTGTTGAGCATTGTTATCAATGAGCAAAAGATATTGTAGCTCAAAATTACTTCGGGCAAAGATTTGCGCTGAAAATACAGCGTTAATCTCGCCTCCAGCTTTTGGACTGCAACAATTTGTTAGGAAGTAACTATATACTCAATTGGACTTTTTTAGTTCAATCAATTTTGGCCGACCGATATTTTCATCGTAGAGACTGTTATCAAAAACGATTCAAATGCGACCCAATACTAAAAAGGCTAGTTGTACTTTCATTTCCTATAGGAGTCTTCTGGAAATAAATTTATTGCGCTTTTTTTCAAAAATTTATCTCAATAATTTCTACAAAATGCATTTTTTGTTTATTAAAATAAGTTGCTAATTGATCTATTTTGCAAGCACAGGGAATAATTAATTGTTTTTGATGGACGCTGAGACAAATCAGGGCTGGGTTTTGACTCATCTCGGATTCTTACAGTCAATAATAATTCGGATTAAATTGGGGCGCGGTCTTTCTGAAAATATTTTTGCAATTTTTTTGTTTTCATGTAGATTACTGACAAGAATGATTTGAAATTGAGGCACAATTAATGACAGATTCTATTTACAACAAAAAGAGGTTAAATGAAGATATATGTCTTCAGAGAAAAGCTCATAGATTTTATGAATTTGACCATGTGTTTTCCTAAACTTTAATTGATTTCTATTGTCTTGCATTCATATGCCATTCTTTTTTCAGCCACATGATTTCGTCTCATTAATCCATGATCTATCTGACGTCTTTGAGAGATATAGATGAACCTATACAATGCTTTCAGTTGGTTTCGATAAATGGTTTGTGAAATTTCCGTCCCTCTTTGATGTTTTGTGTCTTCTTATGAATCGATCTCACTGAAAACAACCACAAAGGGCTTCCTGAGCAGTTGCAGGCTAATCTTTTTTAAAGATGAAAGTAGATTTTGGGTTTGTTTGAATTTTTAAAAAGTTTTTTAAAAATTAGTGAATTTTTTTAGCTTTGTCAGCTTCATTTGTCAACTTTGTAGCTTGGTCTCTGTAATGACAGAATGCATCCTTTTTCTAATGATCCAAGATCCATTCTTCATAATGGCTTTAATTTGAACTAATGATTTTTTGGCTTTGGTCCTACGCATTTTTATAAGAAAGTGATTTTTCAATATTTGCGCATTTCTGAGTTTTTTATGTTTTTTTGTTTCCTTTCCACATTATCACACTTAAGGGGTGGCCCAAATGGCGTTGAAAAACGTGCAGTTGAAGACACTTAATGTTTTCCATGAATAGCCTATGGTTATGACGGTTGCCACACCGCTTTCTTGTTAAATTTATTTGATTTGTTCCGTTTTGTCCGTTCTTTTTGTAGTCGACTGACATATTATGGATAATGATAGGTCTCAATTGTCTCCTATGAGCAAAACTTAACCGTCTTAAAGAGCGGAGTTGATAGGCATCGGTTTTAATCAATTTGAAATTGTTTTCTTTTCAAAACTAGAAACGTAGTTTCGAACTTTGCCCTTTTTGCTCTTCTTTGTCGACCTGTTACCGAGTCTTATTATTGACAGGTCTCATATATTAACTAAAAAGTACAATTCAACTTGTTTAGTTCAGATTTTATCGGAGTCCACTTTCTTCGTTTATATATAGACATCGTGTTTTAGTCGTATTACTTTATTTTTATGTTTGTCTTGTCCAATACTCTCATAAATGGCGAGTCACATCAGCCGTCTAATCCAGCATTATTTTTTCACTAAGTTGAACAAAATGTGAATTTTTGAAAGTTTTCTATTTCCTCATTTGGTAAACGATCGAATCGAAACGTGGAGCAGGGTTCTAACATTATGTGCGAACTCACATTACCGAGCCGAGCCTTCTTGTTGAATTAACAACTCAAACATTTTTTGCAAAGAAACAGAAGAAGGAATTAGATAAAAAACTATCTGATGAAAATGAGAGGTGACAGTTCTGGCATCTTAAAAAGAAAACTAAAATTTCTTTATTAGCTAGTACTATTGGCGCAACCAATTCAGCTACCAAAATTCAAATTTCACCGCAAATCATCAGGTTCGGCTGCCATAGAATTTTCAGTGTCCGTGCATTTTGAGATTACAAAGGCCAAGAGATCTAAATAGACTTAATGCTCTTGGAGTTTACAAGTTTATCCTTTTATCAGGATGAAAACGTAAATGGCTTTCGGAGCGAAAGAACATTCTAGAACAAATTATCAAAACGGTCAAGCACAAATTTTGCATAAAAAGACACGACTACAATAATTGCTTCACACTTCAGTCGATAGGAATTAAAAACGTTATTCTCTATAACTCAGCCCTTTTCAAGGGGTATAAAAAACACAAATAAAAGATGCACTTACTAATAGAGAAGAGCTAGCATAAAACATTTTTTTAATTGATTCTTCATCCGATAATTTAGAATACCGCAAAACATTAATGTTTTGATCAAATTGAGTTGATTGTCAAGTTCAGAAGTAGAAACATAACCCGCTAACGTCGGCCGAGTTGCTCTCGTGGAATTGTGCTGCGGTAGTAGCCAGCTGGGGTTAAGGGATGCTAAACATTAGGGGGGTACAGGGAGAGCGGAGTAGGAGGGAGGGTACAGGGGGAGCGGAGTGGGGGGTACTGGGGGAGCGGAGTGGGGGGAGGGTTTTGGGGCAAATGATGGGGGTTGGGGGTAAGCGAGAGAGGGGGGGTAGGATTGGATGAGAGGGGTCCAAATCTCCAGGTGAAGGAGGTGGACGCGGGAGTGTTAGGGAGAGGGATGAAGATTGGGGGGGGGGAATGAGGTGAGGAGAGGGGTGGGGGGGGGGGGGGGGTGAGTGGGGGAAAAACTTTTAAGATCAAGAACCGCTTGAGGACAAATGCTTTTTTTGAGGTCAAAAAGTCAAAAGGGTCAGACGAAAAATTGGTTCAGCGAAAAAATAGCATAAAAAAGACCGCAGGACTAATATAATTGCTCCAAACTTCGTTTGAGTGCAATTAAACTTTTAGGCGCATTAACAAACTTCCTGTAAACAATTGCATTAAAAATATGGACAAATTACGACTAACAATATTTTCAAGAGTTGCAATTTTTTATAGTTCCATTGCTGTCACCTTGGCTGCAACCAAATATCAACATTGCTTGACGCCACATCGAAATTTATAGAGCTATCTCACCAGATCTTCATAATGCGACGTATTTTGCATATTTTAACTTGATAAGGGAATTCTAAGCGTGAAAAACCGTGAACAAAAATAATTTTCAGTCTCAATTTTTCCTCGCGCAATCAGAGGACTGAAAGCGTCTCTCCAATAATTGATTCAGTTTTTCTGGAATCTTTTAATCATATCATTTCCGTTTCCGCAAAAAAAACATCGAGCTTATAAAATTAACTTTAAAGCCCTCGGTTGCTCGGATTCTAAGGGACTCCATTTAAAAGTTGTTTTAAATTGAAAGCTTTAAAAACAAGTAAATGAAGTCAGAAGAATTGTCCTGAAAAGACCATATTCAAAACCTACTATTGACGAGCAATTTTTTTTCGAAACAATCAAAGATGCGCCCAGATAATAGCGAACAAAATCAACATGCTGGATTTTCTCATATTCGTCAACAACAATCCTCAATTAGAAAACGGCGCCTTCGTTTAAAAAAGATTTCTAATTCAAAAATGGAAGACGAGAGCTTTTATATGCTCGAATATTTCGAAATTCATAAATGCAAAATATATCTCGACAGAATTCCAATTAAAAATACAAATCTCCACTTTGTTGAACTATAACTTTCAAAAATTAGTCTTCAAAAATATATTGTTTAACTATGAGACACTTTTAATTAACTATTTACATGAAGTTATTTACAAAATCTTTACACTATGCACAACTATTTATCAATTAGATCATTTAACATCGGTTAATTTTATTGAGTTGGGAGAAATTATGAGTGAGGCCGGAGCAGAAGAAAACAGTTAACAAAAGGGCGTTCAAAAGTCTCTGGAAGAGACGAGGAAATGAACTAGGTGCTGGCAAGAGCAGACTTGTCCAGCTCATGACGTCGTTTCAGCTCTTCCAGCCTTTGCATGTCCTGAGACATCGGAGGTGATTCCTGATTACCATCATAATCGTTTTCAAAATTTGGTTGCTTTGGTTTCGGTACGCTTTTTGAGTACTCTAAGCCTACCTTCCGTCTTGACAATTTGTTCTGTTTGGTGTCAATTGGTTTATCAAATTTATTCACAGTTTTGATATGTTGCATATTTTGTTCATGAACTGCTTTCGCGTATGAAGCTTGTTTATCTCTGCCTTTCCGTTTTGCTTCGATTTTGTCTATGTCGGGTCCTAAATGGTTCGGTAGCTTGATGTCTAGATTCAAGTTTTTGTAATCTTCAAGAGTGTATGGTTTATAGAATATTGGTCTGGGTGGTTCCTGTGGCGGTGCTGGCTGCATCTGCTGATTTTTCCTCATTCTATGCGGTGACACATCAACCTGTCGGTTCGGGTTACCAACCACCTGTTGATGTTGTTTCTGCGTCTTGGGATTCGATGGGATAGGGGGAATTTTAGAGTAGGGGTTTGGTTCTTTCTGCTTGAGAGGCCCACGCTTCTCGTCTGTGTAATTATTTATCAATGGCTCGTGACTTGTTAGAGCGCCAATGCGCTTTTTAGGAGCTGACAAACCATTTTCGTGAGATGCTCGATTCGAAAGCTGAGGCTCAGGCATATCATGTACGGATTTCGAATGTTGATTACGTTTCCTTTCAGGCGACTTGTCAGCAGAATGACTAACTGTGACATGTCGACGAGGAGAAATTGAACTCGGATCGATTCCCAGCATGGCAGCCAATTGCTCAGGAGGTATGTTTAAGTTGATATCAACTTTCACATGATGGTTATCACTTGCGGTGGTTCGAGCCTCGATCAAACCAGTTTCTTTGGAGCGCCTCAAATTTTGAACCTGCTTTTTCTCATAAACTTTTGGCGCCTCAGTCGGCATTTCTGGTTCACTTTTCACCTTTTTACTCCTGAGCGCAATGTTTTTATAGCTTCCCTTCTCGGGTTCCTTCTGAACTGCTTTGGTTTTATTCTTTTCCACAAAATCTTTTCCAGGTGGGGGCGCCGCAGGCGCTGTTTTTCTGGAGGCCATGCCGCTTTTTCCGGGTCCTTGATTTCTTCCCTCAATCGGAGGATGGGGAGGGTGGTGTTGGTTCGGATACGGACCCTGTGGCGGTTGCGGTTGTGGCATACCTCCAGGCCCCATTTGAGCTGCATACAGCGTTTGCTCCAAAGGATGCATTTTACCCCAAGGAACCGGTACAAAGGCGACATGCGGATGTCCTCCAGGAGGCATTCCATTCATTGGCGGATAAGGGGCGTAATTTGGCATTGAGTTACCGTAGTAGTACCCATTGTCATAAAGTCCATAATCTTCTTCATAATCCTCGTCAGAAGACAACTCATCATCGTCTTCGTCTTCATTTGTCTCTTCCTCCGAGTACTGAGGATGTTTGACCCATTTCTTCTTTTTGTGGTAGCCACTCAATTTGTGGTCTTGAACTCTTCTGACCTCGGGGTCGAACTCATACAAGCTTTCATCATCTTCAATGTTGCTTTCCAGGGTCTCTTCTGAGTAGTCGCGAACAATTTGTTTACGGGAGTATTTCTGCCTGACATTCTTCTGATGTCCTCCTCTTGGTTTTGGTTCTTTTTCATTGTACTCACGATAACTATCACCTCCCAGAATCTCAGCACGAAGCTCGTCCTTGTTAGGAATATCGCCAGCGTCTGTCCGCCTGGGAGTTTTCTCATTCTTCAGCAACTTATGACGTAGCTTCTGACGTTCACGTTGCTGCTTTACACTTTCGTCTTCAGAATATACTGAAGTAATCTCTGAGAGTTCTCGAGTGTTTGGCGGAATTGGACTTTTGGGGTAACTTCTCGAATCCGGGTTGTCCTGGTAGGGTTCTGAAAAGGAAACATTCGAGTTTTTACTGGGTGTCATCGTCGCCTGTTTATTATTCCCGTTGATTTCACCCGAATTCAGCATGGTCGGCAGCCTCGATACCGGTTCACCTGTCTTTTTCTTTTCCTGTCGCTTGGTCCAATTGCTATGATCAAGATAATCAGTGTACTTGCGAGATCCAACACGCGGAGGTGGTTGACGTGGCTTCTTGTTAGCAAATTGTTCCTTCTTTTCCTGCTGAAGTCTTCTGTTTCGATCCCAGGCAGCTTCCATGTTTTTCTCTTCATTAGATTTTTTCCTTGCTTGATATCCTCTGACACTCGCCTGAACCTGGTCGGTGCTCTCCTTTTCGTCATTTCCACCTCGCCCGTTGGCTTGTTTACGTGCCTGGTAACCTCTAGCATGTCCCTGGATAATCGCTGCTTCATTGCGTTCAGACCGCTTCTTTCTACTCTGATAACCTCTGTACGATGACTGGATAACTGTAGCTTGCTCATTCAAATCTCTTTCGTTCTTCATCTGTTTCCGTCTTTGATATCCACTCACATTGGCTTGGACAACATCAGCTGCTTCGTCGTCGTCACCATCATTCGAGTACTCATCAATAGTTTCTGGCTTTCGCTGATTTTTCATGTCTTTTCTCGTCTTGTAGCCTCGGTAATGAGCTTGAATAACAGAGGCATCTTCCGCAGAAGCTTGTTCTATCATATCTTTTCTATGTTTATAGCCTCTGTAATGTGCCTGAATAACGGATGCATCCTCAGCAGTCGAGGCATGGTCACGTCTCATTTGGTACCCTCGAGTCGCAGCTTGGACTACCTGAGCATGCTGTTCACTCTCCAGCTCCGTTTCATCACGACTCGGAGGCGAGGACCTTTTGAGTGGTTGCATACTCTTCCGGGTTATATAGCCCCTGTAGTTTGATTGAATCACGACCGCCTTTCTGTGCATTTCCAGATCTTCCGCGTGACCTTTCCTTATTCTGTATCCATTGGCCGCAGCTTGGATAACAGCTGC
Source organism: Convolutriloba macropyga (assembly GCF_964194025.1). NCBI lineage: Eukaryota > Metazoa > Xenacoelomorpha > Acoela > Convolutidae > Convolutriloba > Convolutriloba macropyga. The sequence continues at coordinate 38,757,244 of NC_134474.1, forward strand.
GTCGTTTTCCTCGATTTTGCTATTGTCTCTGGTGGATTTTGAGCTACTTCTCTTATGTTCAACGTGCTCTTTCCTCATCTGATATGCATTTGCTGCAGCTTGTATTGTCTCTGCATCAACTTCATCAATATCCTCTCTTCTTCCATACTTTCCGTTCCGCATGTCTTTTCTAGTCTTGTATCCTCTGTAGTTTGATTGAATAACAGTGGCTTTTTCATTACGTAACCGCTCATCTGCAAACTCTTTTCTACTTTTGTAGCCTTGCGCACTCGCTTGTACAATTGCGTAATCGTCGTCGTCAACTTCAGCCTTCGTCCGTTTCATTTTCTTTCTAGCTCTATAACCTCGGTAATTTGACTGAATCTTCACTGCGGCTTTGTCTTTATCGACGCTCTCCTTATGGTAATGCTTTACAGTACTAGGCTCAATTTTCCTCTCATTAACAAACTTTTTCCGAGTTCTGTAACCACGGTAGCTAGACTGTATTAACTTTGCTTTCTCCGCCTTTTCCCTGCGTAACTTGTACTCCTTGCGAGACCTGTAACCTCTGTAATTGCTCTGAATCACTGTAGCTTTGTGATCGTAATCAACAACATCAATTGAGTTCTGGAGCTCTTCAGGTCTTTCAGTGGGAGGATCGTAAACTTCGTATCTGGAATCTTCTCTTGGATACTGTTTATCTTGTCCGCCATACATCTGCCTTGTGTTATAACCTCTCCAGCTTGACTGAATGTTTATTGCGTGTTGATGTGCGTTTACATCCGGGTTGTAATAGTTCGGTTGCCCCGTCAAAATCAGTGCTCCGGGGTCGTGGCTTCCAAACGATAACGTAGCCTCGTCGATGGTTACTGAGTTATCATGTTGCTGAATTTGTCGATAAGATCCCCCAGCTGAACCATGCATTAAAGCAGCATTAACATCTTCGTACCGACTTGCTTCGTTGTTATTTGCTATTTCTAAACTATCTTGCAGAACTGAACTATGATGCCTGATGTCGTGCTGAGGAGTTCTAGGAGCCAGATTTGAAGTCTGTTTCAAAGGTGGAAAACTTGGACGGAGACCATGATGCTGTGTGTATGGCATGCCTTCATTCTGTTCAATAAAATGATGTGAGCCAGGTTTCTGAGCACCGTAGCCTAAAGCGGACGCATCAACCGAGTCGTAATAAAATGAAGGGTCTTCCGGCTCTGTCGGCAAAGTATCGTCTTGTGCTAAGTACTGCTGATCATTCTGATAGGCACCCGCGTACATGTCTTCATTTGAGTACCCTCCCTCGACAATCACAGCTGGCATTGGGTAAGTTTCCGAAGGATCCAAGTCATGCATCCCCATGTCACCGTTGACGTCCACATAGTGGTAATCGAAAGAATCCGAGACACCAGGATGTCCTCCGTAATTTGGGTCTGCAGCCCTCAATCTGGGGTTATGACTAGGTGGATAAGGATTGGCTGCTACTTGTCGGGGTTCAAACGACGAAGCTTCAATGCTGTCGTATAAAAAATTCTCTTCAGCCATGCGGATCGATCATTGAGAACTGAAACTGCGATAACATTAATTGTTTCGCCTTACGTTCATTTAGTTTTTCACGGTATTCAAATCCGTTCAAAATCAGCATTAACCATCATTGGTTGAACTTCTCAATACATCAAAACATTAAGATATATTAGTTTTTGATTTCTTTATGTAATCGACGAATAACAAATCTCAAAGAGAAAAATGAGAGAAAACAAAAACTGCAGTAGCAACAGAATTGTCGAGCCGACAGTAATTAACCATTGAGCAGCAAATATTGAAGCTAATCAAATTTACGTTTCATACAGCTACGAAAGTAATGAAAGCTGCTACAGCAGTGTGCGCCTACTGAACAGCCACTAATGCTGATCAAATGAACGCCATCGAGTTTACCTCTAAGATCGACCACAACAATAGGTTAGATTCTGTTCTGGTCTTTATACGCGCACATTAGAAAATTAGAACACTTAATCCGTTACCAAGCAATTTAATCGAAGTAGAATAAAAATTCGCAAAACGTGGGGCTCACTTAAAATGCTGATGTGAATAAAAACTCAGTTAATACTAAAAATGGCCTAACAAGAAATTTTGCATCAAAATCTTTTTGAGGCAATGCCTTTTCATACAAAATGGGGACGCGTGTAAATAAATGAAAGGAGGTTTCTAAGAGCTGGTTAAATAATAACTACTCCAGATGTGATGTATATACTTTAGAGCATTTAGAGCAACTGCTTCCTCCTGGGTGACACACTATGGTACCAAAAAGCTACTTAAAGCATAATTTCGTCTTGATCCGTGCTTCATAAGCATGATCCGTGCTTCATAAGCATGATTTACGCCAAGGCGGTAGAAAAGAAAAAGTTCATTCTCAATTTCTCTGCTGAAACAGAAAAGCTGGTTGAACCGCTTGGTTCCTTCAGTGTTTGCTAAGTTCTTACGTACTGAGTTGTCGGATTTTCATGAACAAGTATTCAAGATGCAGTGCACTGTATGCATACAAACGTTACCAAAATAACAGATTCGAGGCCAAAAAACCGATCGGAAGACACCAAATTTGTCAAAAATTCCAAAATAAACTTAGTTAACGAAGTTAGATCTAAAAGACACCAAAACCTCACAGGAGCACATCAAAGTGACTCAGAACACTTTTGTTTACTACGGTACAATTTCAGAGGTACAGTAACATGAATTCTCAAAAAAATGTAGCTATTTCAAAAAACGCTGCAAAAAAGTTCGTTTGAAAAAAAGCAAGCTTTCGTTGGAAATGGTGTATCAATATGCTCAAAAAGCCTTTCTCTTTTAAGTAAGGGTTGTTTTTACTGATGAAAATAGAGTTCGCATCTCCAGCCACCGAATTGTTCGAGTTTTCCAAAGAAATGGAACACGATATCTGAAAAAAACCAAGAAATTGAAAAACAAGAGTTCGACCAAGCAATCACTTATGTTTTGTGGGACAAAATAATCAGATGGACAAAAAAAAGCTTGTTAGGTAACTAAACAACCGAAATGCCATCGGTTAATTGAAAATTTTGAATAATTACAAAAAATGCATCTTCAGGATATTAACAACAAGATAATGAAGCTGTGTATCAATCGACGATTATCGGCCATTTTTCCAAGAAGGTACAAGAATAGCCGGCATATAGTTCAGAAATGAATCCAATTGAAAATTAAGGAGATTACGCCGCGAAAAACGCAGCGAAAAGAGTTTTTTGTGAAAACTAAGAAAGTGTCCGAAATGTGGAAAGAAATCGACGCAGATGTCGTTAGAAACCTGTAGGAAAACTTACACCAACCGTGTGTTAGACATCAAAAAAGATAAACTGTAACGACGCTAGACTGAATTTCAACTCAAAATGTTGTATTTGATGTTCACATGATGGTTAAAAATCTTCGGGTGTTTTGAAAAATCTTTCATACAGCAAACTGAACACTTAAACTTCAGAGGTCGATTTGAAAATTTAAAGTTTAGTTGATCTAAGGCATGCCAAAAACACAATGTAAATACACAATGACCTTCACGAATCTCAATGGAAAGCTTCATTTTTGCTAACAACCAGAAATACATTTCCTAATCTTAACAGATTACTATCTTCATGCTGAACAGCACTCCTGCTATGCATACGAGTACACCCAAAGGAATTTCAACCATGAGTGCAACTCTCCTCTTAGTTTGGAAGAATGGAAAAAACTAACAAAGAGGTCTCAAGTTCTCGAAAATTATAGAGAAATTTAACGAAAAATAAATTACCTCGATTAAATTACGGCTTGATAAAGAGCCACCCCTTAGCCAGAGTGGATCCCAAGCATCACCGACTGTAACAGCTACTTCATCAGATGGGCTTGGTTTGTGCCCAACAACAGTTGGAAAATTCAATCAAATATTTTCTAAAGAAGCCCACCAAAACTTGGTTCTAGGCAGCAAAAATGAGAAGTTGACTGTGGATAAAACTATTCCTATCGATGTTCCTGTGCATGTGTATAGAGGCTCTCTTACAACGGAAAAACTAAATTTTTTACAAAACTATGAGCCCCGGAAAAAAATTTTTATAAGGAAACATTATTTCTAAATCGGATATGAATGCAAAGAAACAAAACACGACTTTTTCAAACTTATAGACCTCTGTGGGGAGAAATTTAACCCAGGTGCCTTTATTGTATGAAAGATTCCGCCCTGTAGAGAAACCGAACAAAACAAACAAAAAATCCAGCTATTGATGATTTCAATTTGAAACTTTGGGAATTACCTGAAAAATAGGGTGCACTGAATTTGCTGAAAATCAACGAAACTATCAAATCCGTTCTTTCACTGAATAAAAAAAGAGCACTGCGAGATTGTCCAAGACAAATTGCACCTGAACTACAGAATGGTCTTGCTGGTTTTGAGTAATATGTTAATGCTCCACCTGTTTCAAACATCCAAGTGGCTGTGTAGATAAAAAGCAATTGGAGAAAAAAATCTCGAAAAGCATTTGAAACAAGTGACCTATCAAAGAGGCCTTCAATCATGCAATGTGTCAAGCAATGCATAGTTCTTGTTTTTCGTATGAGGCTTCGCCGCCTTTCAGCAATTTGATCAACTAGAGACAACTTGATAGATAGTCCCTATTATTATATGCAAAAATTCAATCAACTTCACTTCGATCGAAAAACGTCTCATACAAACCTAGTATGTCTTTTTTTAGTCTCTTAGAGAATTACCTCAAAGTATGACAGAGCATTCACTGAAGAAGATTAGTTCTGATGGTTGAATACAACATTGATTTTCAGACAAAAAAGAATGATAATGTCTTGAGACAATTCTGAACCCGTACGACTTGACCAGCTTGAAAAAGTGTTAACCTAGAGACAATAAAAAAGAGGTGCTCTGACATATTGCATCATAACGTATGATTCAGTGAGGAACATTTACAGTGAAATTTTTGACTCACCCATAAGTGATCATTTTGCACATAGAGCCATCTGAGACTAGAAATTGGAAAAAACTAATAAACTAACGAAGAAAACAATCCATGATAAAAACTCCACAGCATACATAAACAAAATCAATAAATAGCATGAGACATTTTTCTCGTCCATTATTGGAAACAGGGTAATCAACTTCTACCAATTCCCTCCAACGAATCTCATTGATAAATCGACAGATTATAAATCAAGCCGGCTCTTAGCTCGCCCATTTTTTGTGGACGAGAGTCTTCAGTGAAAGAACCGATTCTACAACGCTTTCTGAATTTTCATTCCTAAAAAACGACTTAATGGAACCGTAGGTGCTTTATCAAATTCGATGTAGCACAGGTAGCATAAAAAATTCACAAACCGATAGACACCCCTCGCGTTTCCTGATCTGCATTGAGAGCTTGTAGGGTTTCTGATACCATTTGGATTTATTATAAGATATGGAGGTAAATTAATTGCAAATAGTACTGATTGATGATGGGCCGTGAACAATCCTTTTTAAAATCTTTTTTAGCTTCGAACCGTGCCGACGAAAGGACAGAACATTTGTGTGAAGGTAACTAACAATGACGGTTGAGTTCGTTGCAAAATTTGACTGAACATGATTGGAACACTTCCACATTTTCTGTAAGATCCTCTGGTTATCTGCTTGATTTCATATTCAGCTTAAAGGTAATTTCAGTTATTGTTTTCTCATCATTGAAAATATGACTCAAAATGTTGTTTTGATGTTCACATGATGGTTAAAAATCTTCGGGCCTTTTGAAAAATCTTTCATACAGCAAACTGAACACTTAAACTTCAGAGGTCGATTTGAAAATTTAAAGTTTAGTTGATCTAAGGCATGCCAAAAACACAATGTAAATACACAATGACCTTCACGAATCTCAATGGAAAGCTTCATTTTTGCTAACAACCAGAAATACATTTCCTAATCTTAACAGATGACTATCTTCATGCTGAACAGCACTCCTGCTATGCATACGAGTACACCCAAAGGAATTTCAACCATGAGTGCAACTCTCCTCTTAGTTTGGAAGAATGGAAAAAACTAACAAAGAGGTCTCAAGTTCTCGAAAATTATAGAGAAATTTAACGAAAAATAAATTACCTCGATTAAATTACGGCTTGATAAAGAGCCACCCCTTAGCCAGAGTGGATCCCAAGCATCACCGACTGTAACAGCTACTTCATCAGATGGGCTTGGTTTGTGCCCAACAACAGTTGGAAAATTCAATCAAATATTTTCTAAAGAAGCCCACCAAAACTTGGTTCTAGGCAGCAAAAATGAGAAGTTGACTGTGGATGAAACTATTCCTATCGATGTTCCTGTGCATGTGTGTAGAGGCTCTCTTACAACGGAAAAACTAATTTTTTACAAAACTATGAGCCCCGGAAAAAATTTTTATAAGGAAACATTTCTAAATCGGATATGAATGCAAAGAAACAAAACACGACTTTTTCAAACTTATTGACCTCTGTGGGGAGAAATTTAACCCAGGTGCCTTTATTGTATGCAAGATTCCGCCCTGTAGAGAAACCGAACAAAACAAACAAAAAATCCAGCTATTGATGATTTCAATTTGAAACTTTGGGAATTACCTGAAAAATAGGGTGCACTGAATTTGCTGAAAATCAACGAAACTATCAAATCCGTTCCTTCACTGAATAAAAAAAGAGCACTGCGAGATTGTCCATGACAATTTGCACCTGAACTACAGAATGGTCTTGCTGGTTTTGAGTAATATGTTAATGCTCCACCTGTTTCAAACATCCAAGTGGCTGTGTAGATAAAAAGCAATTAGAGAAAAAAATTTCGAAAAGCATTTGAAACAAGTGACCTATCAAAGAGGCCTTCAATCATGCAATGTGTCAAGCAATGCATAGTTCTTGTTTTTCGTATGAGGCTTCGCCGCCTTTTAGCAATTTGATCAACTAGAGACAACTTGATAGATAGTCCCTATTAGTATATGCAAAAACTCAATCAACTTCACTTCGATCGAAAAACGTCTCATACAATCCTAGTATGTCTTTTTTTAGTCTCTTAGAGAATTACCTCAAAGTATGACAGAGCATTCACTGAAGAAGATTAGTTCTGATGGTTGAATACAACATTGATTTTCAGACAAAAAAGAATGATAATGTCTTGAGACAATTCTGAACCCGTACGACTTGACCAGCTTGAAAAAGTGTTAACCTAGAGACAATAAAAAAGAGGTGCTCTGACATATTGCATCATAACGTATGATTCAGTGAGGATCATTTACAGTGAAATTTTTGACTCACCCATAAGTGATCATTTTGCACATAGAGCCATCTGAGACTAGAAATTGGAAAAAACTAATAAACTAACGAAGAAAACAATCCATGATAAAAACTCCACAGCATACATAAACTAATTCAATAAATAGCATGAGACACTTTTCTCGTCCATTATTGGAAACAGGTTAATCAACTTCTACCAATTCCCTCCAACGAATCTCATTGATAAATCGACAGATTATAAATCAAGCCGGCTCTTAGCTCGCCGATTTTTTGTGGACGAGAATCTTCAGTGAAGAACCGATTCTACAACGCTTTCTGAATTTTCATTCCTTAAAAACGACTTAATGGAACCGTAGGTGCTTTATCAAATTCGATGTAGCACAGGTAGCATAAAAAATTCACAAACCGATAGACACCCCTCGCGTTTCCTGATCTGCATTGAGAGCTTGTAGGGTTTCTGATACCATTTGGATTTATTATAAGATATGGAGGTAAATTAATTGCAAATAGTACTGATTGATGATGGGCCGTGAACAATCCTTTTTAAAATCTTTTTTAGCTTCGAACTGTGCCGACGAAAGGACAGAACATTTGTGTGAAGGTAACTAACAATGACGGTTGAGTTCGTTGCAGAATTTGACTGAATATGATTGGAACACTTCCACATTTTCTGTAAGATCCTCTGGTTATCTGCTTGATTTCATATTCAGCTTAAAGGTAATTTCAGTTATTGTTTTCTCATCATTGAAAATATGACTCAAAATGTTGTTTTGATGTTCACATGATGGTTAAAAATCTTCGGGTGTTTTGAAAAATCTTTCATACAGCAAACTGAACACTTAAACTTCAGAGGTCGATTTGAAAATTTAAAATTTAGTTGATATCAAACAATTTTAATGTCACGTCACAATCACGCTTTCGAACTGTCCCAGTAAGCTTTACTCGATAGTAGTCCGCTTAAACTGAAAAGCTGCAACCAACGTATTACGGAGAACAATTAGTTCAGAACCGATTCTGGTTAACCCTCAAATAAAAAATGAACGCGATTGGCAAAGTCTATACATCTAAGACTAAATTTCCATCAAGCGATGGTAGTGTAAAGGGCTAAGAGAAATAATGAAAAAATATCATTTAAGCACACAAATCTCAGCATAATAGATTTTGTTATCAGAAACAATCTTAATCTAATTCTCGCATCACTTTAATTGAAACAACAAGCATTGCGACTAAGATTGGATGCTGACAAACATCACGAACGAAAGGAGCAGCCGGAAACAAACTGAACCATGAACTAAAAATAACTACAGCAAATTTCTCACGCCATATAAAGGACAAAGCAAAAGACAAAAACAGGCACGATCAGTAGCAGCAGTCAACACAGCTTTGGAGCAGTAGAAATCTCAAACAACAGTTCCGAAAGATGCCGAATAGGACGATTGTTAGCAAATTGCCAAAACTGCAGACGCTGAAAGCATTGAAAGACGCAACGAATATGCAAGATTTCTCTTAGATTAAGTGCATGAGCTTCCTCCGACTAGCAATCAATAAAGTTTGTAGTCAAATCAAATTAAATTGCTTAAGTCCCGAAAATTCAACAGGATACACAAGATATTCACAATAAACATTGCATAGTAGTACAGAATTGCTAGTCCACGAGATTTTCAAAAAATCTCATCTCAAGTCAGGAACCCAACTAAAAATTTGATGAACAAGCTTAATTTTTGCTAATTTCTCACCCAGAAAATTAGAATTAACGATAAGTTATATATAAGCAATTTATATTTAAGCATTCAATTTATATTTAAGGCATGTATATATTTTTAAGAAAAAATATTTGATGAAACCAATTTATCGCTATTTCAATAATCAGCATCAGCAATAAAAAGAACTGCGAATTGAATTCATTACATTCACACCTTTTGTTACGGTTAAGAGAACTTCCGATATCAAAAACCATCTACGAGTTGTATTGAGAAAAAGCATCTACATGATTAACGAGAGCAGCTGCTCGGTACAGCATATTACCAGGAGCGACTATCGCCCGAAAGTAAACACCGTTGATCTTTCTGCGTTTGTGAGATTTGAAATGCATCCGCTACTGACTAACAGCAACAGCAAAAGCTTCAATATGCGTTTCCTTATCGGTTCTAATCAACATTTCAGCACAATACATTTGCGGCGTGTGCATTATTTTGGATCTCCGCCGTTTCAAACGCTAAGCTATTTTAACTCACAAAACAAGCTCTTGAGACTAGAGGCAACTTTCCTAGCAGGCCGTGTTGTGCCAGGATTTTTTGCGGTCTCGCCTTAGAAATCACATTCGCTTCCAGTCTCGCTTTAGATATCACATTAACACGACGTTATTGTTCTTCCTGTTCACCATGTAAATGCCTCCATTGGGACTTCTCTTCCAAGTGTCCCCGCAGACCTTGAAAGTCGGCTTCTCGTTGTTTACTTTGAGCAACACAGGAGGAAGCTTCACTTGCAGAACAAACAAATCGCCAAGTGATTCTCCTTCGTTTTCGACTCGCGAGAAAACAACATCTCCGTACGGTCTAAACATAAATGAATAATGAGAAAGATGCAAAAATTCAATATATCTAATATGAAATCAACATGTAATGTCAACTGTCCGTCAGAACCTCTTTTCATACAATTATCAAACTCCATTATCCCATAAACTTCTCAACTTACAATGCAAGAACACACAATGAGGCTCGCGAGATAAAGCCAATTAAGATCTTACTAACGCTAACGCATTGTGTTCACGAGGCGAACTTCGAGGTTTTCTCTGTAGCAAAATTTATGCGTCTCAAATTTCAGTTAAACTATTATTGCCTGGGCTGTAAAAACTCAAGGAACACTTACATCATATAGCCGGACTCAAAAGTCAAACGAGCAAATGCACGCCTTATTGTGTCTCGAAACTTCCTGTTCATCTCAATTCCTTGGCATCTTCCATCCTTATCAAGACCCAGCCAAATGTTACCCCCGGATAGAGAATTCATAAAGGCACAGATAAGTCTCCCAAAGACGTCAACATCAAAATTTTCCATTGAGTCAATGAAAAACATGTTTTCATTCTGTTCGGGGTTGTTTCGAAATTCCTCCATAACAAGGCCTCGATGTACTCTAGAAAAGCAATTCGTCATTTCAATCTGAAGGAGCGAAAATCTGTGCTAACATTGAGTTAATTGACTTAGGCTATCAATTTTCGTGAAAATCACCGTCAAGTCAAATGCAAGAACACATGGTGATTAAACATGTTACGGAAACACACACAAAAAAAATAGCTAAGATCGGTCTTGGTAAGAAAAATTGCTTTTGACAACAGTGGGGGTCAACGGTTGGGGGGGGGGGGTCCTTAGGCTGCTGGCTGTGCGGGGCCCTTACGGCCCGAAAGATATGCAGGGGTAGGGATTGGGGAGGGGGGGGGGGGGGTTAACTTCTAAGAACCACCCTTCACACCATAAGTATAAGTCTCCAACAAAACAGTTTGTCAATCACATACTTGGAGACTAGTGAGCTGAAAGGCTCTAAGAGAACTGAATGCCCGCTGGGCGCTTCCTGTTTATCCCGTTTTTGAGGTAGGAAAGTCAAATTGGTCAAAACGACCAACAGGACTAATATAATTGCTAAACTTCGTTTGAGCGCAATTAAAAAGAGTTTTGCACATATCATAGGGGTGACATTTGAAGTGCAAAACATAACTCAATAAAGATACAAAAATTCTATCGATAACGTAAGAACTATTTGGCCAGTATATGATTACATCCGATTCTTGATTTGCTAATTGTAATGGTGAAAAACTAAAACTGACTGAGAAACAACGCAATTATCGACTTTCAGCATCGGTAGAAAATATTAATTCCATTCAGCTGATCGCAAAATTGGTCCAAGCCGATAATCACTTTAAAAACAACCGATCTCGGAAGAGATGCACCCAGACTGGCGATGAGATAAGTTCGCTTGTTTCTAAATTAATTTAATGACCTTATCATCAATGGGGAGAATACGCAAAATTTTTGGCCCGTAGGAAGTGAGGAAGGTGGTGTGGGGTAGTCGCCCTCGCTCAATTTCCCAGTTAGCTAAGATTTCCTCGCTCAATTAGCTAAGATCGGTCTTGGTAAGAGAAAAATTGCTTTTGAAAACAGTGGGGGTCAACGGTTGGGGGGGGGGGTCCTTAGGCTGCTGGCTGTGCGGGGCCCTTACGGCCCCGAAGATATGCAGGGGTAGGGATTGGAGGGGGGGTTAACTTCTACGAACCACCCTTCACACCATGAGTATAAGTCTCCAACAAAACAGTTTGTCAATCACATTCTCTGTAAAGTTCGGTTCTTTGTAAAGTTAGTCTGAGTTGAGTCAAAGCACGTGCATTGAGTTAATCTCTTTTACCCAAGGAGAACAAAATTGGCAGAAAATATATCTTGACTACATCTTTTGGACCAGAACATAACCCCCCTTTTTACGATTTATGTTGAGACTGGACAGTAGCAAGAGACTTTGTGATGATGGAGTGTTTCTTTTGGAATCGAGGAATAGAAGTTTCATTGGGCGTACCGACGGAAGAAATAAACTGGTGAGATCAAACCAATTCCTCCCCCTCTCCTTTTTTTTCGGTGGTCGACCGAATTTTTTTTTCTGGCTTTATCAATTTCACAGCAGTTTCATGATCTCAGGCAAAAACGAAATTAACGGAAACAAAATGCGTTTTTGGTAAGAAGCTTCTTCTTATCTTTAACATAACAGAAGAAAAACAGAGAAAAAAGAACCCAATTGCGATTTCTATAAGAATTTTCTCTTATCGGTAACAACATTGAAAAACGAACACATTGGAAAAAATAAACCAGTTAGGAAACACATAAGCATTAAGAAAAAAGCACATGGTTTTTCATAAACATGACAAGAAAGAAAAATACGGTTAAAAGCAACGAAAACTCCCTGATTTCGAATATTGTTGACATGCCTTCAATCTCCGGGAAAAAGAAAGCTACAGAACCTAGACAGGGAAAACAAAATTCAATCATTTTGAATGAGACCAATACTTCGTCAGGTCTGACACAACAAAAGCAAAATTTAACGATTGATGATCTTGATTTGCGTTTTCGAGTTTCGGCACATACAACCTCTTCTACCCTGATAAAAAAGACAACTTATATAAAGTAGTTGTACTCGACCATCGATCAAACAAAACACAAATACGATACGTAGACTGGGGCCCAAACTTTGACGAATGGGTATGCTGTAGATCAATTTGGGCTTACTCTCAATTTAGTATTCAATTGTCAACAAGTAAGAAAATTCCCCATGATATTGCAGCCCGCATTGACGAGCTAGTCTCTGCCACAAACAGCGAAGAAATGGCCGAAAGTAACAACTCCCAAACACAGCAAATTTTGACCTAAGCGCCCTCCCAGACCTTGGAACGATTTGCAAGAAAAAACTACCTAAACTCCGCTTTATTCCTGTAAAGTTCCGGCTACGATGGTCTGAATTGTTAACACCTATCATTGAGGGCTGTGTTTCTCAACCAAATTCCCCAGAAAATTAGAAGAGACTTTGCAATTAGCAAGTGCGTTCAGCGCGCTAGCAACAGAGGGGGGAAGAAACAAAAACAGCAGCAGGAACGGCTCATGTTAACTAGATTTGAGCGTTGGAAGAATGGCGACTATGCTGGGCTATGGTTCGAAGCAGCCTCAATGAGACTAGCCAAGAAAATAAATCATGACTCAATGGAAACGCTTGCAGCACGTGCAAAATCTCTGCCTTCAAGGCCAATTTGGACGTGCAGCAAAAATCTTGTCTTCGGATGGAGTGGCCCCTGATAATAAAGAAACATTAAAAGAGTTAATCAACTTGCATCCAGCAGAAGAAGTGCCACCGAGGGAAACTGATGATTATATTAGTTATGCTTATCAGTTTGACGAAGCGTCTGTGTTTAAACAATTGCAATCTTTCTCAAACTTCACAGCAGCCGGTCCATCCAAAATGTACCCTGAGCACCTTCTACGTGCCGTAACGTGCGCAGTCCCCGATCAGTCCAAAAAATCGATTAAAGCATCACACAATTGGTGCATTTGGCTAGCACAGGGCAGCTCCCCAGTTTTGTTGCACCAAATTTTTGCTCTGCTTCGCTTACAGCGCTGAAAAAAACAAAAGGAGGTGTACGGCCAATCGCTGTGGGAGAAGTTTTTCGACGTCTCATAGCCAAATGTATTGCGCAAGAGGCCAGTTCTGAGGCTGTTGAACTTTTTTCATCCGGACAACTTGGTGTGGCAGTTACATGCGGTGCTGAAAGCATTGTACATGCAACAAAACAAACCTTTCAAAAGTTATTGAACAACGAAAAAGCAGGCCTACTTCAAATTGACTGCAAAAATGCTTTCAATTCCATTACGAGAAGCAGTGTGTTAGATGCAGCTCAAAAATTCATTCCCTCTTTAGCCCCTTTTGCTTCTTTTTGGTATTCTCAGCATAGCAAGCTCTTTTTTAATGCAACTCATATTCAAAGTGAATCAGGAGTCCAACAAGTAGACCCGCTGGGGTCCTTATTATTTTCTTTAGGACTTTGGCCGATTATCAAAGAACTTCACGATAAGTTACCAAATCTTATGCAGAATTCTTGGTACCTTGATGATGGAATTATAGCAGGTACGGAAGAGGAGTTATGTGAATCATTCGAAATTTTAGCAACTCATGGCAACAAGTGTGGCCTTGAACTCAGAACAGACAAGTGTGAGTTGTGGTCCACCTCCTGTTTTAATGCTGCTGATAGCAGGATAAAGAGAGACAGCCAATCAGGAATCGAAATCTTGGGCGCAGCAATCGGAACACCCACCTTTGTTGCGTCTTGTTTAGAAAAACGGGTTAAAAAACTCGAAAAGGTGTTAGACAAAATAGGCTACATAGAGGACCCTCGGTGCGCCCTTGGAATTTTGCGTAGCTGTCTGGGTGCACCTAAATTGGTGTATTCGTTGAGATGCAACACACAGTCCACAGAGTAAAATAATACTTGAAAAATTTGATCATCTCCAACGAAATACTTTTGAAAATATATTGGGTTCTGTCATCAGCGATAATGCATGGGAGCAAGCATGCCTGCCAATAAGCAAAACAGGAGCTGGAGTTCGACGTTCTCTGAACCAATTCAAAGCAGCTTATGTTGGTTCCTTATCCCAGTCAGCAAACATAGTAGAACAAATTACTGGTGTGAACCCAACTCACGAACCCAATTAGTTTCACAGACCTAGTGGAGGAGTTCAGCGCTTTGGGGATTCCTCATTTAACGCAACGGAAAATTCAAGAACAATTTGACAATACGGCTCTAAGCAACCTTCTTGAATGTCAAACCTCCACCAGTGAAAAAGCTAGACTGTTATCTCTTTCCCTACCTCAATCAGGAGCTTGGTTGACGGCAGCACCTATCCCTGCTCTTGGCCTACACCTTCAATCTAACGAGTTCCGAGCTGCTCTGAAATACCGTTTAGGAGTTCTTCTCTATGATTCGGATAGGAGACGTCCATATTGTAAGTCAGCTATTTTGGACATATTAGGAGATCATGCCGTTTCATGTCACGGGCGTGGCGATATAATCTCTCATGACAGAGTACGAGACACAATAACTACAGCTTGTTCGTCGGCTAATTTTTCACCTGCATGTGAGCAAAAACATCTTCTGCAGGAAAATACTTCAAGACCAAGCGACGTGTATTTGCCCAGTTTTATAGCAGGACAACCCGCAGCCTTAGACGTCACCATTACGTCCCCACTGCAAGCCAGTCTTATCTCAGATGCGGCGAGGACATGTGGTTTTGCTATAACCCTAGCAGAAGACAGAAAGATTGGGCATTATTACCAAAGTGCAGCGATATGGGCATCCACTTCATACCTTTGGCGTTAGAAACTTTTGGCGGACTATCCGAAACAACAAGGAAAACATTGAAAAGAATAGCTCATTTATCTGATAACAGAGGTTTCCAGCCTTCAGGCCTATCAGGAGCCTTCAGTCTCCTCGCTCAAACGGTATCATTAAGTGCTATGCGTGGCTCAGCTACAATGCTGATTGCAAGAGATTCGCGATTATGAGCCAGAATTGATGCGGACTGTCGCATCTAATTGTGCCGCTATGCCCAATCAGAGGGTCAAGAAAATCCGGTTCAGGATCTCACTAACCTCAAGTGATATTGGACTCACTTTATGAGAGGGGAGCCCCTCTGTGTTTAAATGTCACCCAACGAGTGGGGACTTCAGATAATTTTACCAGTTTTTGTCCTCATACATCAGAAACTTCGAAATCACCGAAGGAAACGAATTTTCTCAGACACATCTAATTGAAAGTACAACTGAATTCACAATTTGTTAAATCCTTCAATCACGAGTTTTTATTCTTACCTGACCAAAGTGGGGAGAATATAAACGAATATTTCACGCGTGCAAATTTTGAAATGGACAGTTGAATTTAGAATTATTGAACTGCTGATCTGTTGAATTAATTACCATAGTTATGATAACCAAGTTAATTATAATTAAATTTTTTTTTATTTAAATTTCCCAGTTGTCAAGACGAAATGTCACGGAAACTCGAAGACCAACAGGACTAAATTCATTAATGTATAATGTGTTTGAGAGCAATCAAACAAAGGTTTCCTACAATAGACCATTTGAAGCCTTACGCTTTTGTAAAAAAAAATAGACAATTCTTTGAGCTCAATTCACAACAAAAAAGATCCCTTAATCCCTAACAATGGTAATTTATATAACAAATTTGTAGTTCAATGCAATTCTTTCTCACGAAGAAGATCGCGCTGGAAATTACAAAACAGCCGAAGTCAATCCTGATTAGTACAAGAACAAGAAAATAGTCCTAATACTCTTTTCTCTGGGTGCTCAATCTACATTAGAATTATACTCAATCAAAAATTCCTTGTTACCACAGAAAAGTTTTCACAAGCACTGTCATTTCTTATATTCTCACGAGTAATTTTGTTCTCATGACCTACAGAAAATCCGAATTGCAAGACTTGAGTTAGGCTTTGCTGACACATTCACGCTACCACATTATTAAACCTTAATTAAAACAAGGAGGCTCGGTAATGTGCGTACCCACATAAGGTTCCGACCCCCTCATCCACATTCTTGACTTAATTCGCTACCAAATGATGAATTGATAGAAAATTTTCAAAAACACATATCGCTGTATAAACAGCCGATGGAAAACAATAATGCCACCCTAGAGGGCCGATGAGCGTTGTTGATAATATGAATACTAGAAAGGACAATAATAAATATCAAACAACAAACATTATTTACGACCAAAACTCGATTTCTATAATAAATTAAATCATAACAAAATCAAACCCGCATCAGATAACATCTAAACAGAGCAATTTAACCTATACATCATTAGAAAAACCATGGAACCTGTCCTCAATGCGACTGGTTAACAAGGCGACAAAAAAGAGCAAAGAGGTGCGAATTTCAAACACACGTTTCTATTTTTGAAACGAATGAATTTCACTGCTATCCCTAAAATGTTCATTTATAACTCCATAGGAAGCAATTGAGACATGTTATTATCCAATGCTTAATTGCGCAAAGTTTCAAAGCCAATGGGACCTACGATTTTTGATATAAATTGAAAAGAAAACAAAAACCTATAAAATGGGCAAATACAAAAAAACTCAAATATTTTACAAAAGTTCCCAGTAACAAAGCCAAGAAACAAATGCTAGAAGCTACAACCGTTAGAGATCAAATTATAATTCACTGGAAAACAGTGTTGTGGCCTGTGTTTACAGAGAGTGAGCTACAAATCGACTGAAAAATTAGTTAAAATTGACGAAGCTCAAAACCCCAATTATATTTTTGAAAACAAATATTTTCAAAAGTCATAAGAGACTTGAAAACGTGTGATGGTTTCAAAGAAACATCAAGAAACTTGGAAGTTTTCTTTATTAAAGTTTCAAAGAACGAAAGAAGAACTTACCTGACAAACTTTACTGCTGTGTCGATAAGTAATGGCCACAAAATTAAACTCAATTCTAATTTTGTTTTGGCGCTATCATTATCTTATTGACCTATCAATCATATGTCAAGCAAATTCTCCCACCAACAGAAACCTGGTTTTAACATCCACCGACCTCCAACTAATGAACTCGATTGTACCCAAGCCATATATGATTCTCATGAAATGTTGATGAAAATAGAAAATCACCTCCGGGATTCGGAGTTAAGATCTATTCACATACCAATCATGTAAAATTTTTTTTAGCTAATCTAAATTTTCTCTGAATATTTTCGCATAGATAACTACTATAAATACAAGCTAATTTTTGTATATTTTCAGTTCAAAATTTAATATAAAATTCAACTTATTGAATTCTTTGACCCGTGTTATCGACCACGACAATGGTGTCGAGACCAGCTACAGACAAACAAATTTTGGATCTACCGAAGGCAGAATCAGCTACTGCGTGGATTATGTCTTTTGTGGCGAAATGTCGCGCAGAAAAGAAAGAGGACAAGGTCAACAACGATGGTACTGTACAGGACCTACAGGTAACCAATCTCTTCCTTAGTATTTGCGGGCAAGATGCAATTATTAAACTTAGGAGCCTAATGAGTCCTAGGAATTTGATAAACACTCCGTATAAAGACATCAGATTGGCGATTCAAAATTAAATTTCTCCTAAAGAGAGAGTAGTAACGGCAGAAAGGGCTAAATTTCTGTCCGTAACACAAGGTGTAGGGGAGTCAGACTACGACCTCCTAGCACGTCTTAGAGAAGAAGCACGCTATTGTGACTTCGAAAAACTGAAAACAGCGGCCAACCCCGAAGAGGAGTTGGTAAAAAAAAGTTCATCTCAGATTTGAGGGACCCTGAAGCAAAAGTTAGACTACTAGACGGTATTAAAGCAAAACCAGCAATGTCGGTTACTGAAATGACCGAGAGCTTACAGTTCAGAAGTCAAGCAATGGCTTTTGCAAGTTCTTCAGCAGGTAATAAGCCCTTTAATGTGAAAGAGGAAATTGGGTTTCGAAAACCAAACGAAAAAATTACGGCTAATAAAAACAACATGTCCACTAGGTGTGGAGGTAAGCCACACTCTAGTAGACCCTGTCCAGCGCTAAGTAAAAAATGCAACACCTGTGAAAAGGTGGGACACTTCTCAAAAATGTGTACAAGCAAGCCCCAACCAAATTCAGGTAAGTACAATAAACAGAATAACTTTTGCGAAGAAGAAAATGTTTCTTCAGAGCAAGCATCTCCAGCATCGGAGATGGGAATCTTTTATACTAAAGAATAAATCTTTAGCATGTCTGTGACATGGGAATATATCTCAATAAATAACTGCAAAGTAAAAATGCAGGTAGACACAGGTGCAGATAGCACAGTGATATCATCAAAAATATGGACTGAGCTTGGTAAACCTCAGTTGACGGTAAGATAAGACATCTTGAAGCTTATGATGGTCATCAATTAACGCTTCTGGGATCACTTACTTGTGACGTTAAGTGGAACGGAAGCAGGCTCACGCAAAAACAACTTACTTGCAGTTGTGCAGTCTGATAAAGAATTTGGACTACTTGGTAGAGACCTTCTACCCAAGCACGGTGTGAACAACATCACAGCCGAGCACCTACCTGCTGTGAAGGGTTACAAAGCTCATATGAAGCTGATACCAGGAACACAGCCAATGTTCTGCAAAGCCAGAAAAAAACCTCTACCTCTTCAAGACAAGGTCACAGAGAAGCTGGAACAAATGGTCAGACAAGGCATCCTTGAACCGGTACAGCCAGGAGGAGTCACTAATGCATCTCCAGTGGTGTGGCAGAGAAAGAAGAGTGGAGAACTGAGACTTTGCATGCACTTGAAAGTGCACATCAATGGTAAGGTCATGGATGAGGACTACCCAATACCAGACATGGAGACTATCTTCCACAAACTACATGGGGCCTCATACTTTGGCAAAATTGACCTCTCAGATGCCTACTATCAAATTGAACTTGACCAAGAAGCTAAAGATATATGCACAATCAACATATCTCAGGGACTGTTCAATATGAGCCGACTACCTCAGGGATTGAAAAACTCTTCTTCAATCTTCCAGAATTGCATAGAATCAACACTCAAAGGAATTAAAGGTGTTGTGATATTTCAAGACGATGTATTGGTGTATGGAACTACCAAGGAGCAGTTCGACAGGAGAATGATTGCAGTCAAAAGTCGACTACGTGAGAAAAACTTTACTATTAATGAGAAAAAATCTAACTCAAAACCAGTCGATAGCGTTAGCTTTCTGGGATACTCCATTTCAAAGGAGGGAATAGCACCAGATCCCAAACATGTTGAAAAAATAAAAAATGCAAAAGCACCAATTAACAATAAACAACTCGAATAGTTTGTTGGGCTAGCTAATTTTTACAGAAGAATGATTCCTGATTTTGCAACAAAATTGCTACCCTTAAATAACATGAGAAATAGCGATTTCTCATGGGGCAAAATGCAACAAAAAGCCTTTGAAGACATAAAAAACGAATTATGTGCTAACCCACAAGTACAGCCATATAGTCTACAAAAAGAAGCAACCGTTACTACTGACGCCTCTGAAAAAGCCATTGGCGGGGTTCTTTCGCAAGAATGACATCCAGTCATATATGTATCGAGAAAATTGACTACAGCGGAGCAAAACTACTCGAACATAGAGCGGGAAGCACTTGCAATTGTGTTTGTGGTCACAAGACTAAAACAATTCCTTCTTGGAAGACGATTTACCCTACAGACTGACCACAAACCACTCAAATATCTCTTTGCACCGGACGAGGAGATCCCGAAGACAGCATCAGCGAGGATCACAAGATGGGCAATCGCTCTAATGCGTTTTGACTGAGTTGAAGTACACGCCAGGAGAGCAGATACCCATGCAGATGCTTTGAGCAGAATGGATTTTGACGAAGACGAATCGGACAACGATCGAGTGTGCTTCGCAATCAATAGCATCTACTTCGTCCACAGTGATTTGGTGACCCAAGCAGAAATCAAAACTGAACTTGGAACAAACAGACTCTTCCAGGACATAATGAAACGAATCAAAGGCGGCAATTGGAAACAATGTTCAGAAGCGGAAAAAGGATTCGAACAACAGAAAGATGCACTTACTTTACATAATGGAATCGTCTTTGGGTGGAATTCTTTCATTCCACCCAAACTACGACACTTGGTTTTGGTAAAAGCGCATGAGACACATCCCGGGAAGAATGCAACTGAGGCATCAGTCAGAATGATAGCATGGTGGCCTGGCATTACCCGAGACGTTCAACATTTTGTTAGTAAATGTAAGAATTGTCAATTGAACAGGCCTAGCCTGGGAAAAACATCTCTACGTGGCCAGAATCCGATGTTTGGGAACGGCTCCACATGGACTGGGGCTAAGGACCAAGGCAATATTTTAGTAATTGTTGACGCGGGTTCTGGTTGGATAGAAGAGTTCCCCGCGGGAAATAGAACATCAGAAACAGTTAAAATATATCTTAGTCAAATCTTTGCAAGATTCAGAATACCAAAAACTTTAGTATCTGATAATGGTCCTGAATTTGTAAGTGGTGACCTTAAACAGTGGTGTGAATCACTGGGAATTAAGAAAATGGAATCACCCGTCTATCATCCAAGAGCTAATGGACTAGCTGAAAGAGCAGTTCAGACAGTGAAGCGGGCACTTCAAGCGTGGAGTCCAAACCTTAATGTGCCATTTGGAGCATTCCTGCAACGGGCATTGATGACACATCGCAACACTTCAAAGACGAGGAGCAAAACTCCAGTTGAACTCTTGTTGGGACGCAGAGTGAGACTACCAGCAATAGCAGATTTCGACTTAAGCGAACCCATTCTATTCAAGGCCAACGAAAACACAAAGACAGTTCCTGCTACCTTCATCATCAGGAAGGGCTTGAACAAATCTTTCATACAGCCCGAAAACTCAGCACGGACTATTCTAGTGAGCGACAACCAAATTGCAAGACTAGACGAGGACAATGTGAAAACTGAACCAGCAGTGGAGGAGACCATATCTCAATCAGAACAACAACTTCAGAGCACAGATGTGGGACCTTCACTTCAAGATGAAGCTTCTGCAGCCACATCATCTGCAGAGCACCAACAACCCGAAAACTAAGAGCCTTCACGAACATCAACATAAAACAGAAAACAACCCGACAGATTTGGAGAACCTATACCCACAAACTTGCTTTAAAAAGGAGGAAGGATGTGATGGTTTCAAAGAAACATCAAAAAACTTAGAAGTTTTCTTTATTAAAGTTTCAAAGAACGAAAGAAGAACTTACCTGACGAACGTTATTGCTGTGTCGATAAGTAATGGCCACAAAACTAAACTCAATTCTAATTTTGTTTTGGCACTATCATTATCTCATTGACCTATCAATCATATGTCAGAAGCAAATTCTCCCACCAACAGAAACCTGATTTTAACATCCAGCGACCTCCAACTAATGAACTCGATTGTACCCAAGCCATATATGATTCTCATGAAATGTTGATGAAAATAGAAAATCACCTCCGGGATTCGGAGTTAAGATCTATTCACATACCAATCATGTAAAATTTTTTTTAGCTAATCTAAATTTTCTCTGAATATTTTCGCATAGATAACTACTATAAATACAAGCTAATTTTTGTATAATTTCAGTTCAAAATTTAATTTAAAATTCAACTTATTGAATTCTTTGACCCGCGTTATCGACCGCGACAAAACGATTTCATAAAACAGCGGTGGATTAAATTGCAATACCTCAGAAAGCCAATTGGCCTTGTTAATAATGAGACTAAGTCACGACCCCTCAAAATAATAACAAATATATAAAGAAGACAAAACATCAAATAGTTTCACGAGATCACTCTGTTCAAGGCACTATAATTATCAAACGTTACCTGCAGGAACTGCATATCGTCTTTTCTCCTCATTTTAACATCAAATAGTCTTCCTTCTAAAAGCATTACGCAAACATGGCAACAAAATGATAACCAGAAATTGAACACTAAAATCTCGAAAATTTTTTATGCAATTAATGGTCGGAGCAATCAGTTACAACGCATAACCAAGCGCGATACGTATAACAAAATGCTTGACTCAACAAAAATATTTAAAATTTCTACTTGGTGAGATTGAGTAACATGGTTACGAAAACGAAAGGAAAAATGATAACTTAAAATTTTTTTTTAATTTCAATTTGAAAGTCATTAAAACAAACAGCTGTCAATTGAAATCTTAAACTAGGTTCAGTTATACGTCCTGGGTAAAGCATTGAGAGCTATCTTTATTAGGCGTATTGTGTATAACAACAACAAGAAAGACAAAAATAAGCAAAAACAAAAAAAAATCCAAAAAAATTTGCGAGATCAACTGTGTCTCGGCCCAAAAAGCATGAACAGTATAACAAAAACAAGTAAATAATCAGATACGCGTTTTCTCATCGCTGCTGATTTTTCCTACTATGCTTTCCTTCAATTTCACTTGTCAATTGTGCGATAATACGACAAGAAAACAAACTGAACTCATAGAGTATGCAGTTATGCTCAAAAAATTGATAAGACGTAGTATCAAAACAAAGAGATCATTAGTCGAAAAAAAACCGGTAAGGACATTAATGAAAACCCACCACACAAAACTGACTTCTGCCTGTCTTGACTGAGACTGCGCCCGAAGTTGAGAGATATAAGATAAAATAGTGGCAAAGTTCAAAAATTAACCGATGTTTTCTTAGAACAAATATATTCAAAGTAATAACAGACATTAGATAACAACTGAAAGAAGTGTCCAGGTTCATTTATCCTGAAAAACGACTGGATTTTTGACTGGGGACAGCAAGTTATTGGGCTTAAAAATTGAGCAAAAAAGATAGCAAATGAAAGCAAAATTCAAGAAGTACGTAAAAAATTTTGTACAAAAACAATTGGTCAGAGCCATAGAAACCACGCATTTATTCTGAAACCGTGACCGTATAATCTCGTCGGGCCTCGTTTCTTGTAAATAGTATCTGTAATCAATTGAGTCCTGATTTGCAATTCTTGTAAAAAGTATGCAAAAAATTATTTACACAGCCGAAATATTTTGAACACAAAGACAGTTCCTGCTACCTTCATCATCAGGAAGGGCTTGAACAAATCTTTCATACAGCCCGAAAACTCAGCACGGACTATTCTAGTGAGCGACAACCAAATTGCAAGACTAGACGAGGACAATGTGAAAACTGAACCAGCAGTGGAGGAGACCATATCTCAATCAGAACAACAACTTCAGAGCACAGATGTGGGACCTTCACTTCAAGATGAAGCTTCTGCAGCCACATCATCTGCAGAGCACCAACAACCCGAAAACTAAGAGCCTTCACGAACATCAACATAAAACAGAAAACAACCCGACAGATTTGGAGAACCTATACCCACAAACTTGCTTTAAAAAGGAGGAAGGATGTGATGGTTTCAAAGAAACATAAAAAAACTTAGAAGTTTTCTTTATTAAAGTTTCAAAGAACGAAAGAAGAACTTACCTGACGAACGTTATTGCTGTGTCGATAAGTAATGGCCACAAAACTAAACTCAATTCTAATTTTGTTTTGGCACTATCATTATCTCATTGACCTATCAATCATATGTCAGAAGCAAATTCTCCCACCAACAGAAACCTGATTTTAACATCCAGCGACCTCCAACTAATGAACTCGATTGTACCCAAGCCATATATGATTCTCATGAAATGTTGATGAAAATAGAAAATCACCTCCGGGATTCGGAGTTAAGATCTATTCACATGCCAATCATGTAAAATATTATTAGCTAATCTAAATTTTTTCTGTATATTTTCGCATAGATAACTACTATAAATACAAGCTAATTTTTGTATATTTTCAGTTCAAAATTTAATTTAAAATTCAACTTATTGAATTCTTTGACCCGCGTTATCGACCGCGACAAAACGATTTCAAAAAACAGCGGTGGATTAAATTGCAATACCTCAGAAAGCCAATTGGCCTTGTTAATAATGAGACTAAGTCACGACCCCTCAAAATAATAACAAATATATAAAGAAGACAAAACATCAAATAGTTTCACGAGATCACTCTGTTCAAGGCACTATAATTATCAAACGTTACCTGCAGGAACTGCATATCGTCTTTTCTCCTCATTTTAACATCAAATAGTCTTCCTTCTAAAAGCATTACGCAAACATGGCAACAAAATGATAACCAGAAATTGAACACTAAAATCTCGAAAATTTTTTATGCAATTAATGGTCGGAGCAATCAGTCACAACGCATAACCAAGCGCGATACGTATAACAAAATGCTTGACTCAACAAAAATATTTAAAATTTCTACTTGGTGAGATTGAGTAACATGGTTACGAAAACGAAAGGAAAAATGATAACTTAAAATTTTTTTTTAATTTCAATTTGAAAGTCATTAAAACAAACAGCTGTCAATTGAAATCTTAAACTAGGTTCAGTTATACGTCCTGGGTAAAGCATTGAGAGCTATCTTTATTAGGCGTATTGTGTATAACAACAACAAGAAAGACAAAAATAAGCAAAAACAAAAAAAAATCCAAAAAAATTTGCGAGATCAACTGTGTCTCGGCCCAAAAAGCATGAACTGTATAACAAAAACAAGTAAATAATCAGATACGCGTTTTCTCATCGCTGCTGATTTTTCCTACTATGCTTTCCTTCAATTTCACTTGTCAATTGTGCGATAATACGACAAGAAAACAAACTGAACTCATAGAGTATGCAGTTATGCTCAAAAAATTGATAAGACGTAGTATCAAAACAAAGAGATCATTAGTCGAAAAAAAACCGGTAAGGACATTAATGAAAACCCACCACACAAAACTGA
Organism: Convolutriloba macropyga; assembly: GCF_964194025.1. NCBI lineage: Eukaryota > Metazoa > Xenacoelomorpha > Acoela > Convolutidae > Convolutriloba > Convolutriloba macropyga. The sequence continues at coordinate 38,782,384 of NC_134474.1, forward strand.
CTTCTGCCTGTCTTGACTGAGACTGCGCCCGAAGTTGAGAGATATAAGATAAAATAGTGGCAAAGTTCAAAAATTAACCGATGTTTTCTTAGAACAAATATATTCAAAGTAATAACAGACATTAGATAACAACTGAAAGAAGTGTCCAGGTTCATTTATCCTGAAAAACGACTGGATTTTTGACTGGGGACAGCAAGTTATTGGGCTTAAAAATTGAGCAAAAAAGATAGCAAATGAAAGCAAAATTCAAGAAGTACGTAAAAAATTTTGTACAAAAACAATTGGTCAGAGCCATAGAAACCACGCATTTATTCTGAAACCGTGACCGTATAATCTCGTCGGGCCTCGTTTCTTGTAAATAGTATCTGTAATCAATTGAGTCCTGATTTGCAATTCTTGTAAAAAAAGTATGCAAAAAATTATTTACACAGCCGAAATATTTTAAAAAGTCGCGCCCCAGTAAAATCCGAAAAAAATTTTACCGTATCGATGGCGAGATCATGATCAGTTCAGATGTTGTTGCCCGTATAACAAAATACTCGTTTGTTCAAATGGTTGGAAAATAGATCAATTTTTAAAAATCTTTGTTTGTCTAAATTAAAAATGCATTTTGTATATTTAATGAGTTAAAATTCGCAAAAAACTGGAAAAAATATAATTCCAGAAGACTCTCTAGTGTACAACTACTTCGATTGTCAGCTTAAAAAGAAAATGGCCGCAGTTTTAAGGTATTTACTTCCACCAAATTAAAAGCAAGTCCGCTGAAAAAGCAAATTTGGTCCCAATTTTGGTCCAAAAAGTAAATTTTTGAAAAGTTTAGCACATATTCTAGCTAACAAACTCGGACAGAACAATTCAGCAACCCTCCTCTATCTTTAGAGATAAATTTATTAAAACTACAGTTAACAATTTGAACAAGTTTTAGCAAAATTGATGAAAATTAGGTCAAAAATACCGAAAAACTGAATAAAAACGGCTAAAATACGTCTAATATTCACGAAACTTTAAACCTCGAAAACTCCCTATAAAATGTAAAAATTGAGAAAAATCTTTTTAATTCCATATTCTACGCTGGACTGGCTTTTTAATGATACCACTCACAACTCTCTACGATGATTATATCGATCGGCCAAAATTGTCTGAACAAAAAAAAAACCCATTTGATTATATAGTTCCTCCCCCACTAAAGTGGGTCGGAACAATTTTTCTCAAAAAACTATATATCTTAACTATTGCAAAAATGGATTGTTGTTCTTGCGTAGATTATTGCGTTTTTGTGACCAAAGATTATAGCCATACTAAATCCTCAAAATGCTTCTCAACTTGAAAAAGTTTTGATTGGATTTGATTCTGAAAGAACTTCAGAATTGTTCGACAAAAAATTTCAAACTTGAGGAAATTTAGATTACCAGAGACGTTCGCTAGTTCAAGCCAGACATTAAAATTAGAAACAATTCGAAAAATTCAGGTCATTAATGTTCGCTGAAAATAAAAAGTCAAGCAAGAAGAAATCGCTCGAAAAGCGAAATCAAAAGAATGTTCAAGAAAACAGTCAAGCAAAAATTTTGCATAATAAACACACACATTTACAATATTTGCCTCAAACTTCGTTCGAGAGCAACTTAAGACCAAGTCCTAACATTTCTGACCAAAGTCGATTCCTATACATCTTTCCAACTCTGCTCGAGGTTAAATGAAACTTTCCATTAGCCTTCGAAAGAAATGACTTAAACAGAGAAATAAAATTATTAAATTATCTAAGAAATGTATAATTCACTAGTGCATTCATATAGCTCTTCTACAAAATGGAGAATATTAGCGGCATACAGCCGATAGTCAGAACCGATCCATGTGTCACAAATGCCGGTCCTTCCCATCCAACTGTCTCATGTCTAGTCGAGACACAACTGCAATCATCACTAAACGTTCGCGTTGTTTCCACTGACGATGTGCTATTAATTCTGGAAAGATACCTTGATTGATCTGCCTTCACTAAACATCGTTGCATAAAGGATCGTATTGAGTCTATTGTTGATAGAGGACCATGGTCAGACACAACATTACTGGTAGGATTTGACTTATAAGTTGACCGAATGACGTCACAGCCCAGATGTATGCCGTCAATAGTTAAACCATGTTGACTAAAAAATAAATATTCAACGTCAAGAGAACATCTGAATTTCAACACCAACATAGCTTAAAAGTTTTTAAAAATTCAAATTATATTACGATGTTACGTCATAATAGCATTACTAGTTTGATTACTTACTGCCTATTGAAACCTGAGCAGCAAATGATTTCTCCAGAAAAAATCTCGTGTTTAAAATAGCATAAAATTGCAGGTCGCGTCGTGTCAGGTCTACTTAAAGCCAGCTTAACTTCTGTGATGACGATGCGTTTGTACCAGGAGAGGCACGTGCTAAAAACTGTAAACTGTGCGGTGTTCCGCCTTCAGTTAATTTTGAATGTGTAGTGTTGGCGGTGTTGTGGCCGGACGTCAGAGAAGCAAACTGTGCGGTGTTCCGCCTTCAGTTAATTTTGAATGTGTAGTGTTGGCGGTGTTGTGGCCGGACGTCAGAGAAGCAAACTAATCAGCTTGCTTCACTGACGCCAGTGTTGGTGGTGTTTCAAAAAAGACCCTTGAGTTATAGTTACTTTGGCACGATATGCCTGGGCTACCCTTTGCCCACTGTTGTTCCTTGTCAACAGTTAAAACTTTCGTGAGATTTGCTTCACAAATCTTCTTTTGCTACCGTGAAAAAGTCATCCATTTCCTAACCATTGAATTACATCTATAAAATCAACATTGTGACTTGGTGTTCAAAGTTACAGTTTTTAGCACGTGCCTCTCCTGGTACAGCGTTAGAGGTACGATGGACCCAGACAAAAGACAATTAATTTACCTGTAGTTTAGGACCTCAAATTGGTCACATTTGACATCGTAAAACAATACTGCGTGTTTCGGAGACACTTTTCTGCACGCCTCCGGTAGCACAACATCACATATTTCTTCATCTGATCCTAAGCAAATCCATGGCTTCTTCATTATCGAAAGAGTTTTATTTTGCATGTTGAACAGAACCGCATAAGATGAAGACAAATCTGCTAAATCAATCTCAGATAGCGACCTCACAGCGGCATCCAACTCAGATTCAAAACGCTTTGAAATTTCTTCGTTTGATTCACATCTAAGATCTTGTGGAGCTAGGAGCCTATCATGCATTGAACTGCTTGTGCTGGTGCTTGCAGTTAGTTCTAGCAACCCCTTTGCAATAATCTTATTCGTATCATCGTTTAATAGCTTCTCGAAATCATCAACTTGAATCTTCTTTTTGTCAAATCGGCCATCATTTACATTTCCGTTGTCTTTTGCACGCGGAACATTTCTGTACATATCTTTGATTGATAACGGAACATCAACCGGTGGCTTCTGTTTCGTTTCTCCGCTGCAAACCCAGGGTGGATAACTCTTGTGAAGATTTGCGTAAAACTGCCTTTTTTCAATTTCGATATCAATGGGCTGATCAAACTGCTCGTGAAAGTTCACCCTGGTAGACCAACTGGTGCTTCTAGCCAGATTAGGGTTACTATGGTTAGGGTGAAGAGGACACATCCAACGACCTTGTGGCCAGGCAGTTAAAGGCGGATCAGTGCACTCTAGATGGAAAGCTGAAACAAGTTGAATTGTAACTTACCAATTCTTCAAGACCAACGAATTGAGTCAAACGGCATCTCATTGATTAATCAGTGCATAACTACCAATTAATATGAGGCCACTGATTCTATTTATATAATAACATCAACAAAAATACATAAAACAATCAACAGGAGGGTAACAATCAAAGCGAAATAGGTCACCTAGTCTTCAACTTAATGGTCAAATATTTGATCAAACCTGCTGGACAATAGTCACATGTGATAAGCGGCCATTCCATGCAGCTTTTTCCACATTCGTAACACAGTCTCAAGGGATTGGTAGGCACACAACTCTCAAGATCTACACAGACTGGCTGTTTCGTCTCCGATCGAGGCAATTTGAAAAAGTCAATCTGAAATATTTCGTAATGGGCAGCAATAACATTATGCAAATACAGTTGACAAAATGTCTTGTTTCAACTAACCTCTCGCTTGCGCTGGTTGTAGGAACTGGACCCAACAATTGGCTCCTGGGTTGAGAACGATTCCGGCAAGACAAATTCGGTCGGATTTGAGCGCAAGCATTGAACTTTCAACATCTTAAGAGCACACATCATTTCTTCACTGATAAACTTTGGTATAGTGGCCGGTTGTTTAATCTCCATCTTCGGTTTCTTCGACTGGGGTAAAGGCAGTGATAGCGGCGGACTATACGCTGGCCGCTTCCGCCTAAAATATCATAATCGACTAAACAACTTGAGAAAAACATTAAAATTTTGGAAAAAAAATACTGTTTTGAAATCATCGCGTTCAAAGGAAACAGCATAAAAGTGCAATTTTAGAGAGACTTGAATAAGACCGTGAATCAACACCATTTCCAGTTTTTGCTCTGAACTACTGTATTCATTTTTCTCTAATACCATCCGATATTCTTTGCTTTGACTGATCAGAGTGAAAAAGAGGGCGATACACGAAACTTCGGGGGCAAAACTTGACGAAAAATTGCAAATAAAACTTGACAAACCTGTTTCGCCCAAACTTTACAGCATCGTACATTGAGAAAACAGGCGATACACCTGGAGACACTTCGGAACCAGGAGACTCTAATTCGTCTCTATGCGTTTGAATCTCTTCTTCTATGGAAGGAGGAGTATCTAATGACTCTTCGACAGTCTTTGTGGTCACTTCATATGGGAAGTCAATATGGACAGTTTCAACAGTAATGTCAGCAGAACTGCACTCTCTGCATTGCCACACCTGTTACACACACCAATTATGATAACGACCCGAACTAACGAATATAGAGTTAAAGTTAAAGCTCTTTGGTAAACTGTCTTGAGAACCGCTGTCTTTAAAAAAATCGTTATTTTCTATTATTAGCCTCACAAGACGTGTCATTTTGCAAAAGAAACCGACTATTTTCAATGTGTGAAAAGTATAAGGATTAGAAAAACATGCATATAAATAGCCGAAATAGCGGCCAAATAGACTTCCGTTCAGTAGAATACAGATGGCTAAATGTATTGGTATGAATTGAGGGAGTAATTGATCCAATCCATAAAAACTGTTAAAAAACTCGTTTTTTTTTTTCATATTACGACCCCACATTAGTGGTAGGGGGGACAATATGCTCAACTGGGTTTTCACTTGTTCAGTCAATCCTGACTGATCGATATACTTATTTTCAGAGAGTTGGGAGTGGTATCTAGAAAGCCCTTCAGGCGTAGAATTTTAAATTAAAATTGTTTTTTCTCAATCCATTGTCTTTCGAGGAGTCATCGAGGTTTAAAATTGTTGACGTTTGAAAATTGAAGGAACTTTGTTCACTTTCGATTCACTTCAAAAACTTTTGGAACAAATTGTTTCAGAGGATGTATTACGCTAAGATTTAGAACGATTATTTGTTTTTAATAGACTCACATTAATCGATAGGCTAGTTTTGGTCCCATCATGGATTTTTACAATCTCACTACTGCCAGGTCCCATCTTCTTTCCGCCGACTCGTAAACTAACCTGTTGAGTTCTCCGTTTAAATTAATGGTTTTATTACTACGAAACTACGAGTTTTGATTGAAAAAAAAAAAAACAAGAAATTATTGCAAATTTGTTTATTTATCTTGCTCGTTTCAAAATTCGTTTCGTAAATTCGTTGTTCTTGTTACATAATCAAAAACATACCCGGCAGATTGCCGGAAAATAGCCGCCGTTGATTCCAATAAGCATGATGGGGATTGAAATAATAGAAGATATTGAAAAAAAAAGATTTTTGTACAAAAACATTTTTTAAGTCCGATTTATTTTGATGGCATTTCGTAGTTGAACATACTTCTGTTTCTTAGAGAGAGGCTACAGGATTAATATCAATACCAATAAGCATTAGAGATGGTAATTAAGACTTATAGGAACGACGTTCAAATAACGGGCATCTAAAGTTGGGCTTTATGGGTTTATCCCGTTTATATTTCTGACTTCCATTTTTGTACTAACTCTGTTCATTTTGATTTGCTTTGCTGAGCAACTGATGTTCAAAATCACTTTTAGCAGAATGAGAGAAGAGAGAAAATAGCCTAGAGAAGTCAAAAAGATTTCACGCAAAATGTTGAAAAGGAGGCAAAATGAGGTAAAGCGAAACATTTTTTTATTCGACGAAGTAAAAAAAAATAGGAGCGCTATAATAGCCGGCTGAGAAGATGAGGGCGGCTATTAACTAATACTTATAGGAACGACGTTCAAATAGCTGGCATCTAAAATTGGGCTTTATGGGTTTATCCCGTTTCTATTTCTGACTTCAATTTTTATACTGACTCTGTTCATTTTGAATTGCTTTGCTGAACAACTGATGTTCAAAATCACTTTTAGCAGAATGAGAGAAGAGAGAAACTAGCCTAGAGAAGTCAAAAAGATTTCACGCAAAATGTTGAAAAAGCGGCAAAATTAGGTAAAGCGAAACATTTTTTTGTTCGACGAATTAAAAAAAAACATAGCCGCAAGAATTCCGGAAACGACTCAAAGGAGAAAATTGCCCATCCTTATGACTAAACAGCTGTACAACTATTGTGAACCTTGAACCTCTACAAATGCCATAAAAAAAGGAAAAATAGAAACGGCATTCAAAAACAAATTGAACAAAAAAAAACTATAAAAACTTAAGTTTTTTTTGACTTGAGTTTTTTTTATAGTACAAGGAATTATAAAGCCGAATACAGTTCCTTTGCAATTAGAGCAATGAAAAGCTCGCAAAACAATGGTCAAGTCATAATAGGCTAAGAAACTTTTCTAAGATTAAAAAAAGAAAAACTTCAAAAAAAAATGGTTTTAAAATTTCTCAATTTTTCTGTCAATTTTCCTAAGAAAAAAAAAGATTTATACCAAGAAAACTTTGGTCAATTGGTAACTGATTGTTCCTTAATTGAAATCTTCTATTCAAATCCCACTAAAAGCATTAAAACAAAAAAAAAACAGGCACAAAATCATTAAATTTCTTCTAAAAATCAGCAAAAATGATCAAAAATCTCCAAATTAGCATTTAACTCAAATTTACAACTTGAAACCTTCAATTCCTACCAGAACAAGCCTATAACTAATACGATATCATAATCAAACCTCATAACCACCAAAAGTTTCAAAAAACTGCTTTTAAAAGCCGCACGTGAACAAAAAAATTCGCTCGCTTAGAGAAAATTTTTTCACGCATCAATTTTTCGCTCTCTCAAAAACAGCGGTATGAACAAAAACCATTCTCTTTTCGCTCTGCTCTTCATATTTGTTCACCACCAAAATCACTCCAATTTTTTTCACGCGTTTCATTTCCCGCTTCAAAAATCACTCCAATAAAATTGATTAAAAAAAGGACTTCTCCAATACTCCTCTCCGAGTCGTAAAAAATAGGAGCGCTATAATAGCCGGCTGAGAAGATGAGGGCGGCTATAACGAGAGGTCACTTTGGGGTTGTAAAGAGTCACACCAACATATAAGAAGATTAGTGTTAGTGCAGAGCTTACGGTTTTGACAGCTTCAAAATTTTTCTGAGACACTTTTTCATCGAAAATATCGTTAATTCTAGTATTTGTTGCTCTTTGCAGTCGCAGGACTGATCAATGGGTTTCCAGTTGAGGTATTGGTGGACGTATATAATGCAATCAATAGAATTCTCTTGGTATTAATGTCTTTCAAACTAAAATTATCATAAAAATTTTGTCATTTTTGCTACTTTTTTAATTTCTGGTTCTCCGTTGAAGTCCTCTCACCTTGATTAAGGAATTTTTTAATTAATGACGTTAGTCTTTCTGCTACAACGTTCCCTCTTCTAACTCTAAAATTCATAATCCTTACTTCATTCGTATTCAGCTCCCAGGTCCCATTCACTTTCTTGTAAAACAATACATTAACCTCTATATGAGTTACATGTTTTAACTGATGTTAAATAACATCGACACTGTTATTTTCACTACTTTATTTATTTTGATGGTCAATATTGGTGTTTATTTCTCTTTTGATAGCATTTCCCATTGACGTTCAAACGAGACCCATAAGAACATAGATAAACTTTTCAGTTAATAGCTAATGATTTAACTGGCTTCAATACTGTTATTGTAAACCTTTAAATTCTGAGCTTTGACTGTTTAATCTTATTTAGTCTGACCAATGCCAGGTCCCATTGATCTTCTAAGCTATATGTTAATTTTTCTAGTATTTTTATTTGAAGCTAGTGATTGTAATGACATTTGAAACTGATAGGCAACAGATTTTTGAACTTGCCCCCTTTTTATCAAATTATTACACAGTCCCATTAAGAAGAAGTCTAATCTGCATACTAAAAACAAAATCGAATTATTGTACTTTAAGTTGTGTCTGATAGTATTTTGTCTGATAGTATTTTGTCTGATAATAGTTGTGTCTGATAGTATCCGTTCAAAGATACAAAACTAGGAAATTATTGATTGAAAATCGAAATATTAAAAACATTTGATAATTCTGGACCGATTCAAAATAACTGCAATATCTATTGCATAAGATTACAAATTACGGTAGTCTTGTTTAGAAGATGATTTATCAAACCGAACCCAAAAAGATTAGCCAAGAAGACAGGAAACTATATGCAGTCAGAAAATTATTTCTAATTAGAGAAGTCATTTACACATTGAGAATGGGCACAAAAATTCCTCAACAAACAAGAGCAATTAAGAATTATATTATGGTTAAAAACCATACCTGGCGATTGCCGGAAAACAGGATTATTGATTCCCAAAACCCGATTGGGATTGAAAGAAAGAAGAAAATAGGTTCTTGAACAAAAATATTTTTGAAGTGCAACTAATTTGAGGTCACTCCAAAATTAGACATACCCCAGTTTCTCAATGAGGATATACAGTGGCTAGTATCAAAACCAATAACAATTAGAGATGGTAACAGACCTATTAGAACAAAGTTCAAGTAGAGGCCATCTAAAATTGGGCTTTATCCCGTCTATTCTTGATTTCGTTTCTATGACTTCATTCATTTTAGATTGCTTTGCGAGCGGAAGCTGATTAAAAGCACTTGAAGCAAAATGTGATAAGAAGTAGCCTAGAGAATTCAAAAAGGTCACGAAAAATCTCGAACAAGCTGCGACTTGCAGTAAAGCGAAACGAATTTTTATTCGACGAAAAAAACAGCAGGACAGTTCCTGACATATAATTCAAAATTGACGTACAACACCAGATCCAGAATGGAATATGAACGGATTGAGAAAACCACTAAGAAAAAAATCTGATCAAAAATGAAAACAGTAAAAATCAATATCAAAATGCCGCATGTAAAAAGAAAAATTACTATAGAGAGCAAATTTTTGTTCATAGACCGTTTTTGTAACTCTACTTTAAAATTCGAGTGAAAAAAAGTCACTCAAAAAATCAATTGCTTTTTTTGCTCCACTTGCTGTTGCGAGGTGACCAAAATCATTACTTCAATTTGACTTTAAAAATCAAGAAATGTAAGAAAAGATAATTTAAAAACAGCCGGCAGATTTACGGAAACAACTCAAAGAACACACAAAAGACGCCCTCAAATAACTAGAACCGAGTTAAACTATTCAGGAGATTAAAACAGAAAATTAAAGTCAATTCATAAAAAATAAGCTGAACTAAAAAACTAGAAGTAACTAGTTTTGTTAAAATATTACAAGGCAAATACAGCCAAAGGCAAATTCGATTATGCAAACAAGAGTATTAAAATACTAGCAAATATTATGCAAGTCACTTAGGCTCCAATAAAATTGATTAAAGAACAAACCCTACAGATTGCCAGAACATAACCGATGGTTCCAATAACACCGAACTTGAATAACAAAAATTGATAGTTGTATAAAAACATTTTTAAAGTTCGAACTCTTTTGATTGGATTTTGTTGTCATGTATACTCATGTTCCTTAACGAGAGGATGCAGGGGCTAGTATCGAAGCCCAAATGCATTACAGATGTTAGCTAAGACATACAACAGGCGGGCATCTAAATTTGGGCTTTATGGTTTTATTCTATTTCTAATTTAATTTCGTTTTTCGATACATATTCTGCTCATTTTTAAAAAGCCCTTTTAGGAGAATGAGCGAAGAATGAAACCAGCCTGGAAAAGTCAAAAAGATTTCATGCCAAAAGTTGAACAAGCCGTGAACAAAGGTAAAGCTAAAATCATAGCAGGACCAGTCCTGAATTACAATTCGAAGAATTGAAGCAACTCAAGTTAACAACAAAAACTTCTTAAGAGGCTCCGACGAAAAAAACCAAGACTAAGACTTCTTCTAAACACCACTACAAATAAAAAACAAATTTATTTCATTTCTTTTAAAAGTGTTATCAAATTTAATATTTTCAAAAACGTCAACCTCAGTAGACGATTACACAGTGAATATTAGTCAGGAAACACGAACATTGCAGAAAACCTCTGCACACAAACCAAAAAGGACAATCAATTATTATTTGTCGAAAAAAAGTAAAATGTCATTGACAATAAATGGCATCAAAGTCACTGAAACACGCATTTCAAATTTGAATTCCTCGATATCTATTGTACTATCCAGCCAGAGGAAGAATATATCAACTTTTATTAAAAGCCGATTGCGACCACGCATCAAAAGTAGCAACAAATGAAGGCAACAATCAAAAGTCCAAAAATAGTATGAACAAATGGTGTCGAAAAAAAATCGCTAATATTTTTCAAAAACAGTTGGTTTCAATGCCGTTAAATCTATTAAATTCAGCTGGAGCAATAAATTAGAAGAAACATGCCTCAATACAGCCATTGAGACCTAATATCGATGAGACTAGATAACAAAAAAAACAGAAAGAACGACAAAAATGGGCAAAACCCTAACAACTCACATATTTAATGAAAACAAATAGTGTCAAAGTCTCTGGAAACCATTGGTTGCCTTTTGAGGGGTTTAACCAAGTGAAATAAAGCATTATTATAACATACATATTGCCTTTTAAAAGTATTCGCACAGAAAATGGAAAGAAAAACACCAAAAACAAGTCAAATAGCCGCACTCGAAAATGTTGCTCTTCAAAACCGAACATCTGTTTAAACACTATTCTCTCACTTCACTTTGAAAAGCAATTTGAAAAAAGTCGCGCGTTTTAACTACTCGATTTTTGCTCCTCTTACTACTCCAGCGTGACTGAAATCACTACTCCGATTTGAATTATGACAAGAAAAGGTCAAAAAAGTGTTATCAGATCGTTGAAAAAAAGACAGCAAACCAATAGAATCCAAATTCTTTGAATTTTAAAAAAATAGGAGCGCTATAATAGGCCGCTGATAAGAAGAGGGCCGCTATTAAAAGCACTTCTTCAATACTCCTCTTCCTGTTTCAAACTCTTTGAATTGTAAGCAAAACAGGGATGCTATAATATCCAGATGAGGGCGGCTACTGAGCAAGCAGAATACCACTACTCCTTCAAGAGTCAATAAAAAATCAAAGATGAATTGAATAATAGCTCGCCAAGCCATCGTTTTCAGCAAGTATTTTAATGGATTCTGAAAAATATAGTTGAGTTAAATTGTTGCAGAAAATTGGAGTTCTAAATATCGAATTTATTTTTCTGAGGGAAAATTTTTGTTTAACATAGCTGGCAGATTGCCAGAAAATAGCCAAAATAGCCTCGCAGACCTGCAGTCTCAAAAAAAACTAAAAAGACGGACCAAAAATTTTGTCTTTTCATTGAAGGCTGATATGTTATATTTTGATTAAAAATCTGTTTAATTTTTCGCTGCCTATATTAGCTGCTCTCGAAAAACCTTCATTTAGAGTGACACACGCCCATTTGACCTTATCTCTTTTAATCAAAATAAATAAAAGTCAATTTAAAAGTGAGGAAATCAATTTTTGAGAGTGAAGTAAGTCAATTGTGACCAAAAATTTAATCACGCGAATGAACTAAAAAAACTCTCCACTAAGAGCGAAAAATGACGACACGCACTCACTTCAGTTAAAATTGCATGAACGAATGAACAAAAAGCAGATTTGACGCACAATTCAAAGAGTTTTCATTTTCATTGACTAAACAAAAACTAGAACTAGAACGGACAATAACTGAATTGGGAACACCATTTCCAAAAAAAAGATCAAAAAAATTTTCAAAAAAAACTGAAAATCAATGTCAAGATGCCGCATGTGAACAAAACCGACCAGCGAGAAAAAGAAATTTGGTTCAAACAAAAACATAAACCGACAAATATCGGAGGAATTGCTCTTGAACGACAGTCGAGGGAATTTAAATCATTCATGGTCTTAAGTATAGATTAATTTTTCTTTATGGGTGCAAAAAACCTCGACCCCACTGGGGGTCGACCCCACCGGGGGTCGATGAACGAAAGCGTGAAAAAGTCACTTGAGAAGTCAAAGAATGTTCTAGAAGAAAAGCGCAAAATTGTCAAGCGAAAAATTTGCATAAAAAAGACACACACGTTTACAATAATTGCTATGAACTGCGTTCAAGAGCAATTAATAACTAGGCCTAGAAGGAACTATGAGTGGATTGGGAAAACCATTTGGAAAAAAATCCGATCCAAAAAATCGAAAAAAACCAGTAAAAATCAAAGTGAAATTTTTGTCAAACACCGTTTTGTCACTCTACTTTAAAATTAGAGTAAAAAAAATCACGCCGTAAAACCACTCGCTTTTTTGCTCTACTTTTTGTTTCAGCGTGACCAAAATCACGACTCCAATTTGACTTCAAAAGTCATGAAAACGTGTGAACAGATCTTAAAAAAAAGACAGCGCCTCAATAGAATTCAAATTCTTTGAATTGTAAAGACCAATAATAGCCCCAGCTATGGCTGTGCGGCTATTAAAAATGTTTTGCAGATAAATTCTAGTCAACAGCTTTAAATTTCCCCCTTTTCTTGCGCTGAAACTTCTGAGGGTGAGAACAAACCGCAAAGTGAGAATGACTTAATACTACTCAGCATAAATCAAAACTACAAGGAGTGTCAATTTAAGGACACTACCTGTCCCAAGCTGTCTTCTACAATAGGAGGGTCGAAGCACTTCATGTGGAAAGAAGCAGGACAGTTGTCACAGCAGATGATGCTCCCGATGCCAAGACATGCATCACATCTGTCCCGATTGTGCTCCTGCCCTGGCTGTTGGAAATAGCGGTGCTTCTTCTCCAGGTTTGACAGAGCAGATCCCTTCACTGAAACAATATCGAGTTGCGACCATTCTATTGTCATTTAAACTTCACTTTCTACTAACAGATTTAGAGGTCGATCCTTCTACTCCAAGACCAACTTCAAGAAAGCAACCGAGCAGAAGTTCGCTAAGTCACAATATTATTCACTCTTTATAGACCACTAGCTAGAGTAATGCATTGATAACTCAACTATAAGTTATCTCGGAATAGTACACAGAGAGGGGGGCTAATTGTTTCAGCATTTTTTCAAAGAGGGTACTAAATAATATTTATGAAAACGATATTAAATTATGTTAAAAATTTAATTTGATTTTACAAATATACACAAGTAAAAACAAAAATTTCAAAAGTTAATTTTAAAAAAAAACAATATTGAGAGAAAAAAAATTGAAAAAGAAAAACAACTTTTTAAGAAAAATTTTCACTCCCTCTTAGTTTTTTCGCTCCCCCTCAGTTCCTATTTAACAGTTTTAGTTTTTGTAGTTCATTGGAGGTTTCCGAAAAAGCAGAAACATTTTTTTCAAAAAACGTCGGAATTTAAAACAATAGAATATGTGATTAATCCAAAAGAGCAGTTTCAATCTTTTTCAATTCAACCGTTTGTTGTTAGAGTTAAGACAAAAAGCGGTCATTCATTCACAGCTTTAAGAGAAGTAGAGGCGCGACCAGACAATACCTGTCAGCGCTATGTACAGTTAACTAATGGTGACAGAAGTGTTATAACATGTTGCTAGAAAGATTACAGCACAAGAGTGAAATGACTAACTGAACTGAGCCCGAATGGTTTGGACAGACTATATGAATGATTGGTCCGTATGGGCCAATAGTGTAATAGTACATGTAGTTTAACAGTGTTTAAATTAATAGTAGAGTCCTGGTTTCCTCTTGGGGGTACTTTTGTACCACACTTCCCTCTCTCTGATATTTTCGATAACTAGTTGTCGAAAATAGTATTTAGTTGTTCGATGTCGTCAGGGTCCAGTGATGAGATGGGGCTTTGTTCCTGGGTTAGGCGCTGCGAGATCTCCCATGGGGCCGTGCTGTAGTTAGACCTTGGGCTGTTTGGGTGTGATTCCTGTTCTTGGTATTGCTTCATCGTCCGAGAGGGTATGTTCGACCGAGATATTCGGCGCGTTGTCGTCGATTCTCGTTGACTCTTTTATCAATGGGTCCGGTTGGGGGAGTTCGCCTTCTATGATGGGATCCTCTGGCAATTGTTGGTGATCCTCGTCGGATTCGATTGTGACTGTTGTTATTGAAGGGCTGTCGGGGATAGTGATAGTGGTTGAATCGCATGGTTTGTGGGTGGGTTCAGGCGTGGCTCTTGTTGGTGGTTCTTAGTTGATGTGTAATTTCTGGACTACTTTGTCTACCAATCTCCGGCCTTGGCTTTCCTGTTGCATGAAGTCCTTGGGGGAGCTGGAGGAAACGATTGTGATACGGCTTTGCTGGGGTGAGTCTGAGACTAAGTTGATGACTTCAACAGTGTCCGAATTGTTCCATTGGTCTAGGTCAGTGCTTATGGAAGATGAGCTTCTGCGTTGACGCCTCTTTGCTTGTTCCAGTTTGGACTGGTCTAGGGCTGCTTGTTTTGACTTTGTGTCGAATTGGGATGGTGCTTTGTTTGTGTTGGTGCGCTTTGTTGGGGTTGGACAGACTATATGAATGAATGGTCCGTATGGGCCAATAGTGTAATAGTATATGTAGTTTAACAGTGTTTATAATAATAGTTGAGTCTTGGTTTCCTCTTGGGCGTACTTCCGTACCACAGAACAGATGCAAACATTTTCTGAAAAGTAAAATCTTTGTTTTTCTTTGAAATCTTACGTAAACTTTTAAAACATAACAGCAACTTGTAGTTATTTTCTCTGGAACTCTAAAAAACTTCTAAAGCAAAATAGTATTTTTCGCTCATTTTTCGGGCCTCTTGAAATTTATTTTTGTCCACGTGCGAGCCCTTTTATTATATACTATTTGATTCAACGCAAATGTATACGAACATGGTCACTAAGTGTTTGAAAAACAGAAGGGAAAGCTCAACGTTTTTTTCGAAAAAAATTATTGTTCAATTTTCTGTGTAAAGCGTCCTTAACAGTATTACCCACGTAACATAATTCATTTGAAAATTCATTTGATTGAGAATTCCAAAACTTGAGCGAATATGGAATACTTATGGAGCGATCATGGACAAGAACAAAAGCATACAACTTCTTTCAAAACATAAGAACATAGCTGGCAGATTGCCAGAAAATAGCCGCAATAGATTCGTTGATCGGAAAACTAAAAAAAAAACAGTTAAAAAGACAGACCAAAAAAATTCGTCTTTTCATTGAGGGCTGATCTGTTATATTTTGATTAAAAAATTGTATAAGTTATTGCTGCCTTTATTAGCTGACCTCTAATAACCTTCATTTAGAGTGACACACACCCATTTGACCTTATCTCTTTGAATTAAAGTAAATAAGAGTCAATTTCAAAGTGAGGAAGTCATTTTTGAGAGTGAGGTAAGTCAAGTGTGACCAAAAATTTAATCACGCGCATGAACAAAAAAACTCGCTCCACTAAGAGCGAAAAATGACGTCGCACATGCAATTCAGTTAAAATTGCATGAACGAATGAACAAAAAGTGGCTGTGACGTCATATGGTCGTAACACAAATCATGACGACGAAATAAAAAAAAACCAAGAGAAGGCCAATAATAGCCCCAGCTATCGCTGTGCGGCTATTAAAAATCATTTTTTTCCTCGTAGATTTCCGAGAAAATTTACCCTTTTATGTTTTAAATCTGCCTCCTAGTTGTTATGGATTTAATTTCATAGCAAACTTATGTGGTTCTTTAGGTGACAGTCGAAAACAACTTTTTTAACCAACCTTAACCTTAGTGACCTCAAATGACTTTGCTCGTCCTGTTAGTATCATATTGCTTAGCACTCTGAGTTGGCGCAAATTCTATAGAGAACCGGTTCTGTTTTCTCTTAGAAAACAAAAAATAGAGAGGAGCTTCAGTGAAGCAGAATTTTAATGTTTAACAATACACAGAAAACTAGCCAAAGCCATGTCCTGCCGTTTAACTAGGGTTTAAGGCAGTTTACGGTTTAGATGAACTAATGATAGCTTAAATAATCACATTTGGGTAAATTTTAGCAAGTAGAGCAGAAAAAAACAACCTGATAAAAACGAGGAAAAATTATATTTTTCTTGAAAATGTCCCGTTCTACATTAGAACATACCTGCTCTAATTAATGCAAAGTTCGTTGAATCATCAAAGACAGGAGACACTAGAACAACTTTATTATTATATGAAACATATATACTTTATTATATACAACTTAATTATTATACAATATTTGTTTATACTATGCATGTTTTTACATCTGTAAAATTATAGCAAAATGAATTTTCTGTATTTTTCAGTTTCCATTCTAAAATAGGTCGCACTCAAAGTTGCTCCAGAAAAACTGTCTTACATTCCCAAAGTGGTAATCAAAGGAACATTTCCTCTCAAAAGAAAGAGAAGTTTTTGACAATGTTCAGACCTATGTTGGAACATTGTGCGCTGTGCACAGTCCTGAATAGTATCCAAATTGTCATGTTTCATACACATGCGTAGAGAACCCTACATAAATGGAACAAACACAAGGAACAGTTCATCGCAGCTTTACAAGCCAATTCAGAGACGGCTACATTCATTCAAACAAGAAAAAGCGTTTTGAAGTTTAAATTCTGCCTAAAGTAAACAACTGTTGATAACTTAATAAATCATTACTAACCCTTTGCCGATTTAAGTGGCGAGGTTGTTGCTATCGAGGTTCCCTTTGGATTGCGCATGGGAAGCCTCACGTGGTCTGCCAAGAATTTAGTGAGACCCACTTCTGGATCATAATCTTTGATTAGCTGGTCAACGTCAAACTTAGAGGCTAGTGTCGAGGCTCCACTTCCACTTCCTGATCCACCACCTCCTCCGCCACCAGCACTGGCTACGACGCTTGATGACGAAGTTGCACTTGATGAACTGCCAGATACATTACAAGATGTTAACATGCTATCAGTCCTGAAACATATGATATCTTCTGATTTCTATTTCAGAACCTGTCGGTATTTATTCTATAAAATAGAACTCAATCAGCAGCTGAATGGATTTTTTTTTCTCACAATATAAAATTCCACCACAGAACACCATGTATCAAGTCATTTCATTCAATCAGCCTCCTGTTAATTTTCAGTTCATAGGTCTATAATTTCATTGGTTGATCTGTATTTAATGTACTCATTCTACGCTATAGAGGTATTCCGAACAAAAACATGCCCTGTGACGTCTGACTCAAGCTGAATTCGGATACTCCTTTTTACTTCGTATCTACATTGATGTCGCCAAACTATCAATCTCAATCCAACAGATACAGACATACTGGTCCACTAACACGAACAAACCAATTTCACTAACACGAACAAACCAATCACCAATTTTAGCAGATTTGATATTTAATCAGTCTTATCTCCCACAGACATGGCAAGACACAAACGCAGCTGACTACGCGTCTAGTTCAGAAACTAACCAAATTAAGAAATTTTTGAAAAAGTTCGGTAACAATTTATGTGAAACTTAAGAGAAACACTGACTGGAATCGACACAATAAGTTTCGCTTCCGAAGAGTAGTGCTAGAATCAAGATAAAACCTCCCTAATTCTCAACAGCTGAACCTATTATGACGGGTTCTAAGCAAGGAATTTAAAAGATTTTTGGCATTGGATAATTGAACAAACACAGCTCATTACGTACCAGTTTACCAAAGATTACTTTTTCGAAAATGCGCTCGACTGTTGTGATGCAAATGGAATTAATCCTGTTTACTCGCAAAGTTATCAAAAATGGATATCAAATGCGTAGTTATAAAACTGACAATCCTAAAACCTGGCCTCAGTCTCTTAATGTAGAATGTTACTTCCGAAACGAAGAGGCTAATTATTAGTTGAAATCTCAGAAGTCCTGGATCAAATTAACAAAATAAGCTCGGATCGAAAAAAGTTTCTTCGATTGTCAATCACAATATCGCAAAGTAATCGAAGTTAGTGATTTATTCTACCCCTCTGAATCACGATTTTCTTGTAGGTAAAAAAAAATATGCCTGGAAACTGACAATGATGATTTCTTCTTGAATCAGTTCTGCAACTCAATGCCTGAGAAAAATTTAAGCTTCAATCAAGCAAATGTAACTGCAAGCTGAGGAGCAATCTTGTTTAACTGCTTTAAAAAAATTCAACTGCCACCTTCTGCGACTAATCAGTAGAGAAACCGCAAAAGAGCAAATTGGCCACCCTAATCGCCAGCAAGCAAAGGAGATCGACATTAGGTTTTTTCCGCACAATAAAGTTCAGACATCAAAAGCATATATCTTTTTCAAATGCAATAATGAACTCTTTCTTTTAGTACCAAGAAAACCATGCAAAGCATCCTTGTGATATGTTCTCGATACTCCAAGTTATTGTTCTTTTCCGATGGTTTGCGGCTGACTGCACATGTCTCCGTACAATTTGACCAAGGTAGAACCAATATTGAATTTGAATGTTTTTCTTTCCACTAAAGGAACGCATTCCCAATCGCAACTCTGAAATCGATTGTTATTCGTTTTGTAGCTGTTTCCAGAAGTGAACAGAGTAGTTTTCGATAGCTTCTTTTTATCAGGAAGAAGAGCATATGATAGGCAAGGTTTCGCCTGATAAAAGATGAGCTTACATGAATTTCTCAGCACTGCCATTTGTAAGATCCCTGGAGTTAGATAAGGGCTTCAGACGATAGGGGCGCTCTCACTTGCGGATGACTTCGTTGCCACGATTTCCTTACTGTCCTTTAGTTTGAATTTTAGGCTGGAATGTTTGCCGCTAACTCTCCATTAATGTCCTTTCGAGCAGCAAATATTGTTTGGCGTGATGTCTTCGCTCATTGCTGCTCTGTCTTTCAACCCAACCCTAGGGGAATTGTCTCCTCCAAATAACTACCGGATTTGGTAAATAGCTATGAGCAGTAATATTGTCGATTTGTTGATTGCGTATTCCGACTGTGCAATCGCATTTAATAAAATAAACAATACAAAGATGCACCATCTGTTATTTTGAGGTGCCGAACATAGCCATAGAGCGAATGAGCCATATAACCAAAAATGAGCAATTCGGTTTTATTCATTTGGAGTCTATAGTAAAGGCTTGCGTCGACATTGTGACTTCAAACACCGTGAGGCACTCTTTTATATGTTTGTCAATGAGAGCAAAACCTGTCATTGTCTTCAACAACAAGTTTTGCATCCAAAATTTAAAACTTTGAAAAATTGATGTGTAATACTTAGTTGTGATATTAAATTTTTAATTAATGCGTTTGAGTCTAATTTGTTTGGGACTGTTTTGTCCTCTTGAAGGCTCTTTTGTCTGGGAATATTTTGCAATTAAGTACATCTTTCTGCGATTGTTTTGTCCGGACACGCAGCGGATGGACAAAACAGTCTAGCCCTTATGAGAAAAAGCTTTTCTCTCATTGTCAAGGAGAGCAGAAACTTTCCTTGTCTTAAACAACAAGTTCTGCATCCAATCTTAAAACTTTGATAAATTGATTTTGATTACTTAGTTGTGAAATTAACTATTTAAAATTATTGCGTTGAGTCGCTACCTTTAATGTATTTGGGACTAATTTGTTTTTTGAAGACTCTTTTGTCTGAGAATATTTCGCAATTGAGGACATTTTTCTGGGACTGTTTTATCCGGACACGCAGCGGCTGGACTTTATCTGTCGCTTGATGGAGTAAGACAAAATTGCCTAACATTTAACAAAGTCTTTATATTACCTTAGTTTTGAAAATCTTTATATGAAATTCACATTTCATTTCTCAGCAACTCGATTCATTATCCCATTGTTCATTGCTTTTTGCGTTAGAGCTCATATAAGAGTGGAGCATACTTAGAGCTTCGGTTCGGATTTTGCGGTATTTTGAAACTGCTTTGCAATGTGTTCATGTAAAAGTCAGTATGTAATGAATTCTTAAATGAGCATATGTGATGCATGATGCTAGCTAGGAGTGAGTGAGTTCAAAAAGAATAGTCCAACAAGGAAGCTCGGCAATGTGCGTTTGAACATAAAGTTCCGACCCCGCTCATCCACATTTTTGGCATAGATGTCTACCAAATGAGGAACAGGTAGAAAACCCACAAAAATTAAAGTATTTTTCAAAATAAATGTGTATGAACAGAAAGATCGCCTCCAAGGCAAAAAAAACCTCAAGGGAGTTAACAATGCAGTAATAGATTGATGAGATCAGCCATTATTAAGAAAGCAAGTCAAAGACAAGCAACAAAACAAAACAACAATAACAACAAACACTAATTACAACCAAAACTTTATGTCAATTTAAAAAAAATTTACTAACAAGGTCAAAAAAGCGTCAGATCAAACTGAAACTAAACAAAATTACCTGTATTTCACTCGAAAAGATATGAGTACATTCAATAATAAGGCTCGGTAACAATTAGACAAACAAGGACAAACACCAAAGATAAAAAAAATTGGCTTATTTTTAAAACAACTATTTTCAAAGTAATGACAACAATTAGATAGCAAATGCAAATATCCAACACGTTTATGATCACAAACGCCTCTACAGGAGGGCATTAAAACCTGTCGTTATTAAATTTTTTATGCGGTTACCAAAAGAACAACAAAGATTAAAATTTCAATTAAAACTTGCGGATATGCTGTCGAAGCCGTATAGTCATATTTTTACCCTCAAAATAAGCTCAATTGAGCATTCCTCGAACGCCAATAATGCGGTATTCGACCTCTCATTAATGAGAATAGGTAACAAGTAGACAAAAATGAGAATGTATTTTTCCAGATTTTGTATTGTTCCAAAAAAATGAGCTACAAAAATAAATAATTCAAAGGTTCGTTTATTCGTCCAAACGAAGAGTTTGATACCTGTAATTAATCAGAATACATCTAACGTCTACAGACAGAACGTCAAAAATAAACAAGTCAAAATTTAGTTTAATTTTTTGCGAGAAAACCATGTCGAAGCCAGTAAATTCATAACGACTTCCTTAAAAACATCAGATGCTGTACACTTGCAACTTCCCTCGACGACAAAAGTACCATATGTGACATGCTATTAACAAGACTAGGTAACAAATAGACAAGAAAGGACAAAAAAGTGTTTTTCAATTTTTGGAAACAATTGTTTTCAAAGTCGTGAAAGCCATCTGCTATCTACTCGAATCAGAATATAGGCTCATTTATTCCTCCTGAAAAACGATTCAGACCTGTCATTATCCAGGAAAATTCGTACGACCAAAAAGACAGTGAAAACGACAGTTAACGACAAATGCAAAAATTTCAATTCAATTTTTAGAGAAAGGGTCGTCGAAGCCGTGAAAACCATATTTTATTCATTTAAAGACTTTTATACCTTCAATTGTGCCTTATTTTGAAGGCCACTAATGTAATGTGTGAACTGTCAATAATGTGATAATGTGACAAAACAAGAAAAAAACGTGCAAATTGGGCCAATGCCTAAAAATCAAAAAAGTTTGTGAAAACTAGTAGTATCAAAGCCAGAAAACCATTACTTAACGCGTAAAAGCGTAAAAAAGATTAAATTTTGATTCAGTAGGAAGAATAGGAAGAAGAATTTTTTCTTTGCTGACACTAAGCTACAATTTGGGAACTTAAGGAGAAAAATAGTGCGAAGTTCAATAAGCCATTGTTTATTTAAAAGTCAAACATTCTTAAAAGTCAAAACGACCTGAATCTTTCGAGTAAAGAAGTTAGATACAATAAATTGAAACTGCCTAGAAAGCCGATTGGACCTATCAACAGTGAGCTTTGATTTGAATTGTTGTTCTTTAAATACCAAAAAAAAAGTAAAAAAGACCGACTGATTACAATCCAAATTATTTTTGGAATGTAACAGACCAAGATTGGTCCAAAACCAGCCTTGCCATTGCTGTTCGTCCATTAAGAATACTCAATTGTTTCGAATATTATAGATCTATATAATTTTTTAATTAAAAGATCAAAAATATGCTGCGTTTTTGATAATCATAACGTTAGCAAGAAACGGCGAAATTTTAATTCCAGACTACTCTCATTGGAAGTAGGAATCGATCCTTTTGTAGTTTACAAAGATTGTGTTACTTGTTTTTGGGTCTGCAACTCCGGCAAATTTAATCAAAAAGGACTAAAGAAGCTTATTTCGGGCAATTTTTGTGCAAAAGGCTGAATTTAGTCACAATTTTAGCCAAAAAATTAAATAAAAATATTCAGCAATACTTTTTTGTCTTTAAAAATAAAATCAACAATACTAACAATGTTTACATATTTTTAGCAAAATTGACGAAATTTTTGGCAAAAATTGGCGAAACCACAATAACTCGCTCTAGAAAACGAAATTCAAAAAAATCTCTTTAATTCCATATTCTACGCTGGACGGGCTTTCTAATGATACCACTCACAACTCTCTACGATGAATATATAGATCGGCCAAAATTGACTAAACAAAAAAACCATTTAAGCATATAGTTCCTCCCTTAACAAGAGGGGTCGGAACAAGAAACTCCATTGCTGATGAGATGACTTTTCGGTTCTACCACAGATTTGCAAAATTTATAATCATACTGAGAATGACTCACAATTTCACCTTCAAAGAAAGGCTAGATATGGCTTGAGAAAAAAACTCTTGGGGTTAACGGGGATAGAGATAAAGCCCTAAGGAACAAAAAAGGCCAAGATATCGGGGCAGTAAAAGTAACGCCCGCAAAGAGCTTGTGATCAGTTGGTGCAAAGGGTCAGTAAATAGGGCCTACAGATTAAAACGCACTTTAACAAATCGAGCACAGGACCTTTTTTAGCGCAGGTGCACTTTCTCGGGTATACAAGAAGGACCCTATATTGTTCAGGCATAACGTTCAACAATCTACTGTAGATAAGATCGTGCTATTCTGTGTAAAAAGATGAAGGAAAATGTAGTTCTGTTCTCAGAAACAAAATTATTTATCAATAGTAAAATATCAACAGTGGCAATGACGAGAAAATCAAGAAATAAACCGGCACGTTAATTTGCAAATTGACTTCAAAAACCTGAAAACATGAAAATTAATATCAAGTGTTTCAGCGCATTATAGAACGTCTTCCCCTGCTCATCTTTACCAAGAACAAATTAAGCTGAAAATGTCAGTGGAGCAATGATTACAATATGCAGAATCAATTCATACAAACAATCACAGCTGTTGAAAATAAAGGGCTTGAAAAAGTATTAATACCAATGATTGCCTCATGCTATTTGCAAAATTTCCAGTACATAACATCACTAAAGCTTCCTCTTTAGACGTACAGCTCTTGGTTTAGCACTTAAAATTATTTTTGACTTTAGGGATGGGGTTTGTTTTTTGGAATGGGGATTGATTTGACGTTTTCAACTTGATGCATGTGTATATAGATATCAATACAAGAGTAAATCAAACAAACATGAAATCTCAACAATTTAAGAAATATTTCATACGCGAGTCGTACATTTCACATAAGCGAGTTGGTATATGACAACATTTTATCCATCAAATCATCCCAGCTTTTGGTTGCCGTCGAACCAACGTTGCCAGTTTCTGCACTTGACGTCCCGGAGCTTCCCGAAGTTTTACTTGGTTCCTTTACAGGCGACGCAGTTTTAGACTTTGAGCTTTGGGAATCGCTATTGTCTTCAATTCTTGCTTTCTTTTGACGAGGAGTCTCATCCTCCGCAATGGTTTCTTCAGCACTTGGCGCAGTTAATGCGCTATCTCCTTTACTTGGTGACCTGGGTCCTTTGGATAAGCATTTCTTTTCGTGATCTCTCATATCTTTTGCGGAAGAAAACATTTGAGCATCGCAGCCTTTCTTCAAACAGACGTAATGCTCGGGACATACACGGTGCTTTGATTTGCGATGCGCTACAAAGTCATTCAAATTGAAATAATCGTCACAGCCCCCAGTATTGCAATGGAAGCGAGTCATGTAAACGTTGCCGTAATTGGTACGATGCTCTTTGTAGACGTGGTACATCATTTCTACATCACCTGCGATGTTTAGTTGACACCATGCACAGCTATGAACCTCAGATTTGTCACACGTTTTCAGGCAATCCGGGCAAAATATAGGAGCCGAAGATTCGTTTTGGTCCAAGGTTGCTTTCAGCTTTGCACTTTCGTGAGACTTTAACAGTAAACGTGCTCCAAAAAGTTTGCCACATGAGTTGTCCAAGCAGATATAATGTATCATGCAACGACTGTGGTTTCGATGTTTTTCATTTCGGTGCTCTATAAACTGCTCAAGGGTATCAAACTCAACTTTTGAGCTTGACGAGTTGCAATCTCCCACCACACAGACCAGTTTCTGCTGGTCCTCCAACATACACAAACTCTCATGATCAATTGCCATGTGGATTGCTACATCGTTTTCGCTGAGAAAATTGGAGCTACAATACTTGCAAGTTTTCAGTGACTTCTCTTCAAAAATTTCCAGGAATCCACAGACACTACATTCATAGGAGGTCTCGTCAGGAATAACTTCAGGAGGCGTCGGGTCTTCCGCTAGGACAACGCTTGAGTTTTGTTCAGGCTGTACCAAGTTATTCACAGCAGGTACGTCATTGGATTGCCCAGTAAACTCATCATTTTTCGCCATCGACTTAATTGCGTTCTCTTGAATGCTTCTAAGTTTTTCCGATATGAAAGCCTCCATTTTGAAGGAGCACGTTTTCTGGTGATCGTTCATTTCGTCTGCTTGCGCGAACACTTTTCGACATCCATTTTTGCAACACATGAAATGCACAGGGCATTTCGTGCTGAAAGGCGGCAGCTTTGAGTACTTTTTAAACTTGGCCACAACTCCAGTGTGCTTTTCTTGGATGTGATACAAGGCTTCCCGTTCGTCGGCAATTTTAGCTTGACAAAAGTTACACTTCGTATATCCATAGGGAGAACACATATGATTGCATTTCTGACACTGAAGCAACTCAGCCAGAGAGTTGTCCAGATTCTCTGCACATTTCATTCCTTTTACACCGTGATGTCCTGCTAAACTCCCGTGCGAGCCAAATAACTGGTAGCAATGCTCGCATACGTAGTGGAATCTGCAGTTATCTGGTTTGTACGGGTGTAACATTCGCATATGGTCCATGTAGCTGTGTATAGGCATGCTTCTGTAAGCCATATTACAGCCCTTTTCAACACAGAAGGCCGTCGTGTTCGTCAACCTAGCAGGAATTGGACCCATTTCTTTATGGTAATCAAGCATGTGAACAACAACGCCGTACATAGAGGCAAATTTTTTATTACACTGAGGACAATTTGAAACGACGTCTTTTAGGACCGAATATGGTACCGAAAAGTCACACAGGTAACAAACCCGATTCGACTTGATCCCTTCAAAATCTTTGACCAGATCGCCGCTAGGCACAGCACTCGGTGCCGGTTTTTGTGTAGAAGCCAGTGAAGATTGGCTCAATTCAGGCTTAAGTGGGTTCTTAATGTTGGCTGTCAGATTAGGGTGAGTTGGGTTTGTGTTAGTTGGTGCAAAGGGAGTGTACTTAGCAGCGGTTGCGACATGTTGTGCCGCTTGTGGAACTGAGTAAGCGTTGTAAACAGAGCCATATTGGTATTGAGAATTGGCGTTCTGCTGTTGAAAGTGCGCTAATGGGTTCGAGTACATCCTAGATTGGTGGGTATAATAGTTCATGTAGTTGTAATTTTGCGTGGCTGCTGCAGCTGCCGCGGCACTCATGCTTGGAGGATTTCCTTGAGGCGGTAGGTAGTTGCTGTTCAAGTTGACAGACACAAAGGGGGCAGTATGCATGATAAAGTTGGTGTTGTTGTTGTTAGCGCTCGATCCAGTTGAATTCGTATTAACCCCACTAGAATTGTATTCGCCAGCTATGCTTTGCCCTGCAGAAGAACCTTTCCCATGCTTACTGCGAATATGCTCATCTAAATCATCCTGACTTTCGAATAGGGTTAGACAGTTGCCCGTTGATTTTGGACAAGGTAAATGCTCGCTAAAGCAGGAATGTTTCTCAATCAAAATATGCTCCAACAGATCATCCGTATTGGAGAAGCTAGCATCACACAATTCGCAAATAATAATCCTGGGAATTTGAACTTTATGCACGTCACGCATATGAACGTACAATTGGGCCTCGTAGGTAAAGGAAACATCTTTGGGGCACTTTTCACAAGTGAAGCCCTTCGAAGGAACACATAGACCGCATAAGGCGCACTTGGGCCACAGGAAGCGCTCTTGTTTACACTTGAACTTGAAAGTGTTACTTTGAGGAAAACTCATTGCAACCATCTGAAGTCATCATTGATCAATTTTCATCATTTGTTTTTTCAATTAATATCTTACCAAAGAGGGCGGAACATTCCATGTCCTGTTACGTGAACGCCTAAAACTACATTGTTCCAAAAAAATTACCTCAACTATCAAATTTCTTGCACTGTATTTATATAGCAGACAAGAGCAAGTTGCACCATCGAAGTCTCGGGGTATATATAAAACTAACTGCGAACTCTAGCCGGCAGAATGTGGGTTAAAAGCCAAAACCTTGACCTCATAAACCTTTAACATTAAGCACGCACCGTGAAAAGGTACAAAGGGCCGCGTGCATCTGTGCTTTCGCACAACTCACTCCTCGCTTCCACTTAATGGGACAACCGAAGTGTAGATTTCGCCTTCACCAAATTGCAATCGAATAGAAAAAATGCATCTTTAGAAAGAGCATACAACTTTTAAGTTTAAGAGATGACAAACCAAACAAAGATCAAAAACTGTGTTCGTAACTAAGATTTTACAAATAATAAGGAGGCTCGGTAATGTGCGTACGCACATAATGTTCCCACTTCGCTCGTCCACATTCTTGACTTAATTGGCTACCAAATGATGGAGATAGAAAACTTTATGGAACATAAATTTCGTTCAATAAACCACAACGGAACACAATAATGCCACGCTAGAGGGCCGATGAAATTTGTTGTTAATAGGACTACAAGAAACGACAAGAAAAAAAAATCAAATAACAAACATAAACTACGACCAAAACTCGATGTCTATTAAAAAAATAACGAAATCAAACTCGCATCAGATAAAACCTAAACAAAACAAAATAACATAAATAGAAATGACATGGAACATGTCCTCAATGCGACTGGGTAACAGGTCGCATTGAGCAAAAAGAGCAGAAAGATGCGAAGCTCAAAATAACGCTCCTATTTTTGAAAACAATTAATTTCGAAGTGATTAATGTCATAAGAGATCATAACTGAAACCACTAAAATGTTCATTTATCTCCATGGGAAGCAATTGAGAACGGTTATTATCCAGTTTTCAGATACGCAAAATTTCAAATCCAATGGGACCAACAATTAATGTCATAATTTGAAAAGAAAACAGAAATCCTTTAAAATGTACAAATATATAAAAGTCTCAAACATTTTATGAAATCTCGTAGCAACAGTAGTAACAAAGCCGAGAAACAAATGGTTGAAAACAAAACCGTTAAAAAGATTATAACACATGGGAAACGGGTTGTGACCAGTCTTTACAGAGACTGAGCCACAAATCGACGGAAAAGCCATTTTAAAAAATGCCGAAGCTCAAAAATCCAAATGTTTTTGGAGACAAATATTTTCAAAAGTCATAAGAGACATAAGATTTCAACTAAAAGAGACGGATTAAGTTGCACCACCTCAGGAAGCCAATGGGACAAATGAAGCCAGTTATTGATGAGACTAAGACAGCGGACCACAAAACCACAGCTACAGGCAGAAGCTAAAAACTTCAATTTTACGACACCACAGTGTTCAAGGCATTATCATTATAAGATTTTACCCGCAAGAACAGTAAATGATCACTTAATTCTTTTCTGAATATCAACGGGTCTTACTTATAAAAGGAATACGTAGACAAAAAAGAAATCAAAAAATTTAACAGTAGAAGCCAAGAAAATTTTTAATAAAACTAAATGGTCGGAACCAACAGTCAAAACATTTAGCCAACCGAGAAAGAAAGTTTGAATCAAAAAAAGTATTTGAGACTTCTAAATAGTGGGTTTGAGTCACATGGTTACAAGAATGCTAAAAGAAGACAGTTGAAAAAATCTTTTTCTTTTCAATTTGAAGGTCATTAAAACAAATATCTATAAACCGATATCTTTAAATTGGTTCAGTTTTACGTCCTGGACAGAAAAATTGAGGCCAATCATTATCAAGAATATGTCAGAAAACAACAAAAAGAAACAAACTTAGGCAAAAAACAAAAACACTAAATTTTTCGAGAAAAATGAGTGGCCGCAAATGCAAAAACTATTCAACAAAAAACAATCAACAAATTCAGATAGAACTTTTCCAACGCAATTCATTCCCCTAATATACTTTCCTTCAATTGGGCCTGTAAATATTGTGATAATTCGACAAGGAAACAAAATGAACTTTTTCAATTATGCTCAAAAACAAAAAATAATTGAAAACCCGTAGTATCAAAACCAAGAAACGATTAGTTAAATACAAAACCGTTACAGACACTGATATATAACTCACAGAAAATCTGTCTCCGCCTGTTTCAACTGAGAGTGCGCCAGAAGTTGAGAGAAAAAAGAAAGTAGTACAAAGTTCAAAAATTCATCGGCATTCTCCTAAAACAAATATATTCAAGGTCATAAGAGACATTAGATAAAAACTGAATAGTATTATGACGAATATGACCGCAGTTTTAATGTTTCTACTTCCAGCAAATTTATATAAAATGGGCTAAAAAGCATATTTTCTCCCATTTTTGGAAGTCCGAACATAAATTCGAGCAAAAAAACTCAGATCGACTATTCAGCAACCCTCCTCTATCTTTGAAGATAAAATCAATGGCGCTGCCGTTAACAATTTTAGCGTATTTCAGCAAAATTGACGAAAATTTGGTCAAAAAGACGGAAACTATGATTAAAAACAACGGAATATCATCTACTATTCACAAAACTTTTAACCACGATAACTCCCTATAAAAAGCGAAAATCGAAAAAAAATATTTAATTCCATATTCAACGCAGAAATCTGAATTTTGAAAAATTTAACAAAATTGTTAGCCAAAGAAATTCCAATCCTCGATAACTCGCTGTAAAAAGCGAAATTAGAAAAAACCTTTTCAATTCCAAATTCTAGGATGTACGCGCTTGTCTTTTTATCGCCTTTCGTCTATTAGGAAAACAAAAGTGGTTCAGTTTGTGGCGTTAAATGTGATTTCCATTTTCCAATTACTATTTTTATAGAAATCTTAATTTGAACAAAAGTTCCCATAAAAGTGAACAAAATCATGCCAAATATCACGTGTTCACACAAAATTTAAACATCGATATCTACGCTGGACGAGCTTTTTAATGATACCACTCACAACTCTCTACGATGATTATATCGATCGGCCAAATATGACTGAACAAAAAACCCATTTGAGTATATAGTTCCTCCCCCTCTAAAGTGCGTCGGAACAAAAATATTAATGTTGTTCAAGCCTATAAAATCATAGACGCACTTCTGCAGTTTAAAGCAACGAAAACTACACATCATTAGAAAACTCATGCAGCTGTTTATGGAAAAAGTAAATTAACAGAAAAAATGCGGACAGGACTCTCAAAACTCAACTTTTCGTGTGGTTCAAGTCATAAATATCACAAACTGCTTTAAGGAACTCAAGTATCCTGAGTCCAAACAATCTTTTAAAAACAGCATGAACTGAGAAATTAAAATGGTTGATTTTCAGAAACTCCCATCAAACTGAAAATATGTGTTGTTGATGTTAGCAATACTAAAAGCCGCTCAACAAAAATTCCTACAGAAATAAATCAAAGAATGAACCATTAAGCATCAATTGCAATCTTGGAACAATTGAATCAACAGAAAAGTTTAGAAAACGGTAGACCAGCAGGCTAAAATCAGAAAACTAACAAATATTTTCACAAATCGGTGTTGTAAAAGGCATGAAATCAAAAAGTTACGTTATTGTTCTTTCAAGCAAAGCAAGTTACGCTTGATTAGTGAACACATCTTATTAACGAAGCGTGAAATTCAACTTCAAAAGTAAAAAGTGCACGCTTAAACAGTCGACAATTTAGATTAATCAAAATATTAGTTCTCACTTAGGGTTATTTATAACACAACGATGATAAAATAGAAGAAACTCGGTTCATACTCAAACAGTTTTGCCATTATTGTTCCGACCCCTCTTGAGGGGGGAGAAACTATATACTCAAATGGGTTTTTTTTGTTCAGTCAATTTTCGCCGATCGATATATTCATCGTAGATAGTTGAGACTGGTATCATTAGAAAGCTCGAGCTCGTCCAGCGTAGAATATGGAATTAAAAAGATTTTTTAATTTTCGTTTTCTACAGGGAGTTATCGAGGTTTAAACTTCTGAAAAAAATGAGTGAATTCACGTTGTTTTATTCACATTTTCCGAAATTTTTGCCTAATTTTTCGTCAATTTTGCTAAAATTTGTTGAAATTTTTAAGAATAGTGTCGTTGATTTTATTTTTAAGGACAAACAAGCCTTGTTGATTATTCTGATTCAATTTTTTTGGACGAAAACTCTGGATAAAAATTTCAAAATTCAGCCTTTTTCATCAAAAACAGCACGAAATAAGCTACTTTAGTCCACTTTGATAAAATTTGCCGGCAAAACACCCCCAAACAACACTAATACAACCTTTGTAGACTCAGAAGGGGGCTATTCCTACTTCAACTTCCGCTGAGAGTGCTCTGTAATTAAAAATTTGTCGTTTTTTGCTAGCTTTAATCGTTTTAAACGCAGAATTTTTTTGGGTTTTTCAACTAACAAATTATCTATATGTACAATATTCGACAAATCAATAGTTCCTAACGGACGATAAGCATTAACAGGGCTAGTTTTGGGCCAATCGTGGACTCTTACAATCCAAAAAGAATTCGGATTGCAATCAACCGAAAGATCTTTTTTAATAATAAAGAACAGAACATATCAAATGAGAGCTCATGAGTGATAGGTCCAATTGGCTTCCTAAGCAGCCCCAAGCTAATGCATTTAGTTTTTTATTTGAAAGTTTATGATCGTTTCGACTTTTAAAAATAATTGATTTTTATTTAAATAAAGGCTTAATGAAATTTTCCATTTTTTTTAATTTGGTCAACTTGCAGCTTAGTGTCAGCAAAGAAAGAATGCTTCTTCATTCTACTGATTGAAATTTAGTCTCGATTGCGTTTTTAAGCCTGAAGTTTTCTAGCTTTGATACTACTATATTTCATTTTTTTGTAGAAATTTGCCAGTTTTTCACGTTTTCTAGTCACATTATCACATTACTGACAGTTCTCATATCACTTTATTAGCGTTCAAAATGAAACACAAATGAACATATTAAAATCCTTAAAGATATATATTATCGTTTCAACGGCCTCGACACTTCTTTCTTCAAGAAATTGATTGAATATTTTAATTTTGTCTTTAACTCATTTTTACATTGTCATTTCAGTCGTATGAAATTTCCTGTGTAGTGATAGGTTTCACTGGCTTTTTATAGAAGAATAGACGAGCCAGTATTCTGATATTAGTAGATAGCTGATGGCTTTCATGACTTTGAAAACAAATGACTTTTCGTTTTCCAAAACTGAAAATAAAAAGCTTTTTAACTTCGCAAGTTTGTTCTTTTTATTTTTCTTTTTGGTACCTAATCTCGTTGGTTACAGGTCAAATATGACATCATGGGTGTCAAGGGAAGTTATCAAAAGGGATTGATGTCCCAAAATCTAATTTTTTAAAGAATGCGTTATGACCTTACTGACTTCGACACACGGTTTTCACAAAAATAGTAAACTAATTTGATTTTTGTCATGCTTGACGTTCTTTTTGTAGACGCAAGAATAGTTCTGGATAATTGCAGGTCTCAAAGAATTCTTTTGAATGAATAAACGATCCTATTTGAATATTTCACTATGTAATTAATGTTTTTCATGACATTGGATATAATTTTGTTTCGAAAAAAATCAAAACTATTACATACTTTTGCCCTTTTCTCATTTTTGACTACTTGTTTCATAGTCTCACTAATAAATGACCAATTACTACATTATCAGTGTTTAAAGAAGGCGCAAACGAATATAATTTGAGGGCCGAAATAAGGCTTGACGGTTTTGACAGCGTTTTCTGGCAAGTTTCAATTGAATTTTTGTTTGTTGATTTTGTTGTTCTTTTTAGCCGCTTAAAGAAAGAATACGGACAGGTCCTAATGCCCTTCCATAAAAACATCGGTAATCGTAAAACTTTGGGATATTTTACTTGATTTCTAATGGTTTTAGTTACTTTGAAGTTAATTGTTTAAAAAAAAAATAAGCGAATTCTTTAACTTTACTATTTTTGTTCTTTTTTGTCTAATTGTTACCAGACATTTTTTATGGACTGGTCCATATCTTTTCTGGTGATTTGTAAGTTATTTTGTTTAGTTTTAGGTTCATCTGACGGTATGTTGACTTTGTTATTAAATTTTGTTATTAAAAACGGACAAAAAGTTTTTGATGTAATTAATGTTTGTTGTTGTTATTGTTGTTGTTTGATTTTGCTGTTCGTCTTGACTCGCTTTCTCAATATTGGCGAATCACAGCAATTTAAAGCTTCAATTTTTACTCCACTGAGTTATTTGCTTTGGAGGCTATCTTATCGTTCATACACAATTTTTTTGAAAAATACTTGGGCTTTTTGGTATTCGCAAAAAATAATTTTTGGGTTTTTCTATCTGTTCCTCATTTGGTAGACAATTATGCCAAAATTGTGGATGGGGGGGTCTGAACCTTATGTTCCATCGCACATTGCTGAGCCGCCTTGTTATTATTATTATCAACAAACAAAAATTAAAAAATAGCATGAGTTTAAAAAATCTAAACAATAACTAGAAAGAAACGCTAAAAAAAAAATTAGGGAACTCGCCACAGCTTTTCGCAAATAGCAGTCACAAGGTCGTCCGTCATATTCAATAGCTTGAGTTAACATAAAATTTTCATTTATGATTTGCTAATAAGCGCATACTGCTCGATCGATTAAATATTTAACAGATAAAAATTGAGAACAGTAAAACAAATGGGCAAAAAGATGTATATGAATGATATAAATTTTCACATAAAAATTGTTATTGAACCACAGGAAAAAAAGCTATTTTCCTGAATACTTAAACCCCAAAAAATCGTGGAGCGTTGACTATTTTTAGGTTAGGCAAACGCAAGTATCTGCAATTCAACTCAAAATTCAAGTGTTTATCTCTCACCTTGTGAAAAAACAGCGCCTACTATCTAACTACTGGATTGCTAAAAAAGGGAGTAATAATAGATATCATCCTGAAACCATTTATAAGTCATGGAAATTTTCCCTACACTTTTAGGGAAGACCTAAATTTTTCAAATACCTGATTTCAGCAAAAACGAAATTCGAAAACCTCCTTGTGTAAGTATTCCCATTAATATTTACGAGGTCAAATATGCGAACAAAAAAATCTAGAGTAGAATAAAGTTCATGCCTTAATTACATGAGTTCGGGAGAAAAGATTGATAAGCGATTGATAACAAAAATGATCACTGCCTTCATCTCTTATTTAAATATCTACTCAAAGAATTCTTCCATTACATTTAGCTCTATTGAACCTTAGAGCACTGTTGGGTATGATCCGTTGGCCGCCAAAGTTCTAATTGACAGAAAACTTTTGATTCGACCTCCGTGCACACTGACTGCTCGCCTCAATTCTGTCTTTAAATAACCAAGGATATTTTTACTCAAAAGCCAACAAGGAAAACCAATATCATTAAGCAAAAGGAATCAAGTTAAAAACATAACCCACTAACGTCTGGCGAATTGCTCTGGTGCGGTTGACTTGCGTAGTGACCAACTTAGGCTTTCGGAGGCTAGCAGCAGGGGGTACATTAGGAGGGGATTGAAGTAGGGAAGACAGGATGGTTGGGTTTAGAGAGCGGGCCACAAACCGTCAAAAACTCTCTTTGCAGTACGATTCAATGTCTTCTCAACAGTTTCAGTGATATGTACACTTAGAGACTAGTAGAGCTCTAAGAGAGCTACTCAATGACTGAATGACCTCCGAGCTTTACCTGTTTATCCGATTTTCTGAAAAATATCAGTCGAAAGACCAGTCCAGTGAAAAATTGCATCAAGACCGCAAGACTAATAACATAGATGGCAGATTGCCAGGTAATAGCCGCAATAGCTTTGTAGATCTGCAGTCTTAAAAAGATAGTAACAGAAAGAGACCAAAGAAAAATTCTTTTTGTTAAATTCTACGATATTAATACTCTGATTAAGAATCCGTATAAGCTATTGCTGCGTCTATTAGCTGCTCTCCAATAACCTTTATTTAGACTTCGCACTGACTTGACCTTATCTCTTTGAATCAAAGTAAAGAAAAGTCAGTTTCAGAGTAAGGAAATCATTTTTGAGAGCGAAGTAAGGCACGACCGCCCAAAAACTCACTCACGCAAATGAACACAAGAACGTCACTCACGAGTGAAAAAATATGTCACTCATGCAATTCAGAAATTGCATGAACAAATGAACAAAAAGCAGATATGAAGTGATTCCGACGTCGTATGGTCGTAACCAAAATCTTGACTACGAAATAAAAAACATAGCAGGACAAGTCCTTGACGTAAAATTTAATGAATATTCATTGAGTGAAAAGACTAGACCAAGAACGGACTTTGCGTGAATTAGGAAAACGATTTCCAAAAAAATCAGATAAAAAAATTTAAAAAAAAACAAAATTAAAGTCAAAATCCCGCATGTGAACAAAAAAACACTAGCGAGATAGAGAAATTTAGTTCAAACAAAAAACTAGTCCTAGAATGAACTATGAATGGATTGGGAAAACCATTCAGAAAAAAACGATCCAAAAAATTGAAAAAACAGTAAAAAATAAAGTGAAATTGACGCATGTGAAGAAAAAAACCACTAGCGAGAAATTTTGTTCGAACACCGTCTTCTCAATCTACTTTAAAATTGAAGCGAAAAAATTTCACGGCGCAAACCCACTCGCTTTTTGCTCCATTTCGTGTTTCGGCGTGACCAAAATCACTACTCCAATTTGA
The DNA here is from genome assembly GCF_964194025.1 of Convolutriloba macropyga. Taxonomy (NCBI): domain Eukaryota; kingdom Metazoa; phylum Xenacoelomorpha; order Acoela; family Convolutidae; genus Convolutriloba; species Convolutriloba macropyga. The sequence goes on from NC_134474.1 coordinate 38,817,853, forward strand.
CTTCAAAATCAAGAAAATGTGTGATCAGATCTTAAAAGACAGCGCTCCAATACAATTCAAATTCTTTGAATTATAAAAAACCAAGAGAAGGCCAATAATAGCCCCAACTATCGCTAAGCGGCTATTAATAATGGCTACAAACTTCGTCTGAGACCAATTAATGTCTTACTTGTCAAGTGAATTGGAGCAGATGATGAATCTAAACAAATCTCAAACATCGAGCGCAATTTAGTTAGACGTCAAAGGAAAAATAACTTTGAAAATTCACATTGAAAAATAACTTGCCAAGTCCTCAAGCTAAGCAATACTACTATGCACCTTTATTACACTACAAAACTCCAAATATAATTAATCCTATGCCTTTTAAATTTTAAGAGAGTGAATCAGTATGGCAAGAACCGTTTGCACAACCATATGAAACAAAAAGTACTTAAAAGTTTTGACGATCTGAAACGATATCCAAAATTGTTGTAAAACATGCATTAGATATAACAATTGGAGATGCTGATTAAGGACTTAACCAGGTCTTATAATTATTTAAAAGATAATTATTTAACTTTTCATTTAACTTTTTAAGATATTATTTAACTTTTCATTTATTATTTAGGATAGGTTTCAACAAAAAAGAATATATCAACATACCAATTTCCACAGCATCATTAACTAAAATTCTTTAAGTTAAATGATGAAAAATTATCTTGAGGGCCGCTACATTAGGTCTCTAATGTGTCTGTATACGCCAACAAATTATTCATTAAAGCATCATCCCATAGCGAAGAAGATACAGAACTATCTTCAGCTCCAGGTTCTCTTTTTATGCTCGAGGATACATTACCAGGACTTGATGCTCTGTCTTCCTGATTTATTTCAAGCTGAATTCCACCACCAATTTCTACACTGGTTCTTAGAGATGAAGGTCTGTCGCTGAAACGTGACCGTATTATGCGTTCGTCATCGCTATCAGTAGTGGGTGAATTTATATCGTACATGGCAACCGATACTCCAACGTCCAATCTATCACCAGTGGATCCACGAGAACTTGATTCCGAAATATTTGCTGACACCGTGTTTCCAAGATTTGGGCAGTTTTTTGTGCTTGGAATAACTGTATCTGGACTCTTGGCTGAGCTAACTCGACTTCCATACGAGATTTCTTCCCTCTCGTCGGCGTCATCGCTGCAGGCTGCTTCTTGCTTGATTTTCACGACATCCGACGTCTCGGAAATTTGAGGAGTTTTGATAATATCATCAGAAAATCGCGTCCTCCTTCTCGTGTGATTAGACTCTGAGGTATCAGTATTAGCTCGTTTCAGAGTTTTCGCAACTGTTGACGACGACTCACCCTGTTGACCTGTCTTGGATTCCGTGGTCTTTTTATTCTGTAATTCTTGAGATATGAATTGATTACTTGGCTGTGATTTAGAAGCACTCTGATCATTGGAACTGCTTGCCTTTTTACTTTGCATAGCTTCCCGAACTTGCCTTAGTTTCTCTTGAGTGACAAGAGGAATGCTTGTATCAACAGATCCAGAAGCCGAAGTGTATCCCAACTCGCATAATTTGACATGATTCATGTACAGTGCTTTGTTGACAAATGCATTACGTTTGAGCAGAACGCAATTTTTCTTTGGGCAAATATAATGAAACGGGCAGGCAATACTTTTACTGGTGCTAAATTTTGGAAGAGTAAGATCAGTTCTTTGATGCATTGTAACCATATGGTAGATGAGTTCGTTCTCATTACTAATTAGAAGGTTGCATTCTATACACATACAAGCACTGTAGGGGTAAAAAGTATCATTGCAACTATCACATGTAATAAAGTTTTTAGCGTCACTCATTTTTGAAATGTTATTTTTGCAGAAATGATCGTGTGCATTCATACCTTGAAGTGTTCCAAAGAGACCTCTGCAAGATGCACGTGGACATATATAATGGTACAAACAGCCAACCTCCGTGTGTTCTGATTTACAGTGCTCCAGTATCTCAGCATAGGACTTCGGTTCTGCCGAGGATACTCCGAAATCACAGCCCTTCACTGGGCACGCAATCCGGTTCCGAGTTGCAATCATGGAATCTTGCGGATGTCGTTCCAAATCATGGTAGGCAATCTGTATCGTATCGTAGAACGTTTTTGGGCACTTAATACACCCTTGAAGCGCCATCAGTTCTTGGAATGACTTCGTTACACCACAATAGAAACATTTCCTTGGAATTTTTACACAAATATCACCACGCGAAGAAAGAATTGTAGCTGCTGTATTAGCAATTTGAAGCGAGTCAACCATTTCTGCTGCCTTTGGTACAGCAGCCATAGCTTGTTGTCTAAGTGCCGCCATTGTTTGATTCAAACTTTGCTGAATCGAACTAATCTGAGAGGCTAAGGGATTTGGATTTAACGGTAATGTCAATCTCTGGATCGGCTGAATTCCCAGGGTCGTTGGATACACATTAGTGTTCACGTTAAGATGGAACAAAGGCTGCGGTTGCTGGAATGGATTAGTAGCAGCCGCTGTGGCAGCGGCAAGGGTCTGATTAAAAGGATTTAAAGCGGACTGGCCAACCAAGCCCGGCATAGCAAAGGATCCGATTTGCGGAAACGGTGGCTGACTTTGGTGAGCAATGGGCGCGATGGAAGGCACTAAAGGTGTAACTTTGTTCAACGCCAAAGCTGTTTGTTGAATATGTAGCAATCCCGCTGTCCGTGAATTAATCTCCGTTTTTACGATAGGAACCTCAGCTTTAATCAGCGGAGGATTAACCTTAGGCTTCGGGTGAACTTCAATTTGATGCTTCTCTAAATGCTCTTCTGTGTCAAACAGATAGAGCACTTCGCAATTACAAGTCAAGTGCTCGCTACTACATTCGTGATCCTCAATTAAAATATGTTGCAAAAGATCTGTGGTATCTCTGTATGTTTTGCCACATATTTCACACGGTATTATAGGTGGTGTTTTGATATCGTGCATGTCCTTCAAATGGACCATAAGCTGAATATTATAACTGAATGACACATTCTTTGTGATTGGGCAATAAGGACATCTGAACCCTCCGCGTGGTTGTTTCAACCCGCACTGAGGACATTTGGGCCAATTTCTCTGCTCTAACGAACTCATAATTCTATTTCACAGACATTAGCTCAATCTAAAACAAAATAAAATATGCGAATAATTCGAAGGTAAGCTTCATCAACTGATTATCTGCTGATCGAATTAAGTCCTCAAAATACCTGTGAAAACTATAACAGCCAGAAACAATAGAACTAATATTTCAATCCATTGCAGTTGAACAGGTGTCAAGTAAACTACAGAATGCTACTCGTAAAATAGGTTAAAGTCTTAAAGTTTTTCCCAGTGGATACAGCTCCAAGTAAAACTTTCAGCTAAAAACCATTAAGCAAAAACCAAATTACAACAACGCTAGAAAAAAAGCAAGCTCCAATTTTTTTTGTCGATTGAAAATAGTGAGCAATGTTTCCAAAAAACCGTATACTTTTCTTAATTGGAAAATCTAATTAAATAATCGCGAAATTGACCACAAAAATTTAAACGAAAGAAAAAACCTTCCAGTCAAAAGCAGAACGAAAAATCCAACATTAATCTTGAATGACGCGATAGCACGACCAGCTTAAAAATCTCAAACAAATTGCAAAAAAATACCTGAATTCAAAGCGACGCCTCAAAATTCTTAAGGCATTGAAAAAAAACACAGTTAAAGAACAAACAAAGACTGAGTTTTTTATGAATTGCTGGTTCTCCCTTGGTTTTCACACAAGAAACAACCTATTTCATTAAAATAAGATTAGTTTTCAGTCTACAAGTAATCAATGCACACTAAAAACCAGGTTTTTCTAAATTCAACATTTCAGTTACATTCGAATATTTCAGTTTCAGGCAACTGGTATGAATGATTTATGAGTTTATCAAGTTTTTATTTCTGATTTTGATTTTCCATATTACCGTCGTTGATTTTAGTTTGGTTTGCTGAACAAAAAGCTGTTTAAAAGCATGTGGAGCAGAATGGGCGAAGAACAAAATCAGCCTATGAAAGTTAAAAGTTTCAAGAAGATTGTCTAAAAAGCGGCAAAAATGAATTAAGCGAAACAATCAAAAGATCTAACTATAAGCCACATCCGAAAAAAATTGAAAACAAAATATATTGCACGTTTTTAAAAAAAACTTGGTAAAAAGTAAAAAAAGTCCGAAAAACTCATCCCAAAAACGTCACACTATGGAACCTTAGAGGGCAATGACCAACTTTGTATAAAGAACTAAATGAGACCTGGTTAATAAAGAATCTAAAAATATTTTTCAGATGAAAAACGCGCTCATTTGGATCGCTGTACAATCCAAAATTACAAGCAGCTGTTAGCTAAAACTCTTGCAAACGGCCGATTAGACCTCTAATAGGAGAAACTGAATGATGTCTGTAATATACCTTTGTCTGGCTATATTATTGTATTAGGTTTTGTTGAAGTAATGTTTCTCGCTAATTTAATTAACTACTTAGTAGCATAGCTTTTGTCGCTTAAATTATTCTTTTCGCGTGTTTAATTGTTCAGTGCCTGAGCGGTTTCAAATTTGCTTCGGAGCCGGGCCGACAGCTATAAGTTTGTCAATAAAGATAAGATTTCAATCCAAGACTGAATTATTTGACTGCTGAATTTCAACTTGACAATTTTGTTTGTGATCTTTCGATTAATACTTTTCAAGACCCGGAGGCCGTTTATTTACATTTGGGTAATCATTGTACACATACATCAATATTAACTCAAGATAAATTCTCAAGAACTTCTGGCGGGCAAAAAAGATGAACATAGTAAAGTGTACATTGTAAAAAAAATACAGGTTATCAATATCACAAATTTTTCTGTTATGAGTAAATTAAATAACACAAGAAAAATCATTGGTTTTTTGAACAAGTATACCTGAGAAAGTTCACAGGATATTAATAAAGTAAACATACATTTTCTCATTTTAATAAGGCAGAAAAATGAAGTCTATATATGGCCTTGAGATTCTAGCAAATATAGTACTAAAAAAGGCGATCAATGAAAAAGGGGAATAGATATATCCAATACTATGTAAAACGTACTTTAGGACGTTACACTACCCACGTTTAAGAAAAATTTAGACATAATTTTGAGAGTATATAGATGAAGATGGTAGATAGGGAGCAACCCTTAAGTTTCTGTCGCGTTTTCGACAGTTTCCATAGAGTCGTTATTAAGTTGTTGTAGGAATTCGGGATTCACTCGGTTGGAGCGCATGGAAATTGTCGACTTAGTTCGTCTAATCGGCAAATGGGGCTTTTGTGTGGTTGCAGAGATATCAACTTTGTGATCGGTCGTTGTTTTAAGAGAGCATATTTCATTGTCAGTATTGAATTTCTTCCTCGATGTTCAGTAGACGTGCATTTATATTGTTATCAATGTTGGTTTCTCCAACGATAGTCATCAAAATTTTCATTTTGTGGTCACGGGACTGTATTTTGGTAAACTCGCTGTTTGCAACTGAAACTACTGGTTTGAGGGGGATTTTTCCATCAGATAATTTATTGAAATTGGGGGTTATTCGTTGGAAACATTTGATCTTATGATAAAGATACATAGATATAATGTGAAGAAGATTTCCAATGAAGACTGTAATACTCAGAGTAAGTGAAAGCCTTATTGGAACATAAGATTCTAACTTATCAACAAGAGTCGGCTTCAGAAGTTGCATTTTTTGGACCAAACGCGCTGCTATTTTGTCGACTTGTTTAAGAGTATCAGCTGTACTGATCAGTTCTACTCTCAATTGTTGAAACAATTCAATATAAGCGTCTGTTTCGACGTAAAGTAAGGAAGTTACTCGATTTCAGGTAACGATGAAATCAAATGTCGAAGCGGGTCAGCAAATTCAACATCGATTCGAGTGGCTGGAATTGTTTGGCAACTCGAGAGGTCCGGTCGGATTTTAATTTTTTTGCTGATCAATTGGATTCCGCATTGGAGAGTTATTATGCAGAGTCGGCATTCCTCCTTCTCTTCACAGGTCGGCAACGAGGCATCGTTCAAATTGTATTCTCTCCACGTAAAGGGCTTTGCGCTCATGATTAGCCAAATCCCGTAACCAAGATTTAAGGCGGTTTCAGGCGTTGGGGGCAATACCTTTTCTGTTTGGCATACTGAAAGTGCAACGACTGGCGTGTGAAAATAGAGTGTTGCTAAGCAAGACGATTGTGCTAGATGAGTCTCCATAGTTTCGTGACATATACGATAAGTTGAAGATCCTAGACAGTTATCGAGCTGTTGTTGCGTCAATGTAGTCTCCATTGAATCCTATGAAATTGCCAAGTATGGACCTTCGATAATCCACTGAAGGGCTTTCATAGGATCCTGTTGGGGCATTGGGATGACGTCCGCACAATAAACGTGAAATGAAAATTGACAGGATGCTAGAGGAATAGCTAAAGTCAAAAGTAATCCTTGTTCAACGGTGGAAATTTCGTAAACAAGTTTGACATCATATGACATGAGATCCTTCATAGGTATTGCCAATAATAAACGATCTAATGAACGCTTTTGCCTATCATGAACTGAATCTAAGATAGCTAATGACGATTTGCGGGGTACTGATGACATCGGTAATCGTTTATCTAACAGAATGGGTATGGAATTTAGCAAATTTATACTATAGGCATATAAAGCTGAACGATAACTTTTGATGTCGGCGTATAAAATTGATAACGATGAAGCTACAGTATCAAAGTTGAAATTGAATTGCTGATTTGAGAAGAGCATTTGTGTACAATCTCGAAATAATTGGAAATTTTTCTCGAAAATGTCTAATTCATCTTGTACTACTCTACAGTTTTTATTCTGATTAACTTGCATTTCCTGTTCGATTTCCAAAAACTTTAGCAATTTCATTCGAGATAAGAAAGAATTTTTCGTTGCTTGCTGAATCAACTTGGAGTACATAATCAGTAAGAACGGATGCGTAATCGTTAAGTCGCTCAATATTCAGTGCATTTTTGCGTCCGTAATTTTGGCATTTTCCGAATAATCCAGTTATTCAGCATCCTTCAGAACTGGCAATTGAGACTCCGAGGGATCCAAAGTGCTATTCCAGCAACTGCGACGGCTGCTGCTACTGGTGCTGCAAGTTTTTGTCTGCTTCTTTGACCGTTTTCTTCTTCAGGGCTTAAAAACTTCGCGGTAACGTTGCGCATATGTTTCACTTCGTTTTCTGCTATTTTGTCTCCTTTGTGATTTTCGAGAATATCCAATCCAAGTTGAAAGGTTTATTAGATGATTTAAATGGCGCTGAAAAATTAACTAGGCATATAGTTGACGGTTCTGTCCTCATGGTTGCTAGTTTTTTCAGCATATCTTCAATTTGCTGTTTCATAAAAAAATTGTATTGTGGGAAAGGAACTAGGAATTCGACGTTGACGAATTTCTCTGCGAGTAGAATTTGTAATTCTTTGTGAAAAAGGATTCCTTTAGTAAACGCTTCATATTTAGTTGATGTCTCTTAATTAAATGTTTCAGAGACTAAGAAGAAAAGAGAGAAATAACAAATTGGTGTTTTCATTGTGAGAGAAGTAAAGTGTACTGTAAGTCGAAATTCAAACCAAGTGACGTTCGATAGAGACCCAATGTGTTGTTCTACTAATATTTGCCTCAATTGTTGACATTAACATACTGAGTTGATGTTCATTTTATGGTAAATATTTGGGCCAACACTTAATAACTTGATTTCCAATTTTGGTAAGGTTGATGTATGATTTGTAAATAAACATAGTTTCTCCCAGCTGTACGGGTCGAGGCAGCGCTCAACCTGAGCCAGGGGGCAAATCATTAGGTTCTTACGGCACCATTTCCCAGCAACACGGGTCGAGGTTGTGCCACTTGCGGCAAATAATGCTAAGCAAGTAGGTCTTAAGTTTTTTAGATCAACCGTTATGTGTTTCAATGTCACCGTATTAAGTTCTGTATTGACATGTTGTTGAAATGGCATGTATTATCCAAAGTTCGGGGTATTGATCCGAACAATTATCCCGTAGTGCCAAGAGGTTTTGATCAAAAATGAGGTTGAAGACGTGGCGAGATCTGGAATTGCAGTATTCATTATATTTTTGGTCTTTTTATTATTGTTGGTTGGTGTACTCGTTGGAATATATAAGAGAGCGGTTCCAAAATTCCATGTACGGAGCCTTTGTGATCGTGCCCGATTGGGAGATATATTGCCCTCGTTTAATGACTTTCCGCCGATGATCTGTTGGATGATCTTTTAGCTAGATAGAACTTAAATACTTAGGTGTTCTTCGCGTGCTCAGATATTGTTTGCGTTTCCATTGAGTGTATAGATTTTTTTGCACCTTAATTAAGCTGTAGGTAGCAGTAAAAACGCTACCAGTTATTTACACAGCGGAGTTTTCTCATTTGCTGCCAATTTCTCATTACTGTTAGGTGTATCTTAGAGTTGTCTTATCATTTTGTGTGCATTGTTAACTATAAGAATTACTTTGCTCACAATTTGCCTTTTAAGGTGCCGTAGATGCTGTACATTTGAAATAACTTTTATTTGTCCCTAACGTAGTTCTTTAATTTTCAGTTAAAATGTTTTTATTTCATTTTCGGAGTTTTGTACGTTATATTCTGTTGACGAGAGTTGGATCAGTAAAAGCTGGCAAAAATTAGCCGCTGTCGATGGCAAAGGAATTAAATCGTGGAGGCAAACAGCTGATCGTATTGAGCGCGACGGAAACGGCAGTACTGTTACTGAATCTGGTGACTGCTTTACTGTTGCGTTTGAAGTCGAGAATCAAGAGTTATACAAAATAGATGACGGCTTTTTATCGAACTTGAAGAAAACTACAACCACTGAGGATAATCAGAGAATTTGGAGTCTAACTGGCAACGGGCAAGGCAAGGGAGCTGATGTTTGTGAGATCAAACACCAAGAAGAAACGTTCAAGGCAAGTTCAGCTTGGAATTTCCCCGTTAACCATTTTCGCTGACTTTGTTGTCTCGGGCAGTCTGCAGTTGTCTTGTGGCAGTCATCTTTGGCACGTCTGCTTTTTTTACAGAGGGACACGTTGAAACTTGTGGGGATGACTCGGTTGCTGCTATTTTATTTTGACAAAAGGCCTTCTTGTATGCAAATGGACATGATGTATAAAGGTGGATGAAAAGACGTTTAAAGACCTGCAAAGATTTTATCGATGTGGTTTTGGGAATTGGAGTAGGAATTTGTTCTTCTGCCTTTCCAAGCCCACGATTCTTTTAATTCAGCTTTCCTTATCAGCTCATTCATTGTTAACTTCAAAAGGGCCGTCATTTGTGACAGGATGGTAAGCTGGTTGTTAAAAGGATATGAATCGGTTGGCAAATTGTGGGCAGCCAATTCGCCCCTGGAATTGGCATTGAAGAGCAGCGAATGATCAGATTGCATCCAGCGGAGACACAGAGATCGGTAGTGACAAACGTCCCCGGAGATTGTGGAGATTTATTGCGGAGGGAGTTGGAGTCGGGCTCAATTGCACTGAAATCCTCAAAGATGGGTCCGAAACCAAAAAGGCAGCGTAATCTACCGACCAGTAAAGCTGCACAGGAGCAAAAACAGTAAGAGAAATGAGGTAAGTTGTTCACGGAATTGTTGTTATTATTTTTTAGTTTAGAAACTGCATGTTGTTGTCATTGATCTTATTTTCGCGAATGTCTTGTTAATTTAATGAAAGCACGCCTAATATGGTTCTCATTATTTTCAATTCGAGCTAGCAAGTCGCTGAAGAGGCTCCAAAATGATGAAGGAAGCAATGATACTCAGGAAAATGGCGATGAAGCAAGATATTAGCATGACAAGGTAGTTTAAGTATTGCGTAATTTCATTTTTTCATTTGTATTTAAATTTTTTGAAATCTAATTGCATTTTGTTTTTGGGTATAATGTTGTGGCTGGAGGGCTGTTAGCTCAATCTTGAGTCAAACGCGTTATTTGGCATAAAACAAATTGGATTTGAAAGCGCGCTTTTCATTCAACAGCTATTTTCAGCAGTTTTTTTGGAAAAGTCTCCGAAAATTTTTACGATAGCTGTGAAGCTGGTGAAGGGGGGGGGGGGGGGGGGGGGAGAACGAACGCTTAAACGCTTGTCCAGAGCTGGACACAGTGGATTTTTGATTTTCGATCTAGTTTTCGAGAATTTTGACTTTGAATTTTAGCGCGGTTTTGGTAAAATTTGCGAGATTTTTCAATGTATGTTCGAAGTTATATGAGCTTTATTTTTTTTCAAAATTACCCAATCAATTGTGCTCCTCCATTTTGTTTATATGAAAAGCCATGTCTGGATAAAATTTTGGCCATAAGAGTTCGTTCTTTGAAACACTGGTTTTTGTACGTTTTTGCGTTTTACGACCCAAAGGATCACTTGGACAACGAAATCAGTTTTCTGGAAATTGGATGTTAATTCTCCCCAATTTTTTGGGTTGGTTGGTTGCTACTGGTATCCTCTTATTTGATTTGTAGATTATTTTTGGTGTGTTAACAATATTGTGCGCATCGTGAGTTCGTTAGTCCGAATTTTCAACGTTTTTGAGGGGTCCGATTTAGGTGATTCAAGTCTGCAGAATTAGGTGATTCAAGTCTGCAGATTTAAATGATTCAAGTCTGCAGTACTATTATTCAATTGGCTAACTAACCTTAATTTTGGGCTCTCCAGCATCATTGTCTGCATATGTTGAGGCCTTTGAAGTACTTTGTTTCATCTTAAGTTGATATTTGCTGGGGAAACTGGAGATAAGCCAAGTGCACATTCTACATTTTTCAGTTATTTTCGAAATTTTGGCGCTGTTTTTTGGCGCTTTAAGACTTGATAATGCGCGTCAAATGGTTAATTGGCCACTGAACATTATCAGTTAGTGGCCGTGTTATAGTTGTATAGGTGAATTTCTACGGGAACATACGAAAATACTTCAATAATTTGTCTTAAAACACTTTTTTCCGAGTTGATCGAGACCACATCCAAATTTTGGTAATTTAACGAAGGTATGTTGTGTGTCAAAATAACAAATCGCAGTGTGTGGAGAGCGACTGAGAGAGTGTAATAAGTAAGTTCATCATAAAGTTCTCTTTCATGACCAGGTTGAAGATATATCGATTTAAACTCGTATCATAAAATAAGACGGAACCTATTGGTGGTTTTTGCGCGAACTCTCCACTTTGCAGCATTTCGGGGTATATATTGGCAGTTTGACGAGCAAGGACTTTACCCATCTTCATATCGCTTGATATGCAATGTGCAAAAGAGCGTCTGGAGTTGACAATATCACCTCTATGATGGAAGAAATTCGCTCTTGTTTTTTCCAATTTCAATTACATTGATGTTTGAAGTCGTTTGTTTGCTCTTTGACTGTCTTCGGGTTACTATTCTGTTATCGTCAATTGCGCCTCTTCGGTATCTCTCAATTCTTGATCGGACTTCGTCTAGTTTCGTTTCTCTATTTGGAGTTTGGTCCCTTCTTGATCTGCGCGATGATTCTTCAATTATTTGTTGTTTTTGTTCTTTTGTTAAAATAGGTGGCTGTGTGGGAGATGCGGGCAGTAGCGGCGTTTGAGAACGTGAACCGTAGCGGGCTACAGGTTCCCATGATTCAAATTTTCTCACTCCTCGCATTTTTGCAAAGTTAACTAGAAGATATCTTCTTCGTCATTTGCTCTAATTCTGTCAGTCTCAGCGGCTCCAGGGGTTTCAGGATAGTGGAAATCTTCCAGTGTTGCGATACTCTCAGGGCTATCTGAAAAAACGGCTCGGGGTGAATTGTCTTGCGAATTTCTTGGCGCATTCAATGGTGAGTGTATTCTGGTTTCTGCCGTTGGCATTTCAGTTATTGGCGGTATTACCGGCACTATTACGGGTGCAGGGGCTACCAATGGCACTGCAGGAGTTCCATCTAGAGGGACAGTAACACCGAGGCGTATTTGTGACGGTTGAACTGTTACAGTCTTTGAAAATGCGGTACCTTGCTCTTTATCTAATAAATTTGAAATATACTCATCAAATAACTCTGGCTCATTTCGAGTTGTTCTTCTCGACGGATCCGCTTCAAACTCTGCGGGATCAATTTCATGTATATCTTCTGGTGGCTCCAACAGTTTGATAGGTCTTAGCTTGATCCGATGAACACATTGGGTATAATTTGTCCCTGTTTTCCTAATACAATTTGAATTTGTCACGATTTTTTTGACTCTATAGAGTGGTAGCCATGTTTGTACTGCCATCTGGGTAAATAATTTTGCCTTGTTAAACGAGGGTTTAGTAGTAGGCAATGTGAATGCAATTTGAGTGGCCGTGCTTCAGCTTTTTGATTAGTAATTTCTACATCGCTGTAAAGAAACTAAATTTCTGTTTATTTTTGCCAAATTTTCAAAGAATTGCGTCTTGTAGCTGCGAAACGTAATCTGAATTGACTTCAACTGCTTTCATTTCTCGTGTAAAAAACCGGAGATCAAGGGGTTTAACAGGTTCACGTCCATGAAAAAGTTGTCGGGCAACAATTAATTGAAGAATGTTAAGATGTATTGTTTAAGATGTAAGGTTGCAAGCGATACATACTTGTGCCAATCGTTCCATTGTTCATTGAAATTGAGTTTTAGGATTCATTTAAGTGCTGCATGTGAGCCTTCCACAACTCCAATTGTCTCTGGCTGTTTCAGCGCGGCAAGGTCGAGTTTAACTTCGAGTAACTTCGTTAGTTCAGCCATTAGTTTTGAGGTGAAATTTGTTCCTAAAGCACTTACTAATGTACTAGGCAAATAGCTGTGCTGGAAGAAAATTTTCACTAGCTCTCTGACAACGGTATCAGCACTACAATTTGTCAGTGGTACTGCAAACAAGTACTTCGTAAACACGTCAATTCCACTAAGAACGAAATTGTAAATCGGGCCTTTTTGTTCAACTAAGTCCATTTGCTTCATTTCTCCGGGAATGGCTGTAGTGAAGATACAAGCTGTGATGGTGGTGTCAGTTGCTTGTTCGTTGTTTGCTTGAGCTGTAAAAATGTGATGCATTTTTTGATGAAATTGATTAAATGTTCAGTAAAACCAGGATAAGAGAATCGTTTTCGGAATTCTTGAATTGTTCGAAGTATTCCCAAATGTCCTCCTGTTGGTGAGTTGTGTAGTCTATAGATTACTTCCTTCTTAAGATGCTTTAACGCATGAAAATTATTTTGCCTGTGTCATCAAAGAATTGTCTGCATAATGTGTTGTTTTCAATTTCCAATCGGTCAAACTGTTTCCCGTATTCTTCAATCTTCGGGATGCATACTTCAAGTTTCTCTTTAGGCCGTTGCGTTTCCACTCAATTGCTTGCATAATCTCATCGTCTTTTGTTTGCTCACTCGCCAAATCTAATATTTCTTTTCTGTCAGTTAAATCATTCAAAACATCCGCGTGTTTCGCATATTGTATTGTATTAATTTCCGCACGTTTTAGCTTAAAGAGGCTGTTTATTTCAACTCCATTTTCTCGTTTTCGTTCAAAATACGCGTCGTAAAGTCCGAGTTCCTGCAGTTGTGAAACGATGATAACTTCTTTCATCTCTGATTCAGGGACATTGTTCAATTGGTCGATATTCGAAATGGAAACATCAGGTGATTTTGCTTCAGATTCAACATATATTTCACGGACTGGTACTTTGTCTGTAGATTTAAGGGACAGGCTGCCTCCTTTATCCATCTGTAAGCGTGAGAGAAAGTCTGCTGCATAGTTACCTTTGCCAGGAATATGGGCAAAAACGAAAGAGCTCGGTCCAGAAAGTTCCATAATAATGGAGGAATGGTTTTTGACTGAAAGAAATGAGTTAAACTCTGATTATCCGTGAGTACAATAACACGATAACTGGATGCCCAAATGTAGTGAGACAACTGTTCTAGTGCAAAATAACGTGCTAAGAATTCTTTGTAATAAGAGGAAAACTTCAGCTCTGCTGTTGTGAAAAGTTGTGATCCAAAAGATACTGGAGCACAGACTTTCTTTTCCTTGTCACGTAAACTTTAACCATAAGCAAAAATCCGGCTCCGTAGTAGCCTGCGTCATAGAGAAGGACATTTTGTTGGCCAGGTTTAGGCAATCTGAGCGTCATCTCTGTTGCTTCAAGTAAATCCTTTTTAAAAGTTTCTAATGCATTGTAATGTGTTTCTTTCGCTTCGAAATCGGCTCCATTAGGAAACAATTGATAAAATGGTATAAGCTTCTCGCCTAAATTTGGTATAAAATTTCTGAAGACCTGGGCAAAGTCAATCAGTCTTTTGACCAGCTTAGTTGTTCTTGGCATCGCAATCTTCTTCAAAAACTGTTTGATTTTTTCTGCTTGTGGGGATATTCCCTCATTTGTAATTGTACTGCCCAGTGATTTGATTGACTGTGAGGCTATTTTAAATTTTTCTGGTGACAATTTCAGTCCGGATCTCCGGATGCAATCGAAAATTTTCCTTAGGCTAGGAAGTAGCTGACTAAATTCTGTTACTGCGCTCCCAATATCGTCCATGAATTGTGTGCATATACAAGCTGCTAAACAAGGGTCTAGGTAATGGCGAATGAATGAACTAAAAACAGTGACTGATTTGCTAAGTCCTTGAGCTATGCATTTGTATGCGTAAGTACTTGATGAGAAACTGAAAGCTAAGAGTTGTATTGAGGTGTCGTCCGCATCTGTACGCAATGATAAGCTTGTGAGCAGTCACGTTTTGTGAAAAAAGTTTTCCCTGCAAAATGACTAGTTGCATCGGCCATATTTGAGATTGAGAAGTTTGTGCTGTGGTAGTCATTTTTAAGTAGGTGGTTGACTCTTCTCAGATCAATAAAAATTTGCAGTTTTCCTGACTCTATGAGCAAATAATGGACTACTGTATTTAGACTGTGACAGAGTTGTTATAAGTCCATAATAGTGCATCAAAGCTAATTCAATATGCAGTTCGTCACGTAGGTGAACTGTGGCTGGTGGTCCTTGTACATATACGGGTAAGTTGCTCTTGTACATATACGGGTAAGCTGCTCTGGAGTTAGCTTAATTTTCAGTTCCGTATTGTATCCGACGTCAAATCGGTGTTTGGCGAAAATGTCACCATATTCAATTAAGAGCTCGCATTCTTCCATTTGCTTCTCATTTGAAGGCGAATTTTCCCTGTTAAAATTACTGAGAAAGAATTTGCGGTCTTCTTCATTACTTCGTGGATCAACCTTCTCCAACTTTTGGAAGTTCAATATTTGGTCATAAATTTCTTGTTGTAACAACAGCAAAATACTTGGGTCCTAGCAAGTTTCTGGTATCGGAAACCATAGTTTACTATGTTCCTGTGGAGGTCTCCTAGTTTGGCCTGGTTTGTGTTGGGTGAAATCTGGAATAAGCTGGTTCAATTCCGCAAGAATAACCATCTTTGTTTCTTGAATTTGCTAATGTTATCAATTGTGGGTCAATTTGTACCAATTAGTCGTCTTGGTCGGTTGAAAGGATTGAGAATCTGGCCACCTTTATTCGACTATTGATTGTGATAGGTGTTCAGTCACGTTTAGAGCAGAGACGTACAATGCATTAGTTTTTTCCTACAGTACTTAGCGAAGAAGTTAGTGCAATTTGTTTTTTTTTCGAGATTTTCATTAGGAGTGATTACTCCACTTTTGTTCTCAAACCGATCGGTTTTATCTAATAGATAGCATTCCAGGAAGATTTGCTCGTTGCGCTTTTTTGTTTACTTTTTGTTTGTGTAAATGGGAATCTTCTTATGTCTTACGGCTTGTCATTTTTCGTTTGAAGGCTTGATTTCATTAATTTAACATGTCAGATCAGGGAATTGAATAAGAGCTTGTTTTGGGCTAACTGAAATATGGGCAAAAGCGCCGGTGTCGATTAGTGCTCGGCTTATTCCGTTATTAAATTTAATTTTGACATAGGGGAGAAGGGATGATCTCGAATTTGGGTTGATATTGTAAAGATTAAATAGTTTACTAGACTGCTCTATAGGTTTGGGAAACTGTTTGCGATTTTTGGGCGTTAACGATGGCTTTATTAGTTTTTTATTGGCGGTTAAATGGAAATAAGGTTCCTCTATTATAAGTTCTATCTCTCTGAGAACATTGACTTGATCGGTGATTTGGATAACCACAGGTATACCAGAAGGTATCGCTGGATCCATTCACAGGCATATATGCGCTTGTGGTCATTCGAAATTGTGACTGAGGTGTGAAATTTCGAGGATAAAACACTTGGGCATTAGTGTTTGGGAATCGGGACCTCTGATTTCTATGAATGAAGATTCGGCCTCTAAGATTTTTTCATCTGTAAGAGTTTTGATAACTTCGACTTGCATAGTTATTTCTGGGCGTGTAGTGCGCCGCGGAGAAATGCTCCTGCCTATTAAATGATTGCTGGGGAGAGTGAGTTACATCTCTGTTGCTGTTTCTATCTGTTCCGCCGTGATGCGGCCATCAATTGTTTGCAGCTTTTTGTCTAGTGAATCTTGCGTCTGTTTCAATTCAGAGAGCACATTTATTAAGTTCTCGGCCCTGCGTTGTTGATTTCAATGAATCCATCTTCAGGATACACCGATGAAAACTCGGAAAAGGTGCTCGAATTGGCGGAAGCTTTGATTTTCGGCTCCGCTATAGGGTTCTACTGTTATTTGGGCGTTAGCGTCCATCTTAGTTTATAATTTTAAAACTGCACTGAATGAAATTAAAGCTAATGATCTGGATGGGTTGAGAATGCAATTATTCAAAAATTACGAAGAGGGGAATTTCAAAGTAATCTAAATTGATATCTTAGCCATGGGTCATGAGATGTCTAACTTCAGAAAATTAACGGGCTTTTTGTCGGAAGTTTTTGGGAGTAAATGTTAGTAAAGCACGTTTGTCAATAGCATTTTGGGTTAGGAGCACGATTTGTTTTGTTTTGTCCGAAACAAAGGCACTAATGACTGTTGAAGTAATAACGTTGTTAGTTTGGGGGCTAATGAAGTGTATGTAGTTACAGTCTACATATTCAACAAAATGATTTGAATAGCGGCAGTTATTAACAACAGGGAGTATTTGGGTATTATATAAATCGTGAGAAGGAATTTTAGTTTAGCACCAAAATTTGTGTATTCGAACACAGTTTCCTGGTTGACTCGGTTTTGTTACCAATTGGGCAATTTCAGTCTCTCGTTCTGTGTGTATGTGTCTCAGTGTGATGTCACTGTCATTGGGCGTCGCCTTCTTTTAGGCTCCAATCTCTGTTGCATTGACTATTGATAACTGGAAGGAAAAACTAATGGCGTGTCTGTCACAAAGAGGTAGATGAAGTGCTGTGATCAGATAATAAGCAATGATGAAGAAGACAAAAAATGCAGCAGTAAAATATTAACAAAGTTCGTTGAGAGACATCGATATTGGGTGAATTCTAAAGTACTAGTTATAGTTAGAATCTCCACTTTCGAGATTCATTTCCCTTTTATGTGCTTAATTACTGATTCGAATTCATACTGATTGTCGAATGATACTATTGCAATGAGCCTGTCTCTGCAGTTTTCTGTAAATCCAACAACAAAAATAGTGAGTAATTTATCTTCAAGATAGAGTACGTTACTGCGGAGTTATTTCCGGTGTTGGAACTTCCGTAGGAAAAGAGTGTTAAATCAAGTTTGTGCAGTTGTCTAACTTCATCTGAATTATACAAATATGTAATGTTTTGAATAACAATGGTATAAGAAAAATGGGAAAACTTGAAAGATAAACAATTTTTGGAAGGACCTAATTGAAAAGCTGTCCACACTCCTGTCACCATGTAATATACCTTTGTCTGCCTATATTATTGTATTAAGTTTCTTGAAGTAATGTTTCTCGCTAATTTAATTAACTACTTAGTAGCATAGCTTTTGTCCCTTAAGTTATTCTTTTCACGTGTTTAATTGTTCAGGGCCTGCGCGGTTTTAATTTTGCTTCGGAGCAGGGCCGACAGCTACAAGATTGTCACTAAAGAAAAGATTTCAATCTAACACCGAATTATTTGACTGCTGAATTTCAAATTGACAATTTTGATTGTGTTCTTTCAATTAATACTTTTCAAGAGCCGGAGGCCGTATCTTTACATTTGAGTAATCATTGTAAAAATACATCAAGATTAACTCAAGATAAGTAGAACTTCTGGCACGTGCTGGCACGAACCGGGCAAATAAGATGAACATAGTAAAGTGTACATTGTAAATATAAATGCATGTTAGCACTATCACAAATTTCTCTGTTATGAGTAAATCAAATAAAAGATAATTAAGTGGTTTTTAGAACGAATACACTTGAGAAAGTTTACAGGATATTAATTAATATATGGCCTTGAGATTATAGCAAATATAGTACTAAATAAGGCGATCAATGAAAAAGGGGAGAAGATATATCCAATACTATATAAAACCTACTTTAGGACGTTACAACGTCATTATTGTGAGATAGCGACAGAAAACAACATAAACTGCAACAATTGGGAGGCCAAAGTGCCCAGTCATCAATGAGACAGTTGAGAGAAACACCGAACTCGAAACGCAAGCAAAAAAAATATTCAAAGTTGTGTCGAAGTAGTTAAATACTAAGTAACAGATCAACAAAAGCCACTACAAAGCCGGCAGAATCAAACAATTTACAAATAATTTTGGAAAACAAGTAGTGTCAAAGTCTTTAAAACTGTCAGCTTTGATTTCAACTATAGCATAGAATCAAACATTCCTCAAACAAGCTCCAGAAAATCTGTCATGCGATTGGAGACAAAACCAGCAAAACTACAAAAGTACAAAAAAACGTACGAATCCAAAAAAGTAATCAATTTACTCATTAGAGAGCCAGTGGAACCTGCCATTAGTTACATTAAGTGCCAGAACGAAAACAAACCAGACAAATTTTGATCCCACCATTGGATTCGAATTTCAACTAATGAGAAAACTCGAAACCTCTACATTAGACAAAAAATGGGAGTAAGTGACCAAACAACAAAAACTATGAAAGCCCACAAAATCCAGTAAACCATTCTTAATTTTGGAGAACAAGTCCCAAATGTTGAAACTAATAACAATTATAACGAATTCAAAAACCAAAAGTTGACTAATTGGAGAGCCAATAAGCAGAAAAACAGCTAAAAGAAAAGTTAAAAAGTTCACTTACAAAACAAAAATCCGTTAGATATGACTTTAAATAACTAAGCGCTCACTATACTCAGAAATGACTATAGTCAAAATGCCACACAAGAAAAAATGGTCAAACCAAAAACGTTTCTTTGGTTTCTCTTCTAAAGCAGCTTCATATCTTAAATTAGGTACTTTTCGGTCGTTTTTCTATGACTAAAGGCTACTCCAATATTGCTTCTCATGGACTACAAACAGTTTGAAAAAATAAAAAACCGACTAACGTCGGTTTAATTGCTCTCAAACGACCGCCGATCGGTTGGCTTTGGTAGCCAGCTGGCTCTTACGGATGCTAGCATTAGGGAGGGTGGTATCGGAGTGGGGTGTCAAGCAAAAGGGTGAGGGGAGGGTTGTGAGATGTGAACAAGAGTAAAAACTTAAAGACTAAGAACCACCCTTCAGACACTGAAATTGTCTGATCACAACAGTTTCTGTGAATTGCACACTTCGAGTCTTTTAAGCCGACAGGCTAAGAATGCCCTCAAAGCGCAACATGTCTATCCCGCTCGAGGACAAAAAAATGGGTCACGAAAAATCGGTCGACGAAGATGCACAACAAAGACTAATAAAACACACCACATGACTAATACAGTTGCTCAACTTCGTTTGAGGGCGATTGAAAAGAGTTTAAAAACAGACAGTGGAGTGCCCAAATACAAGCCAAATTCTATGAATTGTATGAATTCCCTCAATATTAGCCGGTTTGGAAATTGATGGTGACTATTAACCATTGGAAAACTTTTAAACTTGCAAAAACGTCTCATTGGGGAGCCTAAGAGGCAGGTCAAGACTAGGATCAAGTGACAAAACGATAGGAAAAAAATCAAAATCAATGAAAGATCCAAACAAGAAAAAATCCAAAATATTAACTCATTTTTTCAAAGTAAGCAAACGCTTAAAAATGATTGGGCGACACCAAATAAACAAAAAAAATTAATTAAAAGGGGACCAATTAATTAGATTGAGTGAGAAAACGACAAAAACAAACAGTAACCCGCAAAATCCAAAACCTCAAAAACTTCTGAAAGGAAACGTTAACATTTAAACCCTTGGGTTTGAGAAAACCTATAAATTAAACTCGAATGTGCTTCATTAGAACATTATTGGGAGTAAATGGAAGATCCACAAAACTTACACAAGCCGCCACATTCCAATAAATCAATCTTGTTTTTGAAAATCAGTCGCGTCAAAGCAGCTGAAAAGTTAAATAAAAATGGTATAAAACATAGAAAATCAACTATGACTAATTAGAGAGTCAGTGAGATCTGATATTAGTGAATCTAAGTCACAGAGGAAGAAAAACTAATAAAAAACGGACAAACATCCCTAATAAATCAGGAAAACACATGGTGTCAAAGCCGTTACAACAATTAGATATGGCATCAAATCATTAAACATTCAGTACACTCAGATACCGATCATTAGAGAGCCAACAATACCTGTCATTCACGAGACTATGCAATAATCAAACACAAACTACTAACACGACCGAGTCCCGTAATTCGCAAACAGGATATGAAAACAAAAATACTGCCAAAGCCGTTCAAAAGTTCAAAAATGTTCGAACTTAAACCCCAGGTAAACTCAAATCTGCCTTAAATTGGAAAGCCAAAGAGACCTGTCATTGATAACGCCTAGTGGTAAAACAATAAAATCAACTTTGGAAACAGACCAAACCCAAAAGGAATCACGCCACGAGGGATAATTCGGGACCGATTAAAAGATCGAAAATTAACTCGTTAGACAAGCAATGACAGTTGTCGAAAGTGCGACTAAGCGAGAAAGCAACAAAACAACGAAAAATCCGGAACAAAAATTAAAGATGCCAAAGTTGCTAATTAAAGTGATTAGATTTGAGACATATCATTAGATAGATTAAGTGTTAGCACAATTAAGTGCGTGAAACAATAACATACGCGAACCGGCAAAATTCAAAATTTTAACAACTTCTGAAAAGAAACGATTTCAAAGTCGTCCAAAACGCTAGGCTGGAAATTCAGCCAACGCGTTAAATAAACTAACTTAACAAATAAATAAAAAAATTGAAAATTAAACAGTTAGCCAAAGTGACCTGTCATTAATGAGACTAAGTGATAGAACAACAAGAGACTCTTAAAGACGGCAAAATCAAATAAACCATTCTTTTTATGGAAAACTAGTCGCGTCAAAGTAGTAGCAAAAAATAGACAAGAATGATCACGATTTATAAAAATCAAACTTGACAAATAAGAGAGCCAATGAAATGTTTCATTAGTGAACCTAGTTGACACAGGAAGAAAAACTACACAAAAAGGCAAAAATACAAAACTTAAGAAAGCATGCTCTCAAAGTCGTTAAGTCGTTCAAAAAATTGTTAATTTTCCTTAAAAATCATTAAGCATTTAGTAAACTCAGATATCCGGTTTTGAGATCCAAAGACCTTTTATTAGCGAGACTAGGCACCAATACAAAAAATTAAAAACGGATTGGTCAACAAATTTTTTCATAACAAACGTGGTCATAACCGTTAAAACCGTTATGTTCAAAAATAAATCACTGAGCTACTCAAAAATGCCTGATCAGACAGCCATAGACCTTTCATTAGTTAGGCCAAAGAATAAAATCAACTTTGGAAACGGACCAAACCCAAAAGGAATCACGCCACGAGACATAATTCGAGACCGATTAAAAGATCTAAAATTAACTCGTTAGACAAGCAATGACAGTTGTCGAAAGTGCGACTAAGCGAGAAAGCAACAACAAAAAATTCGAAACAAAAATTAAAGCTGCCAAAGTTGCTAATTAAAGCCATTAGATTTGAGACATATCATTAGATAGATTAAGTGTTAGCACAAGTAGGTGAGTGAAACAATAACAAACACGAACCGGTAAAACTCAAAATTTCAACAACTTCTGAAAGAAACGTTGTCAAAGTCGTCCATAACGCTAGGCTGGAAATTCAGCCAACGCGTTAAATAAACTAACTTAACAAATAAATAAAAAAATAGAAAATTAAACAGTTAGCCAAAGTGACCATTCATTAATGAGACTAAGTGATAGAACAACAAGAGACTCTTAAAGACGGCAAAATCCAATAAACCATTCTTTTTATGGAAAACTAGTCGCGTCAAAGCAGTAGCAAAAAATAGACAAGAATGATCACGATTTATAAAAATCAAATTTGACAAATAAGAGAGCCAATGAAATGTTTCATTAGTGAACCTAGTTGACACAGGCAGAAAAACTACACGAAAAGGCAAAAATACAAAACTTAAGAAAGCATGCTCTCAAAGTCGTTAAGTCGTTCAAAAAATTGTTAATTTTCCTTAACAATCATTAAGCATTTAGTAAACTCAGATATCCGTTTTTGAGATCCAAAGACCTTTTATTAGCGAGACTAGGCACCAATACAAAAAATTAAAAACGGATTGGTCAACAAATTTTTTCATAACAAACGTGGTCATAACCGTTAAAACCGTTATGTTCAAAAATAAATCACTGAGCTACTCAAAAATGCCTGATTAGACAGCCATAGACCTTTCATTAGTTAGGCCAAAGAATAAAATCAACTTTGGAAACGGACCAAACCCAAAAGGAATCACGCCACGAGACATAATTCGAGACCGATTAAAAGATCTAAAATTAACTCGTTAGACAAGCAATGACAGTTGTCGAAAGTGCGACTAAGCGAGAAAGCAACAACAAAAAATTCGAAACAAAAATTAAAGCTGCCAAAGTTGCTAATTAAAGCCATTAGATTTGAGACATATCATTAGATAGATTAAGTGTTAGCACAATTAGGTGAGTGAAACAATAACAAACACGAACCGGTAAAACTCAAAATTTCAACAACTTCTGAAAGAAACGTTGTCAAAGTCGTCCATAACGCTAGGCTGGAAATTCAGCCAACGCGTTAAATAAACTAACTTAACAAATAAATTAAAAAATAGAAAATTAAACAGTTAGCCAAAGTGACCTGTCATTAATGAGACTAAGTGATAGAACAACAAGAGACTCTTAAAGACGGCAAAATCCAATAAACCATTCTTTTTATGGAAAACTAGTCGCGTCAAAGCAGTAGCAAAAAATAGACAAGAATGATCACGATTTATAAAAATCAAATTTGACAAATAAGAGAGCAGATGAAATGTTTCATTAGTGAACCTAGTTGACATAGGAAGAAAAACTACACAAAAAAGCAAAAATACAAAACTTAAGAAAGCATGCTCTCAAAGTCGCTAAGTCGTTCAAAAAATTGTTAATTTTCCTTAAAAATCATTAAGCATTTAGTAAACTCAGATATCCGGTTTTGAGATCCAAAGACCTTTTATTAGCGAGACTAGGCACCAATACAAAAAATTAAAAACGGATTGGTCAACAAATTTCTTCATAACAAACGTGGTCATAACCGTTAAAACCGTTATGTTCAAAAATAAATCACTGAGCTACTCAAAAATGCCTGATTAGACAGCCATAGACCTTTCATTAGTTAGGCCAAAGAATAAAATCAACTTTGGAAACGGACCAAACCCAAAAGGAATCACGCCACGAGACATAATTCGAGACCGATTAAAAGATCGAAAATTAACTCGTTAGACAAGCAATGACAGTTGTCGAAAGTGCGACTAAGCGAGAAAGCAACAACAACAAAAAATTCGAAACAAAAATTAAAGCTGCCAAAGTTGCTAATTAAAGCCATTAGATTTGAGACATATCATTAGATAGATTAAGTGTTAGCACAATTAAGTGAGTGAAACAATAACATACGCGAACCGGCAAAATTCAAAATTTTAACAACTTCTGAAAAAAAACGTTTTCAAAGTCGTCCAAAACGCTAGGCTGGAAATTCAGCCAACGCGTTAAATAAACTAACTTAACAAATAAATAAAAAAATAGAAAATTAAACAGTTAGCCAAAGTGACCTGTCATTAATGAGACTAAGTGATAGAACAACAAGAGACTCTTAAAGACGGCAAAATCCAATAAACCATTCTTTTTATGGAAAACTAGTCGCGTCAAAGCAGTAGCAAAAAATAGACAAGAATGATCACGATTTATAAAAATCAAATTTGACAAATAAGAGAGCCAATGAAATGTTTCATTAGTGAACCTAGTTGACACAGGAAGAAAAACTACACGAAAAGGCAAAAATACAAAACTTAAGAAAGCATGCTCTCAAAGTCGTTAAGTCGTTCAAAAAATTGTTAATTTTCCTTAAAAATCATTAAGCATTTAGTAAACTCAGATATCCGGTTTTGAGATCCAAAGACCTTTTATTAGCGAGACTAGGCACCAATACAAAAAATTAAAAACGGATTGGTCAACAAATTTTTTCATAACAAACGTGGTCATAACCGTTAAAACCGTTATGTTCAAAAATAAATCACTGAGCTACTCAAAAATGCCTGATTAGACAGCCATAGACCTTTCATTAGTTAGGCCAAAGAATAAAATCAACTTTGGAAACGGACCAAACCCAAAAGGAATCACGCCACGAGACATAATTCGAGACCGATTAAAAGATCGAAAATTATCTCGTTAGACAAGCAATGACAGTTGTCGAAAGTGCGACTAAGCGAGAAAGCAATAAAACAACGAAAAATCCGAAGCAAAAATTAAAGATGCCAAAGTTGCTAATTAAAGTAATTAGATTTGAGACATATCATTAGATAGATTAAGTGTTAGCACAATTAAGTGAGTGAAACAATAACAAACACGAACCGGTAAAACTCAAAATTTCAACTCATGAAAAGAAACGTTGTCAAAGTCGTCCATAACGCTCGGCTGGAAATTCAGCCAACGCGTTAAATAAACTTTGACTAAACAAATAAATGAAAAAATAGGAAATTAAACAGTAAGCCAAAGTGACCTGTCATTAATGAGACTAAGTGATAGAACAGTAAGAGACTCTGAAAGCCGGCAAAATCAATAAACCATTCTTTTTATGGAAAACTAGTCGCGTCAAAGCAGTAGCAAAAAAATAGACAGCAATAATCACGATTTATAAAAATCAAATTTGACAAATAAGAGAGCCAATGAAATGTTTCATTAGTGAACCTAGGTGACACACGAAGAAAAACTACACAAAAAGGCAAAAAAAAACAAAATTTAAGAAAAAATGCTCTCAAAGTCGTTAAATCGTTCAAAAAATTGTTAATTTTTCTTAAAAATCATTAAGCATTTAGTACACAGATATCCGGCTTTGCGATCCAAAGACCTTTTATTAGCGAGACTATGCACCAATACAATAAATTAAAAACGGATTGGTCATCAAATTTTTTCAGAACAAACGTGGTCATAACCGTTAAAACCGTAATTTTCAATAATAAATCACTGAGCTACTCAAAAATGCCTCATTAGAAGCCATAGACCTTTCATTAGTTAGGCCAAACGTTAAAATCAACTTTGGAAACGGACCAAACACAAAAGGAATCACGCCACGAAAGATAATTCGAGATCGAGTAAAAGATCGAAAATCAACTCGTTAGACAAGCAATGACAGTTGTCGAAAGTGCGACTAAGCGAGAAAGCAAAAAAACAACGAAAAAACCGAAACAAAAACTAAAGATGCCAAAGTTGCTAATTAAAGTAATTAGATTTGAGACATATCATTAGATAGATTAAGTGTTAGCACAATTAGGTGAGTGAAACAATAACAAACAAGAACCGGTAAAACTCAAAATTTCAACAACTTCTGAAAGAAACGTTGTCAAAGTCGTCCATAACGCTAGGCTGGAAATTCAGCCAACGCGTTAAATAAATTTTACTAAACAAATAAAAAAAAATAGAAAATTAAACAGTAAGCCAAAGTGACATGTCATTAATGAGACTAAGTGTTAGAACAATAAGAGACTCTGAAAGCCGGCAAAATCAATAAACCATTCTTTTTATGGAAAACTAGTCGCGTCAAAGCAGTAGCAAAAAATAGAGAGCAATGATCACGATTTATAAAAATCAAATTTGACAAATAAGAGAGCCAATGAAATGTTTCATTAGTGAACCTAGGCGACACAAGAAGAAAAACTACACAAAAAGGCAAAAACACAAAATTTCAGAAAACATGCTCTCAAAGTCGTTAAATCGTTCAAAAAATTGTTAATTTTTCTTGAAAATCATTAAGCATTTAGTACACTCAGATATCCGGCTTTGCGATCCAAAGACCTTTTATTAGCGAGACTATGCACCAATACAATAAATTAAAAACGGATTGGTCAACAAATTTTTTCAGAACAAACGTGGTCATAACCGTTAAAACCGTAATTTTCAATAATAAATCACTGAGCTACTCAAAAATGCCTCATTAGAAGCCATAGACCTTTCATTAATTAGGCCAAACAAAAAAATCAACTTTGGAAACGGACCAAACACAAGGAATCACGCCACGAGAGATAATTCGAGACCGATTAAAAGATCGAAAATTAACTCGTTAGACAAGCAATGACAGTTGTCGAAAGTGCGACTAAGCGAGAAAGCAACAAAACAACGAAAAATCCGAAACAAAAATTAAAGATGCCAAAGTTGCTAATTAAAGTGATTAGATTTGAGACATATCATTAAAAAGATGAAGTGTTAGCACAATTAAGTGAGTGAAACAATAACAAAGTTTATTCAGCCAACGCGTTAAATAAACTTTAACTAAACAAATAAACAAAAAAAATTGAAAATTAAACAGTAAGCCAAAGTGACCTGTCATTAATGAGACTAAGTGATAGAACAACAAGAGACTCTGAAAGCCGGCAAAATCAATAAACCATTCTTTTTATGGAAAACTAGTCGCGTCAAAGCAGTAGCAAAAAATAGACAGCAATGATCACGATTTATAAAAATCAAATTTGACAAATAAGAGAGCCAATGAAATGTTTCATTAGTGAACCTAGGCGACACACGAAGAAAAACTACACAAAAAGGCAAAAACACAAAATTTAAGAAAACATGCTCTCAAAGTCGTTAAATCGTTCAAAAAATTGTTAATTTTTCTTGAAAATCATTAAGCATTTAGTACACTCAGATATCCGGCTTTGCGATCCAAAGACCTTTTATTAGCGAGACTATGCACCAATACAATAAATTAAAAACGGATTGGTCAACAAATTTTTTCAGAACAAACGTGGTCATAACCGTTAAAACCGTAATTTTCAATAATAAATCACTGAGCTACTCAAAAATGCCTCATTAGAAGCCATAGACCTTTCATTAATTAGGCCAAACAAAAAAATCAACTTTGGAAACGGACCAAACACAAGGAATCACGCCACGAGAGATAATTCGAGACCGATTAAAAGATCGAAAATTAACTCGTTAGACAAGCAATGACAGTTGTCGAAAGTGCGACCAAGCGAGAAAGCAACAAAACAACGAAAAATCCGGAACAAAAATTAAAGATGCCAAAGTTGCTAATTAAAGTGATTAGATTTGAGACATATCATTAAAAAGATGAAGTGTTAGCACAATTAAGTGAGTGAAACAATAACAAAGTTTATTCAGCCAACGCGTTAAATAAACTTTAACTAAACAAATAAACAAAAAAAATTGAAAATTAAACAGTAAGCCAAAGTGACCTGTCATTAATGAGACTAAGTGATAAACAAGAAGAGACTCTGAAAACCGGCAAAATCCAATAAAAATTCTTTTTATGGAAAACTAGTCGCCTCAAAGCAGTAGCAAAAAATAGACAGGAATGATCACGATTTATAAAAATCAAATTTGACAAATAAGAGAGCCAATGAAATGTTTCATTAGTGAACCTAGGTGACAAAGGAAGAAAAACTACACAAAAAGGCAAAACACAAAATTTAAGAAAACATGCTCTTAAAGTCGTTAAGTCGTTCAACAAATTGTTAAATTTTCTTAAACATCATTAAGCATTCAGTACACTCAGATATCCGGCTTTGAGATCCAAAGACCTTTCATTAGCGAGACTATGCACCAATACAACAATAAATTAAAAACGGATTGGTCAACCAATTTTTTCAGAACAAACGTTGTCATAACCGTTAAAACCGTTATGTTCAAAAATAAATCACTGAGCTACTCAAAAAAAGTCTCATTAGACAGCCATAGACCTTTCATTAGTTAGGCCAAATAAAAAAACTCAACTATCAACTATGAAAACGGGCGAAATGCGTCGCAATTACGCAAACAGCTAGATCTTATTCGAGACAAAGAAAACCAGAAAAATTGACTTATTAGAAAGCCAATGAGACTTGCGAAATGTGGGACTAAGTGAGACAACAACCAAAACATGAAAAATGACAAAACCCAAAAAGATATTTTTGAAAACAAATGGTGCCTAAGTCGTCTCAAAAGTTACATTCGAATTCAAATCACTGGTTAAATCAAATCTGCATACTTAAACGGCAAAAGAGACCGGGCATAACAAAGGCTAAGTACTCGCTTTACAGAATCAAGTATATACAATGAAACTAAAGTCCACTAAAATCACGCAGAAACAGTTACATATAATTTGAGGGGATTTAGGTTGGTGACAAGTGAGTCAAAGTGACAGCACACAACAAAAATCAACAAAGACGCAATTACAAAAACAAAACAAATAGAATACAAGTCCAAAAATTATCACTTCCCTTTGGATGTGCTAAAATGATTCCGACCATGCAATTTTAGAATCTATGAATTACATTCAAAAGCTTAAAAACGGAAAAAATGGAGAAAACAAAGAAAACAGAAGTCAAACTGCCACACAAGAAAACAAAACCTTCATCAAACCCCATTCTTTGGCTCCTCGGTGAAAGGTATGTAAAAAAGTTTCTTATACTAAATTAAGTCGCTGTTTCACTTATGATTCTAGTCCAGCGTGATTAAAGGCACTACTCCAATTTGGCGTCTCATTGACAAAAAAAAAGAATACCAAACAGCTCAAAAAAACAGGCAGCGCAGCGTGACATTACAAATCAAATCCTTTGAGTTTTAAGAAAATCATTATTAGTAGCCGACTTGGAAGATGAGGGTGACAATTAATTATTATGTAAAATTTTTTATCTGTGTAATGTTTCAAGAAATGCAAAAAATAACAAAAACTATGGGTATAAAATGGTTATAAACCAATAAAATAACCATTTTTACATTACCCATATATTTAATAACTATATTATCTTCTCTTTTAACAGTTTTCTGACTGTATACACATTACCCTAGGGCTTATAATACTTTCTCAGTTTGCTTTGATTTGCAGCACTTATATTTATTGCTAAAGCAAGAACAAATTTGCCAAAAACAATAATTCGAGCACCAAGCTTTTGGAACGGTAAGAAAAATGAGAAACTATTAGGCAGAGAAAAACCAGAAGCTTTTTTTCAAAAAACTAGATCACGTTTACGAAACCTTAAAAAAAATTGGCCAACGAGTAATAATTAAATAATACTTACAAACTAAATATATAGTGGAAAATAGATGTTTTACATATTTCTTCAGAAAGTCTTCAGCTTCTCTGAAGACCTACTTCCAAAGCAAAACTTCAAATGTCCAATGTTTTTAAAACTCGAGCTGACAGATCAGGCTAAATTCCAGAAGAAAAATTCAAAGTAAAAAAGGGCAAGATAAATTAATTGCAATAAAAGATCTAGTATTCGGAAGCCATTTCAAATTGAGATAAACAAATAAATTTGCGATGAACAGCAACTGATTCGATGAGCAGGATCGCAAAAGCGCTATTGAAAAATTAGAAATTTATCAACTAATGCAAGCAATCTGCTCCATTATTTGCTTTCTACAAAATTAATCAAAATAAATTTGTATCACAAAGAGAAAATTCGATAACAATCTAGCCATAAAAAAACCTTCAAGAATTAAATTATCAAACTATAAAGGCAGATTGATTACGTAAAAAATTTAATGTACATTCCATATTACTTCAAAAAGTCCAAAAGCTTTGAAAACAATGCAAAACCAGTACAAAATTCTCAAAACTCCAGAATCTGTCAGATAGTGGTAGAATATAGACTCAAAGCAAACGCGACTTTCTAGAACCTGATAGGGATAAATCTAGAACCATAACGAACTTCTCTTAAATTCTTGAAAAACAACACGGATAGCAGCGACAGAGTTCGGTACCAGAAAAAATTCGAAAACTGATATCTTTAGAGCATTAAAATTGCATATTCACGTCTGTGACCCCTATGTTATGCACTCAACCCCCGTTAATGAGCACATGTCAATACACAAAAAAATGTAAAAATATGGTAGGTGCCATTGGAGATTGGAAATATGTAACCACTAAAGCTGGGGGCGGGCGCAACAGGTTAAGATTCGAAAACTTGATAAATCAGGAAAGCTTTGACTTGTAAAATGGATGGTTGCGACTTTACTTGGCTGAAAACGCTGATTTCTTGAGGTATATAACAGGAATAAGTGAGCAGAAATTCTCCAGAAAGAAAGGCAAAAAATATTACGGAAAATAGTAATTCATTGCAACTAAAATAATCGACTATTGTCGGACGATTTCCTTTCAAGTAGCAGGCGTGGACTCAACTATAAATCGGCCCGCTTCAACTGTGGGAGATGGTACTAACTTGAGGTGATGAACTACGTTAAACTGATGTTTTTGGACGTATTATAGACCACTAGATTGGTGCAAATGAAATCCAATTACGCGCTATTCATTTTACTTTTTTGCAAATTTCCTCCAATTGAGTTCGCCTGCAAAGAGTTGTGGAAAAGGGCAATTTATTCTATTAAAAAGCAAAATTATATTAAACTAACAACCAACAAAACAAATGGAAAACAGCTAAAACTAAAAAGACACCTTTTCCTAATGTTTCTAAACACTCAGCTCAATAATTATTTTTTACTAGTGATTTATGCAACACTCAAGGGAAAAACGCACGGCAGACTACACTTAAGACTCATACACAAGGTGTGTTCCAAGAATTTTTCTGGTATAATAAAAAATAATCTTAAGATTTCGCTTAATTTATATGATTTTAATCGAAATAATTGCTTGCTTTTTCTGTCTCGTGCGCATGCATTAATGTTTCTCAAGTATTTAGAATTTCTACAAGACCAGGAAGGATAGCGCAGTAGTTTACTTTTCTTCAGATGCGAGGTCGATAACGTTTTGAGTTATTCCACTAATTTGTCTTGAACAACGAAAATGATTCTGTCTGAATTATTTGATTTATCAAGAATAATAAAAGGAAAATAAGCGAGAAAAAATCTTACACTCTAGACGACAATCTTAGTTTACATGCAACAACAAGGTTGCAAAAAGCTCAAAATATTCTTCAGTCTGAAAAGAAATTTATTTAAATCGCGTCGCTTGTGGCCTCAATTTGATCACAAAAACTAACGAGTGCTTGCTCTAACATCGTCTGTAGTACTCTTCAATGGCAACTTAAATTAAATAGTTTCGATAGACAAAAAAAACAAGTTCCCATGCGAAATTGCTAATATAGATCAAAAAATTAATTGATAAATAATCAGTTTATTGCAAGTGAGCCAAACTTGAGGCTGCTTGAAATTAAACAGCTCCAAACATAACCAATTCAAAGAAACTCACAATGAGAAAAAGTTGCAGATAATTATTGCAAATTTGATAACAATCATTTTTATTCAGCAAATAACATTCATTTTTGGTCTGCTGTAAAAAGTACAGATACCCCTCTTTCTAGCTTAAGAAGAATGTGACGTCCAGAGGATTTTGTGGCCAGTGCTTTTGACAAGTTTGCACAAAATTGCCATTGATATTGATGAAGATTTCCATTAAAACAGCCATTCTGATTGACCAGCCAAGTTTCGTAGAACAAGTCACTAAAACGACTCATCATTTATCTATAAATCTAAAATCAATTCCATGATGGAAATAACTTTATACATATTTTATTAAAATATTTTATATTGAAAGAAAATGACGAAAAAAGAACAAAATTCAAGAAACTCTGCAGAATGTTCACAAAACTTTAAAACTAGACGACTCAAAAACAGACCGAATTCCGAAAAAGTTCCAATTAAAATTTTCTACACGTGAATGGCTTTCTGAAGATACCACACAAAATTCACATAAATCTCTGGGCCAGAAATGAGTAAACTAAAAATCAGTTGAGCATTTAGTTCCTCAGCCACTAATTGGGTCGAACAAAAACAGTGCTAATATTTATCTAATCCTTAGAGAGTTTAAAAAAAACCTTTGTGACGCAACCCCTAAGTTGGGTTAAAATCGGTTAAACACAAAATAGGTTATGACGCATTTTCTTGATAAATCAGAAATTATTAATTTCGTTTTATTCTTACACTAATATAATTATTATTCATTTAAATTTTCCTCAATTTGGTAGGGAAACCCTAGATTTTTTTTGAAAACCTCGTATCTTCTAAACAAAAACGAAGAACGCTCTTGCAGAAACGCTACGCTGTAGGCGCTTTCTAATTATACAATCATGTCTTCAGCCGATCAATATTTCGGGGGTCAAAATGACAGAACAAAAAAAACCTGGCGTATAGCTCTTTCCCCTGATTAAATGAGGTCGGAACAAAAAAAGATGATTTCCCATATAGTTCACGTTTTAAGCCAACGTTGGAAGCAATTACAAAAATGTCAATAAAATTTATTACGAAACCAAATTCAACAACGTTGAAAAAGAAATGGTAGTCAAAATAAAGCTTTTCTCTTTATAATATCACAAGAGATCATCATTCAGGGAAGAATCCGAGACACATGACAGATATCGATAGATCCGGCTAATTAACTGATCTCATCCCTCTTGGCATAAAACCAATTTCACCAACACCTGAAACAGTCACATTTCCTGTCGGACGAATCAAGATTGTGGTCACACTTCCGTTTAGCAAGGACATCCTCAGCCAGGCTGCAGGCGGTACTTGCAGCACCCTACACACAAAGTATCTGATAACATTAGCATGGCAGACTATAACTTCGTGACTATCTTTCGTTTGCTCCGGATCTGCTCGGTGGAAATAGGTCCTGAACGCACGCTCTATTCTGTCGTAGTCGGTCGCTTCGAGTAAACTTTCCCTTCGAGGTGAAGGTACCCACGGCATACCTTCACTTAAATCTGCATCGACCTCTTTCTCCAACTCTTTTGGTAAATATTTTGAAATAATATCACACGATTCAATCGCCCTGATTAATGTTGAGTGTGTTAACCTTGTGTAGGTGAACCCAAGCGATTGCAGAGATTGCAAATATTTTCCCGTCTCATTAAGCTGTTTCTTCCCAAGGTCCGTCAGTTTTTTCTGGTCACGTGACTCAACGTTCTGCAGGTACTGTCCATGTCTAATAAGGTAAAGGTGTCTGGTAGCTGTCGACTTCTGGCCTTTGCGACCATCCCAGTTACTGTCCCAGCTTCCATCATTTTCAGGTCTGAAGAAATGGTTAGCTTGAGCTCCTCCTGCAAATGCCGCACCTCCACCAAGGCTAAGGATGATAATTCGACTGAAAGCACTCATTCAAATTGAAGGCAAGGTATCTGAAAGCAAACCTGAAAAATTAGGATTGAGATTTTAAGATATTTCCCATTAAATTCTCATTGCCAAAGCAACTTCATTTGAACTGGAAAACGGATTCGGTTTTAGTTCTCATCAAATTTACTGGTCTAAATGAGATATATTTAGGCTCAATTTTTGATACTTAACATTTTTTAAGTCCTATGAAAGAATTTCTCAAGAACTCTACATGCTCAATAATTGTATGCATTATCTATGATCAGGGCCAAATGTCCGACATTAGTAATGTGTATATTGAGCTACCGGAACATCGGAGGGGAGAACCAGAATTGAACAATTTGTTATTTTGAACCTATTTCTTCAAATGGTTATTTTGTAAATACGATTCTCCGTTATTTTGTAAATACGATAGCGCGAAAGTACAACTGTTCTTGTTAGATTTAAATTACGCAAAAATCCAGAAACAGTTATGAAAAGGACCGAAAATCTCAAGGATGCGAATCCAATTATTGAGAGATGGTTTGAGCAAAAAAGACGCTAGAGAATTCGAAACTATCAAAAAATTTGCAAGCATGCTCCCTTTTCCTTTGATAGATCTAACTAATAATAATAATCTGTTCTCAAGTAGAATGGACAATTGTTCGTAACTTGTATGTTATTAATTATGTAGCATAATAATAAATCGACAGGTCATCAATAGGTCCCAGAGGTGCTAGTCAAGTGATGACCAGTGTCAGAACTATGAAGTGTGGTGTTAGCTGTAATAGGTGTCTTGGGAAAAAAGGGGAAACCTCAAAACTTAGTTTTATGTTATAAGGAATCTATATAATTTTGTTAATAAAACAGAGCAAAAAGCTCCACATATAAATCGCCTGTTTTCTTGCGTTTATCCGTTGCACTTCTAAAACAAAGTTAGGGTAGAATAGGGTACGAAATGAAATTCCGGTTTCGTTTTCTCACTCCTAGTACTTTAGGAATTATGCCGCAGCTTTTCTCTAAAGATCTTAGTTGCTTTGAGTGTAAAGTTTTGACTTGAAATATGTAATTTCAAGACAATAATTTTTGCTTTACTTTTATGGAGTAATTATGATTCCATTCTCGTTCCAGACAAGTGGGCACTGATTTAGACTTATTAAATATAGCTATGACAATTTGTTATACTTTTGACCCGAATGTTAAAAGCATGGTTTTATAGCTTGTTCCATATACCAGAGCACCGTAATTCACACCAATCTGCGAATGTAGAACAATCCCCGGATTTTCAATTTTTTTAAGGTTTTTTAAAGTTCGCCAAAAAGATTTTCCTTCTATCACTAAGTACTTCAATGTTGACTTCTGTGTTAAGCTATTGTCTCTTAAAAGTAGTGGTTGCTGTGAAGTCCTTCGTTTTAAAAATCTCACGTTCATAAAGACTTTCCTTTGGTAGTAAATTTTGAGTTTGTTTTCATTGAATTATTCGGCGACCAGATTCAAATTTTGGCTGAAAACCGGTTCAATATCGCCGGTTTTGTTTAACAATGGTATCCACAGCGTACAATTTCAAAGTTCTAGATGCAACAGTTGCTTACATCAATTATATACAGCAGAAAAGGTAGTGGTGCGAGTACTGACTATCACTTAGGTACGATTGCAAAAACGTTTGCATGACGCCTCATTGCTGGTGCGTTTAGTATATCTAATAAGATAGCATGCTTAATTGTTTCAATCACTCTTTGAGGTCAATGAAAAAACTTTTGTATCTGCAATACCGTCTTTCCAATCTAGCTTGATGCCCTCAATGAACTTTATAAACGCTCCAATTGTACTCTTTTCTGGCCAAACTGATTATTGTCTTTGAATGAATTTTGCAGAAAATCTAGCATTCTTGGCGGTCCCGTCTTATTTAATTCGATTATCACTGCTTTCTTTAAGCATTTTGGGGAAACCCATTTTTCAAAGCATTTGTTCACCAAATAGACAAAAGTGGGCCCAATAGCCAACTGTTTTTTCTTGACTATAAAATTGTTGAGTTCATCGTAATCTGACCTGCATTTAATTTTAAGGTCTTTTATTGCCTCGGTTTGCTCTTCGCTGATTTTGTTCAAAAACAACCTGCTGCCGTTTCTATTTTATTCTTAGTTTTTCATCATTGGATCCAAGTTATCAGCTAAAAATTTCCTAATGGCGGTTAAAAAACTTGAAAACTTCTGTCTCTTTATTTGTTGAAGTAGTTTATGGTTTCTTTGTGTTTCCTCTTAATCTCTTGATAGTATCAAAAAATCTTTTTGTACGCCCCTTTGTGTTCACAACTTAAAAAAATTTTTTAACTTCTCCTTTTCTCGGGGACCTTTTTGTGTAGCAAATTTCTAATTTTATTGCTTTCACCAGATCGAGCTTTCAGATTGTATGCAATGCCCAGTCAAGCCAGTCAGACAACGCTATCACAAAACCATAAAACTTAGTAATGACGTCAACCGTGTACAAGATTTAAATTATCTGGTTTGAATACATCAAACATTAATGTGCAAGGTAGTTTTGTTTTATAAAAACTTCTCTTTGATGGTTTCATAAACAGTTAATTCATTGGAATGTTTCGATTCTATTCAATATCCCTCTCGGACGCTAAGCTCCGATAAACCAGCACCCGTGAAATAGGGCACTCTTGAGTTGCTTCGATCATCAATATACATAGAATGAAGTTTTACAAGATACAGTATGCCCTGAATTAAAAACAAATGCGTCAGTGATTGGATTCAATTCTATATATACTCCCACGTTAACATGTTCGAACAGTAATCAAGTTCAAATATATTTTTGAGTATTAAACGCATTAGTGAGTGCTGTTTAGTTAATTGTTCAACAACGAACAAATACAGAGGCCAGTTTCAGTCGACATTATGAGAAAACTATTGATAATTTTTTGGTAACTTTTATGCTAAATTTTTCAAAAATTAAATCGACAAAACAGTAGACCCGTGTATTTGTACGCGTTATTTCCTATCATTCTTCTCAGGACCCAAATGTCAATGCATATCGGCAATTTTTCCATCTTTTGGTGGCAGCATTTCTTCAGGGGTCCAGATTTCGTGAGGAGGTTTTCTATACTTCAACTCAAACCACACACCACAGGGACACCGTCTAGGTTCACCTTTGTACAACCACATGTAGCTGATAAAATTTTCAGAAATTTCACAGGAGCAAGCTATGATTCGTCGATCGAAGCTTGATGGAACTTCGATAGGTTTTGCTTTGGTCATCCCAGTACCTTCAGGATAATCGGCCAAATAATGCGCTTCGCGATCCCACGGATCTTCTACTCCGGCCTTGAAAGCCTCCAATTGAACCCGTTCTTTTCCAGTAGCAGCCTCGTCTTTTGTTGGCACACCACCTTTATAAACTGACATAGCGGCTCGACTGGTCATTGTTACAGGAGCTAAAGTAGTTCGCCGAGCAATTCCACTCAAAACACGCAGGGCCATAATTCTGAAAACTGATGACAACTCATTTTTCACACACAACTTGCTAAACTGTAGATATTTAAATCTTCGGGTCTTTGCCATTATAGCCCCCCGTTATGATATAGTTACCATGTTTGGGGGCTATACGTTATCTGACCAGTAAGCTGAGGGGGGGGGGGGCTATAACGGGAAAGACCCAAATTTTCCGCAGTTGGGTTTCTCCCAAGCCCCAAACTTTACATGAGTATGAGCACATGCCCAAATGAAAAGAAGGTTACAAGAACAGCAGGGCTTTTTGCGACTTTCATGTTGTGGCCCCTCCATCTCAATTTCCGTTAATATTAAAAAACCTGATTGATGGTTAAATAACAGAAACAATGTCCATGTTTCATGGTCTTCAAAAAGTTGTCGTGGGAAAATCACAGCCGCAGCTGTCTCTGTCATCGTGGTTAAAACAATGTCCAGTTGTTTCTGCAGCAGTTGCAAGAAGAGAAAATGAATTTCAATGTCCACATAAATACATACAAGCTTTTAGTAGTAGTAGTAGTAGTAGATTCGGCTTCGAAGTTCGTTCTTCAGGGTATTGCTCCCATTCAATTGTCCAGATTCATAAGTTTCCGATTAATGTTGCAGTTTCCACACTTGCATACAATGCGCCAAGTGTATTTGTTTTCCTCTGTGTACTGATTGCAGAAATAATGCCCACAAATTTTTGACACTATTTTGACACTTTTTATTTAAGCTTCTACCATAGTTTGGATAAACTTTGAGCACTAAATTGTAGATAATTTTTGTCCGGTGGAAAATATTTTCGTCGCTTCTTACTAATCGATTTTTGTTTATTTGTAGTTCTCTTCGGCTATGTTGACAAGTGGTACTTTCCTGGATACTGTTTAAGTTCGATAGTTCAACGTCGTACTTACCCTGTTTTAAAGCAATAAGGTATAATAAGTCGTGCATTTTAAATAGTTTCATATTGGTTATGCTCTAAACAATGACACGACAGTCAAACCCTTGCAAGTGCAGTTTGTGTAAACGGAACATCAAAGACAATGATAAATCGGCAATATCATGCGAGAAGTGTGAGCTTTGGTTCCATGGTCCATGTGTATCTCTATCAGTTGACGATGTGGACTGGCTTGGAGCAAGGAAAAACTGCAAATGGATTTGTGATACCTGTGATAGTGATCAGCTCTTCCCATCCGAAGCTAAGTTGACAAAGACCTTAGATGAGAATAAAATTGCTGACAAAGTTGCTGTTGCCTTGTCTGCTAAAATCGGTGCTGAAATACCAAAAATTACTGAGCTAGCATTGCCTAATCATATCAAGGACAATTTCGAAAAAGTTTTCAACGAGACTTTGCCATCTTTTCGTGATAAACGAATTTTTCGTTTCTAACGAATAAGAAAATTAAGGGGCACAAAACGGCTAATGAGCCAATGCAGTTTCTGATTAACGGTCTGCCCGAAAATGCAAATTCTTATAACAAACTTATAGAGTCTGACACGAAGCTTCTTGACGAGGTTATCACTTTTATGGGTCTAAAATAAGACGGAAATATTGTGCAAGCAAGACGCCTTGGAAATTTCAAAAACCATGCTAACAATGAAAGACGCCTTTATAGACCAATTCTGATTACAACAAACAGTCCACATTTCATGAAAAAATGTTTTGCACGCAGCCATTATCTAAAAGATCTTCGCATTCCAGTGTATATCAAAAAGTTTTTGACGCAATGCGATCAAGAATTGGAAAAGAAGATTCTGTCAAAGAGATTTCAGATGATCGGTGAAGGCAAAAGTAAAAAGGATTTTCGAATCAGAAATTTACGACTTTTCTACCAGGGAAACCTGGTGAACTGGAATGAATCGGTAAATTGACTAACAACGAATGCTAATTGTCTACTTGTAAATTGCCAATCTATCAATTGTCTTGAAAGACCGCCACCGTCTTCGCAATTCTTCTTTAGCAATCATATTTTGATGGAATCGATTTCATTTTATATCAAAAATTTTCATACATTCTGCCTCAAACGTGGTTTGAATTCGAAATTCGAGTTCTATGTTGTAGGTGATTTTAACATGCCCAAGGTAGCTTGGGCATGTCTCTCCTCGTCTAGTTCTTCAGATAATGTTTTATTGGATTTCTTCACGGACTTAGGTCTAAATCAAATAATTAATGAGGCTACGCACATTCGGGGAACTGCCTAGATCTCATTTTTAATTCTCTAGAGTCAATTCTATTCCATCTCCCAAAAGATCCTTTCTCAGGTCACTTTCCAATAATTTTCCAAGTTCCACTCATCAATAATTACAGAAGTGTACGCATCTCTACTTACTCGAAATCATCTTTCAGTATTCAAGCGTTTAATCAAGAGCTTTTTTCGCTGTACGAACTTCTAACTTTCCAAATTAAAGCCTCTGATTTCTTTTCATTATGGTACTATGAGCTGAAAAAAACGTTCTCGGTTTCGATAGCTAAGAAACGCCGAAAACGTGTATCAGCTCCGTTTTTCTGCTCTTCGCAAATCATGCATTTGTTAAATAAAAGCGAGACGATCAAGAGAAGGCTGGAAAAAGATTGGACACTATCGGACTCATTGAAAATGAGGGAAAGTCAGAAAGAGCTTTAAGAGTCAATTGAACTTGACACGAGTCTTCTTATTGAGAAATGTAGTTTGACGAGCAGGAATGACTGTTTCAAGCTTCTCAGGACTCTCAAAGAGACTAGCGCTTTTCCGCCTGTGATGAATTACGACGGTGTTAGTTTTTCAACTGACGATAAAAAGGCAAATGCATTCAATGATTTTTTCAGCTCTGTCTATAGTTGTAAAATTCACGAAAATGTTCCAACAGCTTTAGATTCGAGTATTAAATTACAAGATGTTACATTTGGAGTTCTGGAAATTGAAAAAATATTGAGCAAATGTGATGACAGTTCTTCATGGGCTCAGATCAAGTACCATCTTTCTTGCTTCGTGATGGCTGTCAAGTTTTAGCCCCAGCAGTTATGGCATTATTTCAAGTTATTCAAAAGTCCTCGCATTGGCCTAAGGAATGGAAAATCTCATAAATCACACCACTACACAAAAATGGCTCAACAAGTGACGTTAAAAACTATCGTCCGATCAGCTTGCTTCCAAAGCTTTCTATTGTTTTTGAAAAAATGTTGTTCAATTTTTTGTATCCACTAGTAAGGCCGCTAGTCACAAACGCTCAACACGGTTTTATGAAGAGATGCAACACAACTACTCAACTTATTTCATATTTTGATGTTCTTTACAACAATCTTGACAAAAATTTTCCTTGTGCTAGCGTCTATTTTGATATCAAAGAGGCTTTTGATTCCGTTCCGCATCATAAATTACTAACAAAACTGGCAGCATTTGGGTTTGACGACGCTTTTCTTCATCTTTTTTGGGATTATCTCAAAGTTCGACACCAAATTGTCCGCATAGGATCTTGTTTTTCTAGGCCCTCCGTTGTAACATCTGGTGTCGCACAAGGAAGTGTCCTTGGACCACTTCTGTTTATCTTGTACATGAACGATCTTGTTGACCATGTGCAAAATTCCCATGTTTACTTATATGCCGACGACCTAAATATGCTATGCGTTGATTGTTTCGAAGGTCTGCAATGTGACATCAATGGTATTTATGAATGGTCACGCAAAAATCAACTTGAATTTCATCCAGAAAAGTGTAAAGCGATGAATTTAAATGCAGCCAGTCTCCCTTATTTCTAGAAGAAGCGGAAATTCTTTTCACTAGAGAGATTATGGATTTGGGAATGCTAGTTACTGAAGATCTCTGTTGGACAACACATGTTAAGACGAAACTTGCGAAATGTAATAAAATTTTTAATTTTTTGAAAAGAAGCATACCGTTTCAAGTTTCTATTCTCCGCAAGAAAACGTTGTACCAAACGATGATTTTATCTGTGCTACTTTACTGCTCCCAAGCTTGGTGTGTTACAACTGGTATTTTGAAAGTGTTAGAAAAGTTTCAGCGCAAAGTATTGCGCTGGGTCATTAGGTCTGAGGATTACAACGAGACATTTTCAAAACTAAATTTGTATCCAATTTGCTATCAAATTGCGCGAGTTAACCTTATTCTACTATGGAAAACTTGGCTTGGAACAATGGAGAGTGACTTAAAGCTACATGTCAATAGTACGACACTCAGCTCCCGAGGATCAGTCAAAACCTTTTTTGAACAACCGTTGAACAAAAAAATCAAAACTGAAAACTGTTTTCTTAGTCGAACTATCCACTCCGCCAATTACTTAATTTCTATCAACGTCATTGACTTTAGGTCATCTTTTAATATTTTTTGAAAGATGATTTTCTCATAGCCAAAACACTTTCTTTTAATTACTATCGGCCATGTACATATTTTCTTAAAGTCGCTGTGTGGACTGCAGATCTTAATTTGCTACTGTGCTTTGTCAATTTGTACTTTCATGTCTTTCTTTTACTATGTATTCCTCTTGTTGGAATTTAAGTCTTTTACTACTACTACTACTACTACTACTACTACTACTACTACTACTACTACTACTACTACTACTACTACTACTACTACAACAACAACAACAACTACTACTACTACTACTACTACTACTACTACTACTACTACTACTATAAAGGCTGAGAGGCAACAAATTCAAGGTAACAAGTCGCTGTTTATAGCTCTGCTTTTCGCTCAAAATCCATTCTGTGGTAATTTTTTTTGTATCTTTTAAATTTCTTTCATTTGCGACCTATTCGTCGGAAACCATGCCTGTGAGCAATAAGTAACTATCGATACAACGTAACCTAAATAAGCGTTCAGTTTAGATTTTTGTTCACACTTTTGAGAAATATTTCTTTAAGCTGGAAAAAAGCACATACACCTTTTCGTTTTCTAAGGGAGCAGTTTTTATTCCAAAAAAGGTTTTCTGAAACTTGGAGCCCAGGGTCTTGCTAATTTTTTACTTGATCTAGCTTATGGTTGTCAACAGACGCCGTTATGTTTCCCTTGATAATTAGGTTTTTTTTATAACTTGGTCTCATTTGGTTTTCTTTGGACCAAGTTGACAAACTAGAAACTGCGGTTTCAGTATTGCATTGCTTCTCACTTAACAGTTTCATATCATCAGCAAAGCCATGGCAAATTACTTCAGTTAGGTGTTCAGGTAAGTAGTTGATGAAAATAATGAAGAAAAAAGGTCCTAATATAGAACCCTGTGGGACACAACTGGTGACTTCCATCAAGTCAGATACCTCATTTTTGATTTTCACAAATTGTTTGCGATTCCTTAGCTACGACAATATCAATTAAATTAAGTTCCCTTTCATGCCAATGTTATAAGAATATAACATTGTATCAAAATATTATGTGTTACAGTTTCAAAAGCTTTTGCAAAATCAAGATGTAAGATGCTTAGGTCTTTGATCGCTTCATTATCGAATTTTTTGTACACTGTGTCGGGAAATATTATTAATTGCGAAGTAGC
This sequence comes from Convolutriloba macropyga, assembly GCF_964194025.1. Classification (NCBI taxonomy): domain Eukaryota; kingdom Metazoa; phylum Xenacoelomorpha; order Acoela; family Convolutidae; genus Convolutriloba; species Convolutriloba macropyga. The sequence goes on from NC_134474.1 coordinate 38,860,371, forward strand.
CGATCGATTTTTCCCCAAAACAAATTGATATTCACAGAGATTGTGTCTTACTAGTTCGTATATTTCATCAAAAAATAAATTTCTCGATTACCTTAGACATGTAGTTTAAAAGATTTATAGGTCAGTAGCAATCTGTTTGATTACCGTCTTTGAAATTAAGACTTATTTGGCTTACTTTCCAATATGTAGGATAGGTTCCCTTATTCATTATTGTTTCGTACAAGAATATGACTGACTTTGTGATTGAACTACAACAATTTCTCAGTAGTAAATTTCCAATTCAGTCTGGTCCTGTAGATTGGATATTAAGATCTTTGAGCAGGTTTTAGACTTTTGTGAAATCAACTCTTATGAAATTAAGAATTTGTTTTGAGCATGTTGTTGGTATTTCTGTGTTTTAATTAAAGACTCTCGCAAAGAAGCAGTTGAAGCTCTCAGCTTTTTGTTTAGCTCCGTACCGTTCCAAAACATTATAGAAGGTGCTTGTGAATTTTTGCGAATTGATGAGAGATACTTTTGTATTTTGCTGAATTGTCGGCTTTCAAAAAATTTGGTTTCATAAACTGAGAGATCATTATCAACCGCTTTACGAACCTCTACTTCTAACTTTTTGATCTTCAGTTTGAAGCTGAGATTAAATTTTTCAGCTCGCTTTTTAGTGTTTAATTTATTTATCATATGGGATGTTCCATTTGAGATCCATGGTTATAAACTTGCCCGATATTTAGTGACAAGCTGTATTTTTTCTCTTTTTTTGTTGCGTAGCCATGTTTAGAATTGTTGCAGAAGAAAATCGACATTTAGCAAAAAGGAGTGAAGGGATCAATTGTAAGGTTGTAATTAAACTCTTTCCAGTCATTATTATTATAGGCAAATTTTTCACTCGCTTGAATTAATTGAGCATTAAGTTTATTTGAGTGCAAATTGGAAAATGGTTGGAGCAAAGTTTGTTATTAAAGCTAAAACTCTTGAACAGCGAACGGTCTCAGGTACAAATGAGAACTATTTCCGGATTGTTGCATAAAAACACATCTAGTTGACTTGGAGCTATATTTGAGTGAATATTTTCTATAATTGATCTAAAATTGATTCTTCGTAGTCTTTTGTTGAAGACAAATTCGCCCAAGAATTTTCTGTAAAATTGATGTCACCTGTAAGCACAACTAAGGATTTGGTGTCCACAAAACTGTTTTTTTAATTTTTCCAGAAGGTTTAGGAAATCATTTACTGACAACCGGTAGTTGCTTTGCTCGGGAGCGTTGTATATGCAACAAATTATATGAGAAGACAATGAAAGATTGATTTTAACAACAATAAAGTCATCATGGATTAAAGGAATATCCACATTTTTGCGTTTAAGGGATGATTTTACAGCAATTAGAATTCCCCCATCTTTACTTTTGAACTCAGTGATTTTCCTATTTTTTCGATATATGAAATAAAAAGGTAGAAATAGGGCTTCGTTGATGACCTCAACAGTTAACCATGTTTCGGTTATGCACACAATGTCAGTCGCAAGTGGAAAGACTATTAGCAAAACTTGTTTGTCTGTTTAGATATAGCAGGCTTCGAGCATTGACGGTGAGTACTTCAGCGCTTATATGTAGTCATTCTTTATTCGTTTGACATTCTTCATTGACGCCTGGAATGATAACCAAATTGTCGTCTTCTTTCTTCTCGAGTTCAAGATGCCAAATACGTAGCAATTTTGAATCTGTTTTGTTGGTGATCAGTTCCCGGCTTTTCAATGAAGCTTTGTTTTTTTTAGCGTCCTCGGGTGACAATTTAGGACTAATATAAATTGATCTATCGTTGTACTTATAGTCTTTCAAGCGGCTGACTGATTTCAGGATGAGATCTCTACTAAGTTAGCTTGCTGTATGAACAAGGATTACTCTTTCTTTCTTTTTCAGAAGTGTATTTTTCAAGTCTCACAACTTTGGTGATTTTTTTGTCCTCGATGTTTAGGTGCTCTAATTTTTGCTCTAAATGGCAGAGGTCCTCTTGCATTCTGTCAGCAATCTCCTTGGATTTTGACTCATTAATTCACCTAATTCTAATTCCGGGAGTTTTTTTTATTGAAAGTCTGTGGTTTGTACACTACATTTCCGGCGTTGTTTGCTCCACCAACACTTGCGCAAGAATCATTTGGGTTTTTGAGACCTTTGATCTTCTTTTTGCATGTTATCCAGAGATATGTTAGTTTGCTCTATACTGTACGCATAGTTTGAGATTTTTTCGTGGAGTTCTTTAAGTTGGTCATTCAGAGCTGTATTATCAGTTTTGTCCATTTTTAAAGTCGTGTTGCCTATTTTCCTGGCGCATTCATTACAAATGTGGAGTAAATATTTCTCATATTTGATTAGAACGTCGATACAACTTTTATCGAAACCAGTACACTCTGGTTTCGGGCACAAAGTTTTTTGACAGTGAACTCAACAAAATTTGTGATTGTTGATTTTGTTAAAGCAAGTTGCACAACTGTTTCGTGTTTTTTGTTCGTTTGTTTTGCTGTTACTATTTTTAGGGACTGGCGTATTTTCATTGGAATTTGTCATTATTGAAATGATTTTGCTTTCAAATAATGTCTCGAAAATTTAGTTTTTTTCTCTATGTAATCTGAAGGTCAGTGCGAGCAAATTATCACTGCGAGAAGGTCACTGCGAGCAAAAAAACACAAAAAGATTTCTTTCTTTGTCTCTATGTAACCTGAAGATCACTGCGCGCAGAGAAAGAAAAAAGAAAACAAACGCTTTCACTATCCACTGAAGGAACCACAATTGAATTGCAAAATCCGGAACTGTGGCACCCAATCGTTCAGCCGTTACCTTTTCGTCGTAACTCTGGGTCGCACAATTTGTAAAGGATGTTATCTTTGAGCAAATTTTTTAGATAGTTGATTCCGTTTTCATTCAAATGCACTTCGTCTACGATTTTTTGACAATTTTTGCTTTTGAGATAGTGATTGGAGCTCAGAAATTTCCAGCTGACGTCCATTTTTTTGTTTGAGTAAATTTTTTAAGGATTGAGGTCTGGCAAATCCCATGCGGGGGTATTCCGATGACAAATATTTTTTTCGCAAAAGTTTTAAATTTATTTTCTATCTCAACAAGATCGTTTGCAATTTCTTCTATGTCAGCTTCCGGATAGTCAGTTCCGTTATACAAATTGTTTCCAGCTTGAAAGAGAACTAAAAGTGTGTATTTATCTCTAGCTGGAAAAATTTGTAGAAGTGTTGGATTTGTCCACTAGGGAGGGAGAGCAAATGGAAGTTCCCAAATTCTAATTACCGAGCTTGCGCATCGGCCAAAAGTAGGTGGCTTGTGGGTGCAGGTTTGAATATATAATACCTCATTCGTTACATACAAGGCTTGTCCCTAAAATCTTCCCATTGGAAGTCTCCAGTACAAGGTCATTCAATCAAATTTTGAAAAGACACTATTTAATAAGTTCATCACAACAATTAGGCTAATTCATTTTCAACGAATAAAGGAAAAAATATCTGCGTAATATTGTTGTTTTTTGCCAGGGATTTTTAGGTTGTCATGAGGGGATTTCTCCCTGATGTTGGATTAGGATCTTGATTACTGATCTCAGCACAGGTGGCGATCACATGCCAGGAGCCAAGAACACACGGTTCGCGCTGAGAAGTTGTTTTGTCGATTTTTCATAAACTTTAAAATTCGGGTTTAGAGACCAATCGGACTTAAGAAATCCACTTCACTTCCGATAATATTGACAATCCGGTTCATTCGGTAAAAGAACTCATGTCGGGTTTTTTCGGTTCTGGCCCTTTTGAGGTTAAAGAATAGATTCTCTTTTCCGGAATTGGAATGGGGCACAGATGGAACCTCTGTTTCAGTAAACTCAAAAAAAATCAGGCTGATCAATTGCAGGTTCATAGAGACAGATACATAGATACAAAATGGAGGAACAGTTAACACTTATGCTCAAGAAATTACCTAATGCAGAGACAGAATGGGTTGTTGATATGGTTACGTTCAGTGTCTACGGTTAAATACAGAAGTAAGAAAACCTAGTAGGTTCTCGTTCAAAATTTGAGCATAATCAAAAACAATGGAAAAAACGAGAAAGGGTTGGACTGAAAAAAAATAGAATATTACGTCCAACGTGGAATTTTTTTGAGATTTTTTCGGAGCGAAATATTTGCTCTTGGCATTTGTTCTCCGATTGTCAAAACTGCAGAAACAATAGGACGTTATTTTAATTTAAAGACTGGGACCTTAGACTCTTCAGCACAACTGTAAATCCCCAACAGCAACACAACAATCACAAAAACAACATTAAAACTGTTCAGCCGTCCCTCATGAACAATGGCAGAAGGAAAATTTTTGGTTGCTTCATTTTTTCGTAACGACAGAAAGGCGAGGAAGCAGCTTCGAAGAGGAGCAAAACTGATCTCTTTAGAATAACGGACGTCGGCGTACGGTTCCTTGCACTGTCCGCTTACCTCGGCGGCGCTGTTTGGAGCTCTCGTATTTGTAGGTCGCGCCCTGCTAGAGTAGGCTAAAATAATCGGGTTAAAAACGCTAAGCTGCGTCAAGCTGCGCTGTTCGCATTTCGCTTTTTTTAATAAACGCTCAATACTTGTACGCAAGTGTGAAGCTTCTCGATCAAGACATTGCCTGGGGATTGAAGATCTTATCGAACAATTTTTGGACGAAGGAGCTCTCCCATTAACCTGTGGCTGATGTCAAGTCTTGAGTCATCATCGAGTGGTGGCGTTACAGGAGGTCTCGTATTCGAGTAGCCGCTTTGATGTTGCTCGATTTGACCATCGTGGGATATTTCGTCCAGGAGACCTGCAAAAGTGTCTCTGATAATATTGTGACGCAAATTTTTTTTCGACCTATCGCAATGTGCAGGGCATGTGTCACCAAAAAAAATCAGCGATGGTACATTTATAGGGTATATTTTCAATCTTCCGTACTTACCTAAGACATAGACCATCCCTGAACTCTTAATGGCCTAGATCAAAAGGATGTTTTCAAAGCGGATGACATTTTAGCCATTTCAATGAACCTTTTCAGAAGCTAGTGGGAAGTTGTTTTTTACCTTCAGATAATTTTTCTAGGAAAAACTTTTTTTTGTTTTTTTGGAACAATGATTTTTCTCTAATTTGGCTTTCTTTTTTATTGCTCAGACAGTCTCACAATTGGATTGAGCATCGATAAACGCAGGGAAAATTGCTGTGTAGTTGAATATTCAAAACTCACAAGAGCATGGGTAATGAAAAAAGTTGTCGCTTTTCGGTGGTCAGCAGACTTCCAGTAAGTGATGTTTAAGGTCTTTCGGATAAATCGATTCTACTTTATCAATAAAAGACCAGGTTTTGGTGTGGCTTAACAAACGAAAAATAATTTTTTTCGAATCTTTTAGGGAAACAAGAAGATGCGTTATGTGGTGACGTATTTGCAAAACTTTTCAGTATATTTAGGATTTTTTGTTATTTTGTCTCAAATTTGTGGATATAGTTCGGCAAATCATCATGTGTGCCAGAATCCGATCATAAAACACGTGTGCTATCTGTGGTTTTGACTTCGGAGTCAAGAAAAAGTTTATGCGATCTTTCTTTCAGCTGTGGTTTTGAAATCAGCTGGTTTTTCCAAGCATTTACAAGGGACTAAAATGAGGAACCATGTTTATTTAGATTATCAAGATTACCAACAAATACACGCAGTGATGAAAGAGAACCTGTGCGGTTACCTTCCTTTTGTCTATTCCAATTAATGGCAGGTTGCTAATAACAAATCAGCCAATGCCAGCGGTGTCTATACCTGCAATATCCGTTTTGAGTAGTGTCCTACTTCGAAAATAATTTTACATTTACGTACATTGAACTGGATAGATCATAAGAGTAACGAATGCCGTTGAAGATGGCGGGCCAAACTCTGCTGATGCTCTCAAGAGCCAATTGTCTTCAGGATATTTTAATGCAATTTTTCCATCGACCAGAAATATAATTTTTGCGTGTAGATTGAAACTTGGCCGGTAGAATGTTGCTCAACAAAAAACTTGCAGCAGTTTCGATCACAAAAAAATTTGCCACGAGCAGATTTTTTAGGGCAGTCTTTCAATGGTAAACTTCTACATTTCCTGTAAAATGCGATTCTTCAGTTCTCAATTTTTTTTACTGTTTCATTGGCATGTTGAAATTCATTGGCAGCTAACCCGGTCTTCAGTAACAACCGGCAGCAGATATTTGCTTTCTTTGATTTGGACTAATTTTGTCATCATCATAATATCATTTAGCTGTAGAAATATTTCAAGTGGGAGAATCAATCCCAATTCATTAGGGTAGCTTGTTTTTCCTGTAATGCATTTCGATACTTTCAATTTTGAAAAAACGAACTGCTTCAATATAATCAAAAACATTTCCTTTAATATTCATGCGAATTGTTTGAAAGATACCGGGTTTAAATGCCTCATTGTGTTACTCAAGGAACTTAATATTTTTATCTCAGTGCAATATTTTCAGTG